>NC_037332.1:9393939-9696969 GCF_002263795.3 Bos taurus
TTCTATTGTTCTGTTTTTCGGTTCACCAATTCTTTCTTCTATCCCCTCCATTCTGCCGTTAAGCCTATCTGTTATTTATTTCAGTTATTATATTTTTTCAATTCCAAAATTTCCATTTGATTCTTCATCTTATATTTCTTTGCAGACTTTTTTTGGCTGCAACTTTTTTTCATTTGTTTCAAGCATACTTGTAATTGCTTGTTGAAGCATTTTTGTGATAGATGCTCTTACAATCTTTGTCAAATAATTTTAAGATTAATATCTCAGTAATCTCAATGCTGGTCTCCATTGTCTTTTTCATTCAATTAGAGATTTTCCTTTGTATGACAATTAATTTTCATTTAAAATCTGGACACTCTGAGCACTATAAGAGTCCAGATCATGCTTAAATCTTATATGTTTGCTGATGTTTTTGGCCCTGCTCTAGCAGAAAAGATGGGAAGGGGCTATCTCATTATTACAAAGTAGGGGTAGAAGTTCAGCCTCCATTGAAACTAGAGATGGAGCAACTCCCTGTCACCTCTGGTTCCCCAAGCCTTCACTGATACCTTCCTGGCTGAGGAGGAGTGGGTGTCTCACTATGATGCCCTATGCGGCTCCCACTGACACCACAAGGGGAGAGTTAGGCCTCTTTCTTGACGGGCAATGGTGGAAGTATAACCTCTCTACCACACCTCTTCTGACTTCACCTACGTGGGGAGGTGGAGGTGCTCCTTTTTACTACCAGGTGGGGGTGTAAGTCCAGGCTTCCCACATGGTCTCCAGTGCAAATTAGGGAAGGGCTAGTTAACAATCTGATGAGGATGAAAGTCTCAGCGGGCTCTGTAGCTCACCTAATCTGACATCATGACAACAGGGGGTACTAGGGCACCTCGTGCCAGCCTGGTAATGTTGGAAGTCTATGTTTCCTGCTTGGCCTGTGCTAGTGAGGGTGTGTGTGCGAACTGGATTTTCTTGCAGTATTTGGTGGAGTAAAGAGTAGGTTTTTTGTTTTTTTTTTAAGGTTTTAGGGTGTCTCTCTCCTAGTACTTGGCTAAAAGGGTTACGCTTTGTTGGGGCTCTCTCTGAAGGCAGTGGTGTGCAGCCACCATTGTTTCTGAGTTAAGTTTCCTCAGTGTGGAAACTGTTATCAGTTTTGAAGTGTGGTACACTGAGACAAAGAGAAAAGCCAAAAACTCACTCCTGCGTCACTCCTTGAATCCTGAGATCCTAAGTTGTTCTGACTTCTTTCCACTTTTCAGAATCTTTGTTATCTTATATATAATGTGCAGGGTTTTTAGTTGTACTTAGCAGGAAGAACAGGGAAAAGCATATATATTCTGTTTTCCCATACACAGAAATTCTCATTTTTAACTGTCAGGAAATTATAATGTTTATAACATTACCAATTTCAATCTTAAAAAAAAATCAATTTGTCAAAATCCCTCAGGTGAAAGTATTATTTTTATATGTAAATCATGTTATTAGTCCAATAACATGGACGGCATCACTGACTCGATGGACGTGAGTCTGAGTGAACTCCAGGAGCTGGTGATGGACAGGGAGGCCTGGCGTGCTGCGATTCATGGGGTCGCAAAGAGTCGGACATGACTGAGTGACTGAATTGAACTGAACTGAACATGGATTAATGTGGTCCTGATACCTTGACAAATACCTGACTGAATTTCTGACATCATGGTTTCACAGTTATGTCCTAGATACAATAGCGAAGACCAGGCTAATACATGTGAGAGAAATGTATTTATTGTGAATTTTCCAACTGTCTAGGCACCTGGATAAAAACAAATTCAAAATGTGTGTAAGTATTTACATTCCTCTCTTCTCTTTGCAGAGTACCTTTAAATATAGGAAATTCTGAAGGTTCTGTCTTCACTATTTATTTAATTATTCCCCAGAGCAGTGACGATACGTCTTTAAAGATGCATACTTGTTTATTAACATCAATTACATGCACTGCTGTCCTACTTTATTACTGCATCTTCCAATTCCCAGAGGCAAAAATCCTACTTATTGCATAATAATTCTAAGATGTAAATTCCCCCAGATTTTAATATTGCTAAAATCTACAATCAATGGAACTTACAATCATACATACAATGTATAACAACGTGGCCATCTTTATCTGTCTTTATGTAACCCAGTCATAGCTATTCCTACTGTTTTCACTTCAACTGATTTATGTGCACTGATACCTTTAATACCTTACTTACTGAGCTTAATTATTAACTTAAAAAATACCTTCCTGGATGGTGTTTGACATTTTTTGTTGACACCGTGTAGTAAGGTCAAGAAAGCACCACCAACAAAACCTGCATGATACTATTAATGTCAGTGGCTTAGAAGAAAATCCCAAAGGCAACAAGAAAATATTCTTTGGCAATGCTGCATCCATGACACTGCAACTGCATACAGAATGATACTGTGTGGGGAAAAAAACATCTCAAGGTGCTTAAAAAAAAAAACCCATACACACTGTGTTATAATTTTTTTTTAACCTTTTAAGTTGGTATATAAAATAATTATAGTCTGTTACAACGATGGAATCAGATTTGATGAAATTCAGTATACGCATTATAAACATACCCCAAAAAGTCCTGGCTTCTTATTGCATCTTTGCAATTGGCATCTCAAACTAGGCCTTTTTTTTTTTTTTTTTTTAAACTTTACATAATTGTATTAGTTTTGCCAAATATCAAAATGAATCCGCCACAGGTATACATGTGTTCCCCATCCTGAACCCTCCTCCCTCCTCCTTCCCCATACCATCCCTCTGGGTCGTCCCAGTGCTCTAGCCCCAAGCATCCAGTATCATGCATCGATCCTTGACTGGCATCTCGTTTCATACATGATATTTTACATGTTTCAATGCCATTCTCCCAAATCTTCCCACCCTCTCCCTCTCCCACAGAGTCCATAAGACTGTTCTATACATCAGTGTCTCTTTTGCTGTCTCATACACAGGGTTATTGTTACCATCTTTCTAAATTCCATAAATATGCGTTAGTATACTGTATTGGTGTTTTTCCTTCTGGCTTACTTCACTCTGTATAATAGGCTCCAGTTTCATCTACCTCATTAGAACTGATTCAAAGGTATTCTTTTTAATGGCTGAGTAATACTCCATTGTGTATATGTACCACTGATTTCTTATCCATTCATCTGCTGATGGGCATCTAGGTTGCTTCCATGTCCTGGCTATTATAAACTGTGCTGCGATGAACATTGGGGTACACATGTCTCTTTCCCTTCTGGTTTCCTCAGTGTGTATGCCCAGCAGTGGGGTTGCTGGATCATAAGGCAGTTCTATTTCCAGTTTTTTAAGGAATCTCCACACTGTTCTCCATAGTGGCTGTACTAGTTTGCATTCCCACCAACAGTGTAAGAGGGTTCCCTTTTCTCCACACCCTCTCCAGCATTTATTATTTGTAGACTTTTGGATCGCAGCCATTCTGACTGGTGTGAAATGGTACCTCATAGTGGTTTGGATTTGCATTTCTCTGATAATGAGTGATGTTGAGCATCTTTTCATGTGTTTGTTAGCCATCTGTATGTCTTATTTGGAGAAATGTCTATTTAGTTCTTTGGCCCATTTTTTGATTGGGTCATTTATTTTTCTGGAGTTGAGCTGTAGGAGTTGCTTGTATATTTTTGAGATTAGTTGTTTGTCGGTTGCTTCATTTGCTATTATTTTCTCCCATTCTGAAGGCTGTCTTTTCACCTTGCTAATAGTTTCCTTTGATGTGCAGAAGCTTTTAAGGTTAATTAGGTCCCATTTGTTTATTTTTGTTTTTATTTCCAATATTCTGGGAGGTGGGTCATAGAGGATCCTGCTGTGATGTATGTCAGAGAGTGTTTTGCCTATGTTCTCCTCTAGGAGTTTTATAGTTTCTGGTCTTACGTTGAGATCTTTAATCCATTTTGAGTTTATTTTTGTGTATGGTGTTAGAAAGTGTTCTAGTTTCATTCTTTTACAAGTGGTTGACCAGATTTCCCAGCACCACTTGTTAAAGAGATTGTCTTTAATCCATTGTATATTCTTGCCTCCTTTGTCAAAGATAAGGTGTCCATATGTGCCTGGATTTATCTCTGGGCTTTCTATTTTGTTCCATTGATCTATATTTCTGTCTTTGTGCCAGTACCATACTGTCTTGATAACTGTGGCTTTGTAGTAGAGCCTGAAGTCAGGTAGATTGATTCCTCCAGTTCCAGTCTTCTTTCTCAAGATCGCTTTGGCTATTCGAGGTTTTTTGTATTTCCATACAAATTGTGAAATTATTTGTTCTAGCTCTGTGAAGAATACTGTTGGTAGCTTGATAGGGATTGCATTGAATCTATAAATTGCTTTGGGTAGTATACTCATTTTCACTATATTGATTCTTCCAA
This sequence comes from Bos taurus, assembly GCF_002263795.3. Lineage (NCBI taxonomy): Eukaryota > Metazoa > Chordata > Mammalia > Artiodactyla > Bovidae > Bos > Bos taurus. The sequence goes on from NC_037332.1 coordinate 9,398,323, forward strand.
TCCATGAACATGGTATATTTCTCCATCTATTAGTGTCCTCTTTGATTTCTTTCACCAGTGTTTTATAGTTTTCTATATATAGGTCTTTAGTTTCTTTAGGTAGATATATTCCTAAGTATTTTATTCTTTCCGTTGCAATGGTGAATGGAATTGTTTCCCTAATTTCTCTTTCTGAATTTCACCTTTTTCTCAAGCGCACATGGAACCTTCTCCAGGATAGATCACATCCTGGGCCATAAAGTTAGCCTTGGTAAATTCAAAAAAATAGAAATCATTCCAAGCATTTTTTCTGACCACAATGCAGTAAGATTAGATCTCAATTACAGGAGAAAAACTATTAAAAATTCCAACATATGGAGGCTGAACAACACGCTGCTGAATAACCAACAAATCACAGAAGAAATCAAAAAAGAAATCAAAATTTGCATAGATACGAATGAAAATGAAAACACAACAACCCAAAACCTGTGGGACACGGTAAAAGCAGTCCTAAGGGGAAAGTTCATAGCAATACAGGCACACCTCAAGAAACAAGAAAAAAGTCAAATAAATAACCTAACTCTACACCTAAAGCAACTAGAAAAGGAAGAAATGAAGAACCCCAGGGTTAGTAGAAGGAAAGAAGTCTTAAAAATTAGGGCAGAAATAAATGCAAAAGAAACAAAAGAGACCATAGCAAAAACCAACAAAACCAAAAGCTGGTTCTTTGAAAGGATAAATAAAATTGACAAACCATTAGCCAGACTCATCAAGAAACAAAGGGAGAAAAATCAAATCAATAAAATTAGAAACGAAAATGGAGAGATCACAACAGACAACATAGAAATACAAAGGATCATAAGAGACTACTATCAACAATTATATGCCAATAAAATGGACAACGAGGAAGAAATGGACAAATTCTTAGAAAAGTACAACTTTCCAAAACTCGACCAGGAAGAAATAGAAAATCTTTACAGACCCATCACAAGCACAGAAATTGAAACTGTAATCAAAAATCTTCCAGCAAACAAAAGCCCCGGTCCAGACGGCTTCACAGCTGAATTCTACCAAAAATTTAGAGCAGAGCTAACACCTATTCTGCTCAAACTCTTCCAGAAAATTGCAGAGGAAGGTAAACTTCCAAACTCATTCTATGAGGCCACCATCACCCTAATACCAAAACCTGACAAAGATCCCACAAAAAAAGAAAACTACAGGCCAATATCACTGATGAACATAGATGCAAAAATCCTTAACAAAATTCTAGCAATCAGAATCCAACAACACATTAAAAAGATCATACCCCATGACCAAGTGGGCTTTATCCCAGGGATGCAAGGATTCTTCAATATCCGCAAATCAATCAATGTAATACACCACATTAACAAATTGAAAAATAAAAACCATATGATTATCTCAATAGATGCAGAGAAAGCCTTTGACAAAATTCAACATCCATTTATGATAAGAACTCTCCAGAAAGCAGGAATAGAAGGAACATCCCTCAACATAATAAAAGCTATATATGACAAACCCACAGCAAACATTATCCTCAATGGTGAAAAATTGAAAGCATTTCCTCTAAAGTCAGGAACAAGACAAGGGTGCCCACTTTCACCATTACTATTCAACATAGTTTTGGAAGTTTTGGCCACAGCAATCAGAGCAGAAAAAGAAATAAAAGGAATCCAAATTGGAAAAGAAGTAGTAAAACTCTATTTGCAGATGACATGATCCTCTACATAGAAAACCCTAAAGACTCCACCAGAAAATTACTAGAGCTAATCAATGACTATAGTAAAGTTGCAGGATATAAAATCAGCACACAGAAATCCCTTGCATTCCTATACACTAATAATGAGAAAACTAGGCCTATTTAAATCCATATTCTACTATATGCTTTCCTCTGCTTCCCTCAATCTTCCTCTTCAATTCCTTACTTTAGTTTAATGGCATCCTTTTACCAATTACAAAGGCTAGAAGGGGAGGCAGAACAGTGTAGTGCAGACTTGACAAGAAAGTCTAGGTTTAAATCCTAGCTCTGCCGATTACTGTGTGTGATTTCTCTGTTTCCTCACTCATAAAATAAGAATTACAATATGGGCCAATCACTCATCTAAGCACAAATTTCAAAACTTGTCATATTTTGGAAAACCACTGAGTTTTCCAAACTCACTCCTACTGAGTCTGAGTCCGTCCTCCATAACCAAACGTATTGATATTTTTGCAAAAATAAATTAATGCTTAAGTGGGGAAGAAACAAAGACTATAAATAGCCTCGTATCAGGTCTAGTCATGGTTTGCTGCCAAGTGAGCCTACACCAATCTTACAACTGGTCATTTTTCAGAGTTTTGGGGTTTTAGAATTGTGCATCTGGGCTGTAGGGTAGTGGTAGCAACATATTTTCACGTAATTGTCAGGATGACCAAAATTATACACAGTGAAAAAGACTCTAAGCAGTGACTCAAAGTGCTCAGCAAATGTTAGCTATTACCAGCACTATCACTACTGTTGATTTTTCTTCCCACCTTACTACCTAATCCAGTCAAGCACACCAAACCTTATTAATTTAATTTTCCAAATTTCTTTCAGATCTGCCCCACTTCCAAGCTCACTGCCACTGCCCTGGCTCTCTTGTCCACTCTTTAATCTGTCAAGAATTGTTTTCTAAAAGTACAGGGAAAGAACCATCATGTTCCTAAAAATGTCTCACCATTAAAGGTCAAAGTTAGCAAGGCACACAAATTCCTCTGTGCTACAGCCCCAGTTCCCTCTTCCTGTCCTATTAGCTACTCTCACCATATAACACTAATGTTCCTCTCCTGAAAATACTACGGGTCCAAAGAAGCCTGTTATCCAATGCAATCATGACAAGCGCTGATTTAGGTTAAGCAGAAAAGATTATTTAAATAGGGAATAGTAAAACATATCACATATGTGAAAAATAAATAAATGCAAGACATTTATTCCAACACAGACGATACTGGAGAATGTCTCCAATGACTTAAATCCATGCTCCCCTTCTTGCATAAATGATACTCCTAATGTACTAAGACATCAAAATGTCTTAAAGTGAAACTAACATTTGCAGTCAACACAAATGCAATCTGAGTATATAATCCTTCTAGGTATTTTTTTCTTTCAATTTTTCAGTTGTTGCACCCACATCCAATTAAAGAGCAATTATATTTTCAGGACTTTCCCTTTATTGAGGCTTTTCAAAATAGTTTATCATTAGCAATAATTTTCTTTTTTGTACACATTGCATCAGTTTTGAGTGCTCTAATTAAAGTATATTATCACTAACAAGGGAAATAGACATTAATAGGCCAGAACACACACAACTAACTTTTAGTAGGCTTGTAATTCAACTAGTGGAAACAGAAATGAGCTTATTAGAAGTAGTTTACGTGTTACAATGGTCAATATTAATTACTTTATGGCAGTCATTCAATATGTTGTAACAAAGAAATGGCAAATGTTAGTAATAGAGTGGATGTTAGTTAAAAGAGCTTTAACCATGTGTTATTTCCCATTTATGAATATGACTTTTCTCTGATAGCTCTCAACTCCCAGAGGCAAAAATTCTGCTACTCTGTGGATAGGGGGAAGCTGCTGTGTAGCACAGGGAGCTCAGCTCAGTGCCCTTATGATGACCTGGAGGGGTGAAGCGGGGTGGTGTGGTAGGAGAAAGGCTCACAAGGGAGAGGGTGTATATATATATATATATATATATATGTATAGATATAATCTGATTATATATACATATAGCTGATTCATATTGCTGTACAGCAGAAACTAATTCAACACTGTAAAGCAATTATACTCCAAAAAAAAACCTGCCCATTGTTTAATCTAATAATGTCACCTCCCCTGGAATCTTTCTTTCTCTGAATGGTCTAAAGAGAATTGATCACTTCTTCCTCAATGTTCCTTGAACATCTCTTGGTCCATTTCTTCTATCTAGTATTGGTACTGACTTCGTATGTATCTGTAAGCTTGAAGATTAGGTGCAGTTGCCGTCATTTTTACTTTTTAAAATCCCTAACGCTACTATAGGAGACAATAATAATGTAACAGAAAGAACATCAGAATTTGAGTCTTGAGAATGAGGGTCCACTTCTGATTGTGAAATGGAAATAACTGAATATGTTCATAGAGTAGTTAAAAAAAAAAAGGCAGTAAGAATATATATCAGAATATTGTTGTTGCTGTTTAGTCACTAAGTCGTATCTGACTCTTTTGTGACCCCCTAGACCATAGCCTGCCAGGCTCTCTGTCCATGAGATTTCCCAGGCAAGAATACTGGAATGGGTTGCCATTTCCTTCTCCAGGGGATCTTTCCCATCCAAGGACTGAACCCTGTGTCTCAAGCATTATTCTTTATTGCTAAGCCACCAGGGAAGTATATATGAAAATATTAGTTTGGGGCAAATACACCTCATAATTATTACAGCAAGAGATAAATATCCTACAAATAAAATTTTACTGTTTTCAAAGGCTCTTAGATTCAATTTCACCTTCTGAGACTTTTAATCAAAATACATGGTCTGTTTACACTAGCAATGCATCATTCTTATAAGAAATATGTAAACCGAAATGCATGGACTTGCCAAGTCTTCTTGGAGCTCAAATAACCATATATCAAAGTAAATATGAAAAATGACTACTTCCCTCTCCCCTGTTCCTCTCATTGAGCTAGGTCTGCCCTAAGAGCAAATAATCAGATTATAGTTTTATTAAATAATCCAGGAAAACCAAGAGTTTAGCTATTTTTCACTACAAGTAGTGACCGAAAATAGTAATACAAGTAATAACTAATTCAGCTAACTGTACTGATATTAAATATGTGCTATTCATTGTGCCAAGTGTTTTATAAATATGATCTCATCTAATCTTCACAATAATCTTACAAAGTAGGGATAAGTACTAACATTTCCACTTTATAGATGAGGAAACAGGTTCAGAGAAGTTGGTAATCTGTCTAGAGTTAATAGCAATTACTTAGCAGTTAAAATAAAAAGAGTTGTCTCATCCTGACCTTGAACTCTGGAATATTATAATGCTTCTCATACGTGTGGTGATGCAGTTCATATAGTTCTTTTTTTTTTTAATTTAAATTTATTTATTTTAATTGGGGGCTGATTACTTCACAATTGGTAAGAATTTCTGGTTCTTTCACCAAAAATAATATTATTGAATTCCAGACAGGGGAATCAGCAGGTGCAGACTATGAAGCAAGATGCCTAGTTTGTTTAAAGGCTCAGCAAAGAAGACCATTTTGGCTAAAAGAGAGCCTGGAGAAGTGTGGAGAAATGACATCATAGATGTAACAGGGGGCCACACCATCGCCTCGGAGCAACCAGAACTCTATTTTTTGAATGCATTATAAACCCACTGGAGGGTGAAGGGCTTTGAATAAAATGTGATGCTATTACAATATCTTACAAGGATCATTCTACCTGCTGTGCAGAAAATAGATGGGGGGAAGAAGATGGTTATGGCTAGAATGATTCCAACTGCAATAATTCCAGTGAAGAACAACAATGTCCAGGATCAGGGAGAAAGGAAAGAGGTGATAAAATAGTCAGATACTGAATATATCTTGAAAGATAAGCCAAGAGAAGTCTTGAAGATTCCGTTGGATATTTATAAAATAAAAGTTATAATGAAAAAGAAAAGACATGATATAAATAAGCCACCACAATATTTTTTAAAAGTTATATCTTTAAATAGTTGATTCTTTAATGATCAAATAACAAAACTAGTGAAACTTTTTCCATGCTGTAAATAAGACCATGAAAATGTAACTGAATCTCATCACCAGTATTTTATGATGATATGAAATCTTCAACCGCAATGTCTTCAAAGCTACTCCAAACATGAAGGAAAATATATTAAATGCACTAATTAATCAACATTTCATTCTCTATGCTATGAAACCACATAATGCTAGCCTAACACAGGGCTAATTTTCTCTATTATTGGAAAATTTTAATGCAAACACTAGAGCTACTTGAGATAAAAGCATTCCTTAAATATCTGTGGTGGAAGCCTAAAAAATAGTGATGAAATTTAAAAGATTATAATCATATCAATAACCAAGATGTTAATAAAACAAATCATTTAAGTTTTATTATTCAACTATGAAATGTTTTTCACATAAACAAAAATTCTTACAATTTGCAAGAATAAAAAAAAGTAAAGACAATGCCAAGGTAAAGGTTATAGTCATTCAAAAAAATAATATTTGTTGGTCAATCAAGAAGGACAAGCTGAATTAACACAATGACACTGTACAATGGAGTACAAAATACTAAATCTAAAGAGAATGATGAGAAATATCTCTATATCCCACTACATAGTAGTCTCCAGGAAAGACTGTTAAGTGAAAAGAGAAAAGTGGAGAAATAGTATATGATAATTTTTCATTTATCTACAAAGGAGGAATAATGCTCACATTACAATACAAACTGGGATAAAACATAAAATTTTAAAATGTTACCTATAGGAAATTGGGTGGTAATTGCCATTAGACCTCGTATTTTATGTAAATGGTCAAACAAAATTAAACAAAAAAACAAACTCTAAAAGAGAAGTAAACAATTAATGTAATGGTATATATAGCTAGTGTCATAGCCACACAGAAAAGTACTATTCCAAGTAACTTCAACACACACAGTAATTCGATGGTATACTCCAACTAGGATACCATAAGGATAAATGAAAAGAAATGTCACCCTCCTCACTCCTGTCAAAAAACAAAACCAAAAACAAATCCCAAACTTCAAGCTGCTTTCAGTACTTATGATTATTGGGGGTACTGTTATAAGCAGTCTAATGTATGTGTAATATATAATGAAACAAATTAGTAACTATGTATTATTTTAATTCTATAGTTCCTGGCAATGAAGAAGGGAGAAAGAAAATACAGAGGAAAAACAGAAGAGGTTAAAGAAAGATACCCTGTGGGTGCTGAATTTGAAAGAATGACCAATCCAGTATAAAAGGGACAGGTTTCTTTAGAGAAATGCCAATTCCAGAAATATAAAAGATGTGTCTGGAACATTTTTATAATACTAAATAGCAATGAAGCTTTTAAAGATCACTTTACTGGATCATACCCCAAGATCTTAGAAGCCAACATGAAGAGACTCTTGTTGATCAAAGATGGTACAATTTGCTCATCAGTAAGGATAATAACTGCAATACATTGAAATACATCAGGTATGCTTAAATGCATGCACTCAAGTTACTTAAATCACACACATACATAAACACGCAAAATCACTTAGTCCTTTCTGAAGGTAAGTAAACCAACTCACTATTTTAAAAACCAGTATTATAAAGGGAAAGAATAAAGAATATATTCTGATTTCATATAAAACTTGTACTAGGGGTAACCAAATAGTAGACATGAAGAAGTTTCCTTTACAAAAATGTTTCGGCTATAAAAAAGAACTATGTTTTCATCTAATTATTCATCTATTCTTTCTTTTATTCATTATTATTTTTTGGTTATTAAAAGCCAAGTCACAGGATTTGATTTTCAATGCTTTCTACATAATAACTTAAACATATAATTCAGTTATAGTTAATGGTTAGTTATAATTAACTGATCATCTTAGACTGGAACACTAAATTGAATACATTTTCTTGGACTCCATAATCATTCAAGTATGTAAAAAAGTCATTATATTTAACTTTGCTTTTACTCTATAGTCTAATGGCATCAAACTGTAACTTTTAGGGAAGAACACTTTGATGCAACAGTGAGAATTTTATACTGCCTATATTAGACTGCTAGCATTACCATAACAAAATACCACAGACAAACTGGATCAAACAATAGAAATTCATTTTCTCATAGTTCTGGAGGCTAGAAGGTCAAGACCAAGGTGTTCACAGGATTGGTTTCTTCTGAGGAGTCTCTCCTTAGCTTACAGATTGCCACCTTCTACAGTGTCCTTATGCTGTCTTTTCTGTGTGCAAGCCCTTGATGTCATTTTTTGTGTCCAAATTTCCTCTCAAAGAGATACAGTAAGATTGGATTAGGGCCCACCCTAAGGGCCTCAGCTTAAGAGATGATAAGGGCCTCATCATCTCTTAAAAGGCTCTCGATATATAGTCACATTCCTGTGTTCTGTGGCTAGGCCTTCAACATATGAATCTTGTGGGGACATGATTCAGAGCATTAACACTGCCAATTCAGTTCAGTTCAGTGACTCCGTCGTGTCTGACCCTTTGCGACCCTGCGGACTGCAGCACGCCAGGCCTCCCTGTCCATCGCCAACTCCTGGAGCTTGCTCAAACTCATGTCCATTAAGTCGGTAATGCCATCCAATCACCTCATCCTCTGTCATCTCCTTCTCCTCCCGCCTTCAATCTTTCCCAGCATCATGGTCTTATTTCCAATGAGTCAGTTCTTGGGATCAGGTGGCCAAAGTATTGGAGTTTCAGCTTCAGCATCAGTCCTTCCAATGAATATTCAGGACTGATTTCCTTTAGGATGGACTGGTTGGATCTCCTTGCTGTCCAAGGGACTCTCAAGAAGTCTTTTCCAACACCACAGTTCAAAGGCATCAATGCCAGCCTTCTTTACAGTCAAATTCTCACACCCATACATGACTACTGGAAAAACTATAGCTTTGATTAGACAGACCTTTGTTGGAAAAGTAATGTCTCTGCTTTTTAATATGCTGTCAAGGTTGGTTACAGCTTTTCTTCCAAGGAGTAAGCACCTTTTAATTTGATGGCTGCAGTCACCATCTGCAGTGATTTTGGAGCCCCCAAAAATTAAGTCTGTCACTGTTTCCATTGTTTCCCTATCTATTTGCCATGAAGTGATGGGACCAGATGCCATGATCTTAGTTTTCTGAATGTTGAGTTTTAAGCCAACATTTTCACTCTCCACTTTCACTTTCATCAAGAGGCTCCTTAGTTCTTTTCGCTTTCTGCCGTAAGGGTGGTGTCATCTACGTATCTGAGGTTATTGATATTTCTCCTGGCAATCTTGATTTCACCTTGTGCTTCCTCCAGCCCGGCATTTCTCATGATGTACTCTGCATATAAGTTAAATAAGCAGGGTGGCAATATACAGCCTTGACATACTCCTTTCCAGATTTGGAACCAGTCTGTTGTTCCATGTCTGGTTCTAACTGTTGCTTCTTGACTGGCATACAGATTTCTCAAGAGGCAGGTCAGGTGGTCTGTTATTGCCATCTCTTTCAGAATTTCCCACGGTTTATTGTGATCCACACAGTCAAAGGCTTTGGCATAGTCTATAAAGCAGAAATACATGTTTTTTTCTGGAACTCTCTTGCTTTTTTGATGTTCTAACGAATGTTGGCAATTTGATCTCTGATTCCTCTGTCTTTTCTAAAACCAGCTTGAACATCTGGTAGTTCACGGTTCACGTACTGTTGAAGCCTGGCTTAGAGAATTTTGAGCATTACTAGCGTATGAGATGAGTGCAATTGTGCAGCAGTTTGAGCATTCTTTGGCATTGCCTTTCTTTGGGATTGGAATGAAAACTGACCTTTTCCAGTCCTGTGGCCACTGCTGAGTTTTCCAAATTTGCTGGCATATTGAGTGTAGCACTTTCACAGCATCATCTTTCAGGATTTGAAATAGCTCAACTGGAATTCCATTACCTCCACTAGCTTTGTTCGTAGTGATGCTTCTGAAGGCCCACTTGACTTCACATTCCAGGAATAGATAAGAAAGCCTTCCTCAGTGATCAGTGCAAAGAAACAGAGGCAAACAACAGAATGGGAAAGACTAAGAGATTTCTTCAAGAAAATTAGAGATATCAAGGGAATATTTCATGCAGAGATGGGCTCAATAAAGGACAGAAATGGTATGGACCTAACAGAAGCAGAAGATATTAAGAAGAGGTGGCAAGAATACACAGCCAATTCAGTAGCCCCCAAGAAAAAATGATTCTAATGCATACATTTCAAAACATGACCCATGAGTATATAGTAAAACCAGGCATAAGCTGGCCATTAACATTATACTCCCCAAATTCACTTCATTTATTCTTCCTCTAATCCACTCTGGAGAAGAGGCATTATTAAACAACCTGTTTTTCATTTCCCCTAAGATTTCCACCTCATTCAAAGCGGGGAGAAGTTGAAAGTAATTACTTTGGTGAAAAGGTGAGATAAGTTACAAGTCAGAATATAAAGAGCCATCATTCATCTAAATCACTAGGTTCCTGCCAGGCTAGAGACCAGATGCAAAATTCTTAACTGTCTAGAAACTAAACTGTGGCCTCACATTCTCTGTCCTACTGTCTCTAATGCATTATCATACACAACTAGTGCCCTTCCTCTTTAGGTCAGTTTAAGTTTGATACGATTTATTATTGTTCAGTCGCTCAGTCGTGTCTGAGGATTACCTGGATCTAAAATCATCCCAACTGACACAATGGGATACTAGCCAAGTCTACAAGAGGAAATTATTCAGAAAAATTATTATTGTCTTTTCAAACTCAGAATTAAAAAACAAAATACAAGGATTAAACATATGAAGAAAGAAATTGAGTTTTCATTTTCCCAGAAAAGATAAATAAGATAATGGTCAAAAGTTAATACATATGGAATATTCCAGGAACTATGTGCCAGGAACTCTGCTTGGTGGGTTACATCAGTTAACCCTCACAACAAACCTAGAAAATATTAATCCCTTTCTATAGAGGAGAAAACTGTAAACACTAAGCAACTTGCTCAAGGTCATACCCTTAGAGACTGGTTGAGGAAGCCTTCATAATTCACATTAGTTGACTCCAGAGCCTACATACCAAATATTTAAGGACAGCTGAAGATAAATACACATTAGCTATTTTTCTTCATGAAGATAAAAATCCAAGCCTTTTCTTGAGCATGAAAATAGAAAGGAATAAAAAACTTAAAAATCATGATTACAATTATGAATAACCACTACTGTTTTACAATGGCAGGGAGACCCCTTCATTTTACACATAAAGAAATCAAAGCCCAGAAAGAGGAAACAAATTGTCAAAAGATGTTGTGCAGTCAGTATTAGAGTCAGTAATAAAACTCAAATAGCTTAATAAAACACAAAAAAACCTCAAAAACTCCTAAAGCACTTTTCATTTCACCAAACATTACCTTTCCCTTCAACCGCTATAATATATCTCCAATACACATGGCTGAGGAGATGGAGGGTGGGAGAATGGGCTGGGGTATACACGTACATGAAATGAACGAAGAAAGAAAAATATGAAGAATTACTAAGAGAGACTCCCAGAATCAGTCAATCAGTTCAGTTCAGTCGCTCAGTCGTGTCCGACTCTTTGAGACCCCCTGGACTGCAACAGGCCAGGCTTCCCTGTCCATCACCAACTCCTGGAGTTTACCCAAATTCATGTCCATTGAGTCACTGATGCCATCCAACCATCTCCTCCTCTGTCGTCCCCTTCTCCTGTCACCTTCAATCTTTTCCAACATCAGGGTCTTTTCAAATGAGTCAGTTCTTCTCATCAGGTGGCCAAAGTATTGGAGTTTCAGCTTTAGCATCATTCCTTCCGAAGAACACCCAGGACTGATCTCCTTTAGGATGGACTGGTTGGAGCTCCTTGCAGTCCAAGGGACTCTCAAGAGTATTCTCCAACACCACAGTTCAAAAGCATCAATTCTTTGGTGCTCAGCTTTCTTTATAGTCCAACTCTCACATCCATACATGACTACTGGAAAAAGCAGAGACATTACTTTGCCAACAAAGGTCCATCTAGTCAAGGCAATGGTTTTTCCAGTAGTCATGTATGGATGAGAAAGTTGGACTCTGAGAGTAATACTATCATATTCAATACTTATTAGTTGATAAGCTTTGATGTGAGCAGATAGAGTCCCTTGGACTGCAAGGAGATCAAACTAGTCTATCCTAAAGGAAATCAACTTTTAGGATATTCACTGGAAGGACTCATGCTGAAGCTGAAACTCTAATACTTTAGCCACCTGATGAGAAGAACTGACTCACTGGAAAAGACCCTGATGCTCGGAAAGACTGAAGGCAGGAAAAGGGGACATCAGAGGATGAGATGGTTGGATGGCATCACCAACTTGAAGGACATGAGTTTAAGCAAGCTCCAGGAGTTGGTGATAGACAGGGAAGCCTGGCACGCTGCAGTCCATGGGGCTGCAAAGAGTCAGACATGACTGAGAGACTGAACTGAACTGATGAATACAATGACTATTTTTGGTATTTTTAGAAAACAATAAAAACTAAGCATAAATACACTGAATAACTGGAGAACTATGTATCATACTCTTTTTAGCAAAGCAACATAATTCAGAACTATTGTTAATTTCCCCTAACAATTAACAATAGGGATAGACTAGATTGTTAAATATTAAGGCTAGTGAAAAATAATTGTGGTTTTGGACTGTGAATTTTAAATTATTATACCTAGACTCAAACACATCTTTATTAATCAAAATCGGAACAACTACAATCAACATATTTTTGCCAGTGAGAAACAAATTTATTTCTATAGCATAAAAATGCATGATTTGCAATTTGACAAACTCTTGGAAAGCATTTTCTGCTTCTTGCTGGTTGTGGAAGCGTTTTCCCTGCAAAAAGTTGTCAAGATGCTTGAAAAGTGGTAGTTGGTTGGCAAGAGGTCAGGTGAATATGGCAGATGAGGCAAACTTCATAGCCCAATTCCTTCAACTTTTGAAGCACTGGTGTGAAAAGTGTGGTTGGGTGTTGTCCTGGAGAAGAATTGTGCCCATTTTATTGACCAGTGCTGGCTGTAGGCAGTGTAGTTTTCAGTACATATCATCAATTTGCTGAGCATATTTCTCAGATGTAATGGTTTCGCCAGGATACAGAAAGATTAGTGGATCAGATGGGCAGCAGACCACTCAACAGTGACTGTGACCTTTTTCGGGTGCAAGTTTGACTTTGGGAAGGGCTCTGGAGCTTCTTCTCAGTACAACCACTAAGCTGGTTGTTATATAAAATCCACTTTTCATCAAACATCACAATCTGAGAAATAGTTCATTGTTGTTGAGTAGAGTAAGAGAAGATAACACTTCAATATAACGATTTTTAAAAACATTATTTATTTTTAATTGAAGGATAATTATAACATTGTATTGCTTTCTGCCATACATCAACATGAATCAGCCATAGGTATACATGTTTCCTCCCTCTTGAACTTCATTCTCACCTCCCACCCCATCCCACCCTGCAGGTTGTCACAGAGTCCTGGTTTGAGTTTCCTGAGTCATACAGCAAATCCCCACTGGCTATCTATTTTACATATGTTAGTGTTTCCATACTACTGTCTCCATTCATCTCACCCTCTTTTTTCCCCTCCTCTCCTACCCCATGTCCATAAGTCTGTTCTCTATGTCTTCATCTCCATTGCTGCCCTGCAAATACGTTCATTAGTACCATCTTTCTAGATTCCAGATATATGCGTTAATAAACAATATTTGCTTTTCTCTTTCTGACTTACCTCACTCTGTGTAATAGGCTCTAGCTTCATCCACCTCATTAGCACAGACTCAGATGTGTTCCTTTTTATGGCTGCATAATATTCCATTGTATACATTATATATGTGTACCCACAGACTCTTGAGGGTCCCTTGTAGAGCAAGGAGATCAAACCAGCCAATCCTAAAGGAAATAAACCCTGAATATTCACTGGAAGGACTGATATGGAAGCTGAAGCCCCAATACTTTGATGACCTGATGCAAAGAGCCAATTCACTGGAAAAGACCCTGATGCCAGGAAAGACTGAAGGCAGAAGGAGAAGAGGGTGACAGAGGATGAGATGGTTAGATGGCATCACCAATTCAATGGACATGACCTTGAGCAAACTCCAGGAGATAGTGAGGGACAGGGAAGCCTGGCGTGCTGCAGTCCATGGGGTTGCAGAGATTAAGACATGATTTAGCAACTGAACAACAACAACAACACTGGGATTATTGTGCCATATGCTAGTTTTATTCCTGGTTTTTTAAAAGAATCTCCATACTCATCTCCATAGTGGCTGTATCAATTTACATTCCCACCAACAGTGCAAGAGTATTCCCTTTTCTCCATACCCTCTCCAGCATTTACTGTTTGTAGATTTTTTTGATGATGGCCATTTTGACTGGTATGAGGTGGTATCTCATTACAGTTTTGATTTGCATTTCTCTAATAATGAGCGATGTTGAGCAACTTTTCATGTGTTTATTAGCCATCTGCATGTCTTCTTTGGAGAAATGTCTGTTTAAATCTTTTGCCCACTTTTTGATTTGACTGTTTGTTTTTCTGGTACTGAATTGTATGAGCTGCTTGTATATTCTGGAAAGTAATCCTTTTGTCAGTTGTTTCATTTGCTATTATTTTCTCCCATTCAGAGGGCTGTCTTTTTACTTTGTAGTTGCCTTTGCTGTGCAAAAGCTTTTAAGTTTAATTAGGTCCCACTTGTTTATTTTTGTTTTTATTTCCATTACTCTAGGAAGTGGGTCATAGAAGATCTTGCTGTGATTTATGTCATAGACTGTTTTCCTCTAAGAGTTTTACAGTTTCTGGTCTTACATTTAGGTCTTTATTCCATCTTGAGTTTATCTTTGTGTATTGCATTCTTCTACACGTAGCTGTCCAGTTTTCCCAGCACCACTGACTGAAGAGTTTATCTTTGTCCCATTGTATATTCTTGCCTCTTTTGCCAAGGTAAGGTACCCATAGCGGTGTGGGTTTATCTCTGGGCTTTCTATCTTGTTCCATTGGTCTATATTTCTGTTTTTGTGCCAGTACCATAGTGTCTTGATGACTGTAGCTTTGTAGTACAGTCTAGAATCAGAAAGGTTGATTCCTCCAGCTCCATTCTCCTTTCTCAAGATTCCTTTGGCTGTTTGGGGTCTTCTGTGTTTCCATATGAATTGTGAGATTTTTTGTTCTAGTGGTGTGAAAAATGCCATTGGTAATTTGATAGGGATAACAATAAATTTGCAGATAGAATTTGATAGTATAGCCATGTTCACAATATTGATTCTTCCAACACAGAAGCATGGAATATCTCTCTGTTTATGTCATCTTTGATTTCTTTCATTAGTGTCTTAAAGTTTTCTGTACACAGCTCTTCTGTCTCCTTAGGTAGGTTTATTTCTAAGTATTTTATTCTTTTTTGCTGCAATGGTAGGGGATTATGACAGTTTTTTTCATTTGCGTTCGGCTCATGAGGCACCTGCTTACTGAGCTTTTTCGCCTTTCCACTTTGCTTTAAGCTGAAGCTCTAATACTCTGGTCACCTGATGTGAAGAACTGACTCATTGGAGAAGACCCTGATGCTGGGAAAGATTGAAGGCAGGAGGAGAAGGGGATGACAGGGGATAAGATGGTTGGATGGCATCATTGACTCGATGGACATGAGTTTGAGCAAGCTCCGGGAGCTGGTGATGGACAGAGAAGCCTGGCGTGCTGCAGTCCACAGGGTCGCAAAGAGTTGGACACAACTGAGCGACTAAACTGAAATGAATTTGCTTCAAATGCCAAATTACTGTAGAATGGTTGATGCTGAATTCTTCAGCAACTTTTTGTGTAGTTGTAAGAGGATCAGCTTCGGTGATTGATCTCGAATTGGTTGTTGTCAGCTTCCAATGACCAGCCGCCGCACTCTTTATCTTCAAGGCTATTATCTCCTTTGCAAAACTTCTTGAACCACCACTGAATTGTACATTGGTTAGCAGTTCCTGGGACAAATGCGTTGCTGATGCTGTGAGTTGTCTCCACTGTTTTACAATGCATTTGGAACAACACAAAGTTCCAAAGAGAAATTGCTCAAATTTGCTTTTTGTCTAACATAATTTCCCTAATCTAAAATAAATATAAAATAAATAGCCAGTAATAAGTCACTAGCAAAAAAACATATAGCAAGAAATGTGCATTAAAATGATGTATAACAACCACATTTATTTAAGAATGTATTCCATATTAAGGGCTTCCCTGGTGGCTCAGAGATTAAAGCATCTGCCTTCAATGCAGGAGACCCAGGTTCGATCCCTGGGTTGGAAAGATCCCCTGGAGAAGGAAATGGCAACCCACTCCAGTACTCTTGCCTGGAGAATCCCATGGACGGAGGAGCCTGGTAAGCTACAGTCCATGGGGTCGCAAAGAGTCAGACACGACTGAGCGACTTCACTTCATTTCATTTCACTTCCAATATTAAAGAGCAAAATTCAACAATGCAAACCTGCAATTACTTTTGCACCAACCTAATATTAACCTTGAGTCATCTGACAATACTCTACAGGTACTCAAGAGAATTACTCATATCAGTTAAAAGTATCAAAGTCAAAGACAGGAGGGAGACAAGAAGATGACCTCACACCAAGAGACAACATTTGGATTCCCACAATCCACTTATTCTCTTTCCTGGGAAGAATAATTTTTATCAAGTAAGGCAATATAACAGTTTTCTCATTTATCTATAATAACAATTTCTATAAAATCTCAAGTCTCTAAAATAGTGTTTGGATGCAAATAAACACAGCACTAGCTTACTCTGCAATATCAAGATATCCACAGGAAGCAGCTGCATGCAGAGGTATCCAGCCTTCATTATCAGGTTGATTAATATTTGCTCCATTTTCTACCAGAAACTTCACCATATCAACATTGTCATCAATGCAAGCCTAAAAACAGAACAGAAAGCAGGATCAGAAAAACTTTGAATCAATATTCCCAATAACACATCAACAGAATAAAATTCCTATCCTGGAGCTTTCATAACAAATACTTTCTAAAAGGCAGTCTGCTGCTATCTTGATTGTATTGCTATCCAGCAGGTAAACGGTACTAACTAATTTTTAATAGTACTTGTTTAGATACACAGAACAATACTGTATGAGACTAGACGTCTTATGCCAACCCCATGCCAGAAACAAGTACATGCCAACATGAAAACAATCAAAACATTATAATTAAGTACCAATAATACACTCTATAGCAGTGGTCCCCGAAATGTGATCTGTTTAGGGAAGAGGGATCCTTTCAGAGGGTTGACAAGATCAAAACTATTTTCATAATAATACTAAGATGGCATTTCCCCTTTACACTATGTTGATGGTGCAAAAGTGTTAGTTACAAACATTCTTGTGTCTCAGCACAAACCAAGGCAGTGGGAGAAAAAAGAAAGCACAGCACTCTACTGTCATTGTATTCATAGCTATACACTCACAGGTTCATTTTCTCCCACAAGCCATGTTTACTTATGAATGTCCATGACAATGCAGTAAAAACTATAAATCATATTAAATTTTGACTCAAATATACATCTTTTAAATATTTTGTGAAACAAGATAGGAAGCATGCATCAAGATTTCTTCCAAGTATAATGACTGCCCTGAAGAAAAATACTTGTATAATTTGCAAGCTGATCTAGCCACTTTTTCCACAGAATATCATTTTCTAAAATAATTTTATTGGGGTATATTTACAATGTTGTGTTCATTTCAGGTATACAGAAAAGTGAATCTGTTATACATACAGTCACTCTTTTTCAGATTTTTCCCCCATACAGGCTACAATGGAATATTATTTTTACTTAAATGACAAATTATAGTTAGTCTAGCTTGGGCTGTGGCAGAAACTTTCTTGAAAATGAGCAAAGTAGGTCTGTCAAAACAACTAAGTATTTATTACTAATGATAAATTCAAGTTTTCAGGAGTAAACTAATTAGTTACTTTAAAAATGTCATTTATTTAACAGAGGTAAGGCACTGCTTTTACTCATTTAAAATGAATTAATAAATACATAAATTCCTCCATTTTAACATTCCCTGGTGGCTCAGTGGTAAAGAATCTGCCTGTCAATGCAGGAGACGTGGGTTCAATCCCTGGGTTGGGAAGAGCCCCTAGAGAAAGAAAGGCAACCCACTCCAGTATTCTTGCCTGGAGAATTCCATGGACAGAGGGGCCTGATGGGCAACAGTCCATGGGGTCGCAAAAGAGTCAGACACGACTTAGCGACTAAACAACAACAAATTGTAAATAGTAATATATACAAACCACAGAAACAAGTTTCTTTGAAGTCCTTCATAATGCTGTATCCCCAGCTCTTTATATTGTTCTCTGCATGTGGTAAGGGCTCCATAAAGGAATAAATGAACAAGAAAGCTAAGATTCAAAAAGATTAACTAAGTAGGTTGAATAAGCCACAGAGATGGGAAATGATAGAGCTGAAATTCTATCACAGATGTTCAGATTCCCAAAAATAAGCTCCTTCCACACTTAACACCATGTTGACAGATGTTCCTATTTCATCAACTATTTCTCATCTATTTGCAGTTTCTGAAACAGGATATCATACATTCTAGGCACTAAATAGGGCTTTCCTGGTAGCTTAGCTAGTAAAGAATCCACCTGCAATCCAGGAGACCTAGGTTCAATTCCTGGGTTGGGAAGATCCCTAGGAGAAGGGCATGGTAATCCACTCCAGTATTCTTGTCTTGGAGAATCCCCATGGACAGAGGAGCCTGGTGGGCTACAGTCCATGGCGTTACATAGAGTCAGACACGACTGAGCGACTAAGCACAGGCACTTAATAAGTGTTTGCTGTATAAGTAAAACAATTTTCCTTCACCTATCACAGAAACAAAGAAAAATACTTTTAGTAGCTTCTTCCTTGGGGGAAAAATACAAAGCTGGTATCAAGAAAAGCACTAAGGACAAAGTACTTCACACCTGAAGCAGGAAAATTCTGACAGGTGTTGGATGTAGGCTCCAGTTCTGGCTCTGCCACAAATACTGTAGCTGGGAACAAGTAATTTAATCTTTTAGGGCTTTGTCTTTCAGGTGGAGGAAAGAATTTGATGGGTTATATATCTCTAAAATTCCCTGACATGTTTACATTCTTATATATTCATGATTCTTCCGTTTGGAACAAGATGGCACGATTCCAAAGTGCCCAAATAGTACATACAGCAAATGGTAAATGAGTATATAAGCAACATTCATATAAAGTTTGAGAATACACTACTTGGGAAAAAAATTGTGTTTTTCACGGAGCAGTGGTTAAAGGATAGAAGAATGTGAGGACCGCAGCTGTCTGATAACAAGAGAAGAAACATCCAAATTTTACTGCATTAGGAAGTAGTTTATAAAATGTTATTTGAGATAGCTAATGACTCACAGTGACTTAAATAATATAGACCTATTTATAAGTTTATTCATTAATTTTCCTTGGGAAAAGATACTAAATTCTACTCTCTTTCAACCTCTCAATTCCTGTTGGCGCCAAAACAGTCTTCTGATGTTTATCACTGCTATAAAAATATAGAACCCTACCTGACAAGTGTGTTTAATACAAATATGATTGTTTTTTGGAGAAAACTTCAAATAAGACATTACAGTAAAGAGATATGGGAAATGCTCACAACATGTAAGTTTCTTTAAAAAGACGTAAAACAGTTTGCCTGATTATAATTTTACTTAAAAAGTACACAAAGGATTAGAAGAATATATAATAAAATTAATAGTCCTTATCACTGGTTGTGAGACTATGAATAATTTTTATCTTTTAAATTTTTCTTTATTTTCAAAATGCGTATAATAGGCAATGCTTACATAAAAAGAAAATCTAAGCCTTGGTTCTTAAAAATATTAAATCTATTGTGTTGTAATATGGAGAAATATCAAACTGCTGGTAAAAGTGTAAAATTTATATAACCTCTTTAGAAAACCATTTGACAGTATCTACTCAAGTTATAGTACTGTTAAATAAATGGGGTGGGATGTATGTGTATACAGGGAGATTCTACTCATGTAACAGAATCCTATACATCAATGAAAAAAGAACAAACTAATGCTACCTTCAACAACATATGTAATCCTCTCAGACATATAAGTGAGTGAAAAAAGGCAGACACAAAGGATACAAACTGAATTTCCAGGCAAAACTAATCTCCAGTTATAAAGCTCAGAATCATGGTTAACTCTGTGGGGAAATAATGGAAGGAGCATAAGGGAGCTTTTGGGAAGACTGAAAATGTTCCCCAGCCTTCTGATTTTTATATAGGCATGTACAAATGTAAAAATTCACTGAATTATATGCTGTATACATTATACGTAAATTATACTTCAATTTTAAAAGTTAATAAAAAATAAAAAAGAACTAGCATGTATTAAAAACCTACTGTGCATTATCTTCAGTATAAAACATTTCATTTATCTTAATTGTACATGCTATCAAGTTGATGTCTGACAGAAAACAACAAAATTCTGTAAAGCAATTATCCTTCAATTAAAAAATTTAAAAAATAAATAATATAAAAAAATAAATTGTACACATTAAAACATGTCTTCCTTTATCTATCTCCTGCCTCCTGAGGTTCTAAGTATCAAATGCAATCTGTTTTTTAACTGATAACCCTGTAAATATTATGAGTTCTCCCTGCCGCCCAAATTCTCACATATTCTTTTTAAGTATCTGGTTACTCTTCAAATTATACATGCTAAAAAGTACATATGCCAATGCCAAAAGAATAGAAAAGATCACATTAGTATAGAATGCTAGTTCATGAGCAACGGTTACAAAAGGGCATAATAGCAGTGGGTAAGGAAGTACTAAAATATCCTCGGGAACATAAAGAGATCTTGTGATTAAGATGGTCCATATAGATCTCATAAGAATATACATTTGAGCAAGATTTTGAAGATTGCATAAGAGTTGTTCAACTAGAACATCACTGAGTAAATGCACTATGATTTTAAAAAATGCATGGAATAATAGAACAGCAAGTCATGCAAACGGTATACAGTATCTGTAAATTATAAAACAGAGTAAGGCTAGGTGCTAAAAGGTCTAGGTGGTAAAAGATTGCAGGTAAAAGATCGTAACACTAAGGCAAAGATGACAGGATCTGATGTTAGAGGTAGCTTTTGATCTGCTTTCTGTTCTACTCATCAAGAAAACCTGAAATATTTATATCAGTAATAGGGGCTCAATTCAGGCAGGAGGGGCAAGTAGACGAAAACACTGTCGAGTTTCAGGAAGATGATGTCTGAAAAAGCTATTCAGAGTTTACAAGCAGAGGGTTAACATGATCAGATTAGTATTTCAGGAAGATTACTGGGAACAGTATGAAGAGGGAAGAGCCTGACCTAAGCAACAGTTATTCAGAATGAATATATATTAAAAGAGAAATTTAGGACAAAATGTACAACGCTTAATTAAAGATTAGATACGAAGGGTGAGGAACAGGAGGAGGTCATTCATGAAAATAAACACCACAGGTTTGAAAAACAAGTTGAAGAAAGAAAGATGATCTTAACTTTGGATATGCTGAATTTCTAATCATGCATTTCCAGGGGCCAACTGGATATGGAAATCTAGAGCTTAGAAACAAATGTGGGATGAAAATATAATTTGGGAATTACCTGCATTAAGGTAATAATTAAAATAATGGAACTTGAAATCACTCAGGGAGAGAATGTAGAGCTGTGATTTCTATGAAAATAGTTAAAAGAAAGGTTAAGATTAAATTATAATCATTATATTCTGCCTGGAAGACAAAGATATTTGTGTTATTTTAATCAGTCAGTTAAAGAGCATTCTCAAGAAGCTCACGATGTAGTACGGCATTCAAATACACAAGTAAATAATAATTTAAAAAGGAATAAATATATGGCTGTGTATTTATTATGAAAGCTAAGAAAAGGAAGAATGGTTGTCATCATGGAATATTTCCTGGAGGAGGCTCTACACATGAGTTTAACCTACGATCCAGTAACAAAGTGACGTATGGGGCATATGTGTAACATAAAGGCAGGATCCAGAACAGGGTCTTATTTGCCATCTTATGAGTAATTCTTTGACATTGAAGATAAAAGAGTCTCAGAACAAATGACTAATTTTTAAAGTTTCTCCATTTGAAAAAGGTGACTACCCTAGCTCTTTGAAAAAATATATAAAGTTATTTCTCTAAATGAAATGTTGCTGATTTTGATTTTAAATGTTTGTTTTAAGGTCAGTATAATGTAAGAAACATCAACAAAAATACCTAAAGCTGTTAATATTAAATCCGCTTTTGCCTTTCTTTACATGTTTTTGAAACGTTTAAATATAAATTAAATGCTAAAACACTGTCATAAGACATATATTATAAATGAATCTCAAGATTGTGGTGTAAATTGTTCAGTGTTCTCCTGAACATTTACAAAGCATACACAAGAAACTGGCAGGCATGCCCATAAAAATATTGTTGCTAAGAAAATCAAAAGCTAACACATGCAGCACATTAAGAGATACAGGACTTGCTGACTTTAAACAGTTGACTAAATATGGTCAGTATATTAAGTCATACATGGAAAGAAAGAGAGTGACTCAACTGTACTTCTAAAATCTTATCTGATGTGATTTATCTGAAGTTTTTCTACATATCCCAAGCTATTATCAGTAACAGATGATTGTGTGAAGACACTTTTGTCATTTAATTCTGGGTACAGGCAGCTTTGTCAACTTGAGCTATAATCTATTTCAAGAAACTAGTTCCAAGTACATAAAACATCTGTTTTTATTGAAAAGAGGGCCTACTTATTTTTTTCAGCAAGTTAGCACAAGGACAACTTTGTTTCCCACTCATTTTTAGGAAAAAGTTGAAACACCTAATAACAAATGATATAATTATAAATAGCTGCACAAAATTGGCTCTAAGAAGACAGAATCCATGCCTTAAAGACAGATTATGTATGGGTTAGGCATGGGAGGTGAAAATCACTGCATTTCATTTCTAGAAGAGATAAAAACAAATGTATTTAGCAACTCTGTAATTCAATTAAGTAAAATCACAATTACAAAATTAGAGGCATTTGAAATAAATTCTGACATGTTATACTACAAAGTACCACTTTTGGTAAAAGTCCTATCCACCAATATTTCTATGAAGATGATTAAATTTTAAAAGATTCACTAAGAAAATTTTAGGGATTTCAAACCTCCTTCCAACAACTTACATACAGTGCAGGAGGGTAAAACAAAGGAAATGATTTGGTTGTATAAATGTAATTACAACAACTTGAGTAAAAATATATAATTATAATAATTAGATAAAGTGAATACAGTTTGCATCTAATCATTAGTGACATAATTACTGATAGGCAAAAGACAAATTAACCTGAATACAGAAGTCCTCTAAAACAGTTTCCACTTCCTTGAAGTAACTCTTTATGGCTCTTAGTAAGGAAAACTTAGTTCTGCTCAACTTGTGG
This sequence comes from Bos taurus, assembly GCF_002263795.3. Classification (NCBI taxonomy): domain Eukaryota; kingdom Metazoa; phylum Chordata; class Mammalia; order Artiodactyla; family Bovidae; genus Bos; species Bos taurus. The sequence goes on from NC_037332.1 coordinate 9,421,542, forward strand.
GAACAGAAATTTGTAGATATACCAGGAAATAGTCCAAGGCCTAAGCATTCAGGGTGATATAGAAATCAGTGAGTGTTCATAAAGAGGAAGTAAATTGGAGACACCCAAACAAACTTTTGTTCTATTTTAAAGGAAATGAATTTGGACATATCAAAGGAGGAATTACAGATGTAGTTTATACAAGAAAAACAATGAAGAGCTCCAAGCAGTACTCCCTTAACAATAAAAAATAAATACCTTGGTCTTGCATTGAGACTGACAAATAAATGAGCATATACAATCTTAGGAGATCACCTATTACATATTTTTTAACTAATAAGATTAATTCTTTACTTTTTTTAATTGGTAGAAAACTGCTTTACAATGTTGTGTTGGTTTCTGCCATACAACACCAGTCATAGTACTATATATACATCCCCTCCTCTTGAGCCTCCCTCCCCTCACCATCCCACTCTTCAGGTCATCACAGAGTGCTAGGCTGGGCTCCGTATGTTATACAGCAACTTCCCACTATTTACACATGACAGTATCTGTATGTCAGTGCTATTTTCTCACCCCCATCTTCCCCAGTCCGTTCTCTACTAGGTCCATCAGTACCATTTTTCTAGACTCCATGTATATGCATTAATAAACAATACTTGTTTTTCTCTTTCTCACTTCACTCTGTAGTTCATCTACCTCACTATAACTGATTCAAATTCATTCTTCTTCATGGCTGAGTAATTTTCCATTGTATATATGTACCACATCCTCTTTATCCATCTGTCAATGAACATCTAAGTTGCTTCCATGTCCTGGCTACTGTAACTATTGCTGCAATGAACACTGGGGTAGTTCAATTATTATATTTAATTATGAAAGTAAGTTCAGCACTGCATTTTAGTTAAATGACTTTTTGGCCTTTCTTATTATATAAGCAGATAGGATATAGGTGTAAAAGTAAAGGCCTAGTCTAATCATAAATAACATTCAAATTATAAAATGAAAGAATAAATTCAAAACATATTAGACACAATGGCTAAACCATGGGAAATTTTTATTTGAATTAAGAAAAATTCAGACTTACGTATATACAATATCCATAGGAGACACAACGCCTGACAAGGAGAAGATCCAATTTATATTTGTGGATTCAATGAACTGGACAAGGCAAAGGGACTATAACAAAAATGAACAATTTTTTTTGAGACCTCTCCTCCCACAAGACAAAAATTTTTCTAGGGCAAATATAGTCACCCATTGGTATTTGTGGGCGACTGGTTCCAGAACCCCCTGCAGGTACCAAAATCTGCAGATGCTCAAGTCCCTAATATAAAATCAGGGTAGTATTTGATTATAACCTGTGCACATCCTCCTGTATACTTTAAATCATCTCTAGGCTACTTAAAATACCTAATACAATGTAAATGGTTGTAAATACAATGTAAATGCTACATAAATAGGTGAAAGCTTGCGGCAATTTCAACTTTCAATTTTTTGGAACTTTGTGGAATTTTTCTGTGAACTATTTTCAACCCTGGTTGGTTAAATCTTTGGATGTAGAGGAGGGCTGACTATAATCCAAGCACTGCTTAAACATTCATTCATACTTCACCCAACAAGTATTACACTAAGCATCTGAATGAGAGTGCCAAAACTTGGAACCATACTTATTCAAAGATTGAAACACACCCTGTATGTACTCTTATTCCATAGGTGTTGTTTCCTTTATTGACAAAGATCTATAAAGTACTATGCTAAACTTAGATCTTTAGATGCCAAAGACTTTCATTAGAGGACTTAATAAGGGAAGAATATTACTTCTAGAGTTTAGAATCCTTGTCTATGCTGTGCTAAATCACTTCAGTCACGTCCAGACTCTTTGTGGACCCTATGGACTGTAACCCACCAGGCTCTTCTGTTCATGGGATTCTTCAGGCAAGAATACTGGAGTTGGTTGCCATGCCCTTCTCCAGGGGATTTTCCCAACCCAGGGAGTGCACCCACGTCTCTTATGTCTCCTGCATAGGCAGGTGAGTTCTTTACCACTAGTGCCACAAAGGAAGAAAGAATATAAAATGTTAAAGTTTGGGATTATTCTTTGACACATAACTTTCATTGACTGCCTACTACACATAAAGCATTGAGCCATTCATTTTGATGGATACAAAGACCAGCACCAGAGAGTATATTCTTTTTGATTCCTTTACGCACACTGCCTGTCATATAGCAAGTACATAATACATGTAGAATGAATCAAAATAAAATGCTAATCTCTCCTGAATGAGAAGGTGTCTATGGACTACTGTGTGTACACGTACATAAAACTGTACTAAGTACTATATGAGACATGCTGCCTTTACCACTTTCCATGTATTCTCACAACTAGATTATTATACTTTAAGAACAGAAATTGTCTTATATACCCCACAATACTTAATACTTAAGTAACAGTGCTACTTAATAAATTTTTCTTAACGGACTAAAACAATCATGGAGTACTGTTCTCAGGATATCTATAATATACTTAGGAAAGTAAGATAAGCAGATAAAGGAAAACAGTAAGCAATTTAAAAGCAGCACAGCATTAATAAAGGAAAAGTCAGCATGTGAGCAGAGATGAGTTAAAGAAAACTTTTTATAGAAAATCTTTTGCTAGGTTTCATTACTGTCTGAGTGCTGGAGATAAAACACCGCTACAAGTACCTGTTTTCTTTGTTGAATACCTTTATCAGACATGATCACACACTGACCTAAAGGTGTTTAATCAATGGATATATACCAGTAAGAAAATAGTTTCAGGGGAAGTAATAAAAGCTCTTACATACTATTTTATTCAATTAAATTAACAGCAACAACAATAGGTTACAAAGGAGTATGTATAATATGATTGAACTCTTGCAATTGATATTCAAGACTCTGGAAGAACACAGACATACCTTGTTCTATTGTGCTTCAAAGACACTGAATTTTTTCCCACTGCAGATGCCACACATATTTTTAACACACTGAAGGCCTGCGGCTCCTGTCAGGCATGTCTGTCAGTGCTGCCTTTCTCACTCTGTGTCTCTGTGTCACGCACCAGTAGTTCTCCCAATATTTACAATTTTCCCATTATTATTTGTTCTGATAGTCTATAATTAGTTATTTTTGATGTTAATATTGCAAAAATACTATGACCCATTGAAGGCTCACGACAGTTAGCATTTCTGAGCAATAAATTTATTTTTTAATTAAGGTATATACAATTTCTTAAAGACACAATGCTCTTCTACAGTTAACAGACTACACTACAGTGTAAATACAACTATGATATGCACTACGAAGCCCAAGAATTCATGTGATTTGCTATATTTGTATATTCATTTTACTGTAGCGGCCTGGAACCGAATCTGCAATTTCCCTGCAATATACCTCTATATGTCAAATGTTAATCATCAGAAGTCAAAGTTATTGAGCTAATTTCCAAAAACTCTACAGTAAGGCTGTAAAATTCTTATGGCTTTCCAAACAAAACAAAGAATTCACATAGTTAGCTATCTAATTGTTCACTGATGGCTTTCTTCAGTGCTCAGCAAAATATATGGCCAATAAATAGCACGGAATCTTCAATTTAACAAATATTTATTAAGTGCCCACTATAGCCAGACACCATTCCAGCAGTTAGGAATACATTGGGGAAGGATATAAACCAGATTTCTGCATTTGCTGAGCTTATAAAGTCCAGCAGGCAAGAAAGATAACTAAACAAACAATAACAATAGGTAGGATAAATGCTATGGACTTAACTAGGGTACTGAACCTAGATTTAGGAGAAAGAGAGGAGAAATCAGAATCTCTGAGAATGGTGCTCAGGAATTTCCACTTTAAACTGGTTCCCCATCTAACGGTAAAAACACACTATATTAAGAACCACAGATATCCATGGTAACTGAAGCTAGAGAAATAAACAAGGCACCAAATAGCATATGTAAAATGTAATCAGAAAAGACTGTATCAAACCTGCAGAGCTATGAGTATTTAAGAAAGGGGAGACCAAATAAAAGGGAAGAAAAAATAAAAACTTAAAAAAAAAAAAAAACTACATAGGTATGCAAGTATGCAAAAATCCAGGTAGAGAGAGCAGTGTGAAAGAAAACTCAACTTGATAAAATAAAGGAAATGCCCCATATTTTGATGCTACCAACACATTGGGGGAAAAAAAAAAACGAGATCAAAAAGACGATAAATCCTGTTTAACAATAAATCCAAACAATTAAAATAAATTCAGAAATCAAGAAAGAATGGTCAAAACTCTTAAAAGTGAGTCAAAAATAATGCAACTATTATAAATTCCAACCAGGTAGAAATATTAATACAACTAACAAAACAAGACCAGGGAAAGAAGAGCAAAAATGGATGAGTGCCTAATTCCGAACCTTTCCTAAAGATAAGTACAATCTTTCTAAAACTGGAATATGGTTCAAAAAAATCCTACTGCAATGTATTATTCATAGCCAAATACTTCATAATAACAAAGAAAATGTATCTAAAATTTAACCATTACTAGGTTTTTTCTTTTGACAAAAATTAAAGCAAAACTCAATTTTATACTTTTTAATTAAAACAGTATATATAATATATCCTTTTAATTTAAAGTATGTCACAGGATTCGCATAGAGATTCTAAAATAAAGCTCCCTAAATGAATGATAATTACTTACAGATAATCAACATCCATTATTACTGTTTTGGGGGGAGGGGGGCATACAGCACATTTCCAAGTCCAAAGTTAACAAGCAGCCAACCTCTTCCTGTAATAAATTCAGTCTAATCAGAAACAAACAAATATATAAGGTAAAAATTACAAAACAATAACCTCTCTAATCTAAAATTCTACTCATTCTACTAGACATGGATTATCTCAGTATACCTTTCTTAATTCCTCAAGAATTAATGTTAAATTAAAAAAAAATATTTTTGATATATTAGAAAAATCAAACTAAGGAAAAGGGGAGAAGTTTGGAAAGAGAAAGGCAAATTAGTTGTTATAGGACATAAATGGGTGGAAAAAAGCAGGGGAAGGACAGTCAAGCCTTGGAATCATATTTTCACATCCTTTTCAGAAACAAAAGAGCTCCAAGATGGTACTGATTCCTGCCTCATGGTAAATCGCATCTGTGTGCCAACTCCTCCCCTTGAGTGTGGACTGGACTGAGTGACTTGCTTCTAACAGACGGAATGTGGGAGAAGTAATGGGATGTCACTTTTAAGTTAGGTTATTAAAAGACTGTAGCTTCCATCTTGGCATTAACTCTCTCTTGCCCTCTGCCAAACTGCTTAAAACTTGGGAAAATTTAATTGCAGTGTCAAGAAGCAATCTCATTTAGAGGCCCATGTGGCAAAGAAGCAAGATCTCCCAATAATGGGCTTTGAAGTGGGTCCCTCTCCCACCCCACCCCAAATTAAGCCTTCAGATGACATGATCCCAGTCAATAGTGTGAAGTCAAAGTACATCCAAATTCTTTAACCCTAGAAAATTTGCTAATAAATGTTTGGAATTTCAAGTTTAGGGGTAATCTGTGATGCAGTGATAAAGAACAGTTACATGGCTGGACTTTTTACAACTGTAGAAGGCATTTTTATCCATTTTCATTGCTTCAGTTTGTGTGTATCTAAACAGCATGCTCCTTTGTCTACTTAATCTCTAATCTGTCTTTTCTCCTATATTTGAACTCCTCTTAAATGTGATCAGCTTGTAAACTATTATTTAAATTTAGGCCTATCACTTTATTTCCACAAATTCAAAGATCTAATCACACTGGACCACCTTCTATTTCTTGAATTTGCAAAACAATCTGAAATTAAAACTTCAGAAAAATAACAATCACCTGATAATGTACCAGTACTCATGCCTGATACCCCTTCAATATTTATTTTTGATGGGGGAGGGCATATGAATAGCAAGAAGGAAAAAAAATCAGCTTTTACACATTCCTTTTCATTGAGGGAAAATAATACGTGTAATTTTCCATTGAACAGTTGAACCTGAAGTTGAATGGTTCTATGAAGACCTACAAGATCTTCAGGAACTAACACCCAAAAAAGATGCCCTTTTCATAGTAGGTGACTGGAATGTAAAAGTAGGAAGTTAAGAACCTGAGTAAGGCAAATGTGGCCTTGGGAGTACAAAATGAAGCAGGACAAGGCTAACAGAGTTTAGACAAGAGAACGAACTGGTCATAGCAAACACCCTCTTCAAACAACACAAGAGAAGACTCTACACATGGACATCACCAGATGCTCAACACTGAAATCAGACTGATTATATTCTTTGCAGCAAAAGATGGAGAAACTCTATACAGTCAGCAAAAACAAGACTGGGAGCTGACTGTAGCTCAGACCATGAACTCCTTATTGCCAAATTCAGACTTAAATTGGAGAAAGTACAGAAAACCACTAGACCATTCAGTTCAGTTCAGTTCCTCAGTTGTCTCTGACTCTTTGCAACCCCATGAATCGCAGCACGCCAGGCCTCCCTGTCCATCAACAACTTCCAGAGTTCCCTAAACTCATGTGCATCGAGTTGGTGATGCCATTCAGCCATCTCATCCTCTGTCGTCCCCTTCTCCTCCTGACCCCAATCCCTCCCATCAGGGTCTTTTCCAATGAGTCAACTCTTCGCATGAGGTGGCAAAAGTATTGGAGTTTCAATTTCAGCATCATTCCTTCCAGTGAACACCCAGGACTGATCTCCTTTAGGATGGATTGGTTGGATCTCCTTGCAGTCCAAGGCACTCTCAAGAGTCTTCTCCAACACCACAGTTCAAAAGCATCAATTCTTTGGCGCTCAGCTTTCTTTATAGTCCAACTCTCACATCCATACATAACTACTGGAAAAACCATAGCCTTGACTAGATGGACCTTTGTTAGCAAAGTAATGTCGCTGCTTTTTAATATGCTCTCTAGGTTGGTCATAACTTTCCTTCCAAGCAGTCTTTTAATTTCATGGGTGCAATCACCATCTGCAGTGATTTTGGAGCCCCGCAAAATAAAGTCTGACACTGTTTCCACTGTTTCCCCATCTATTTGCCATGAAGTGATGGGACCAGATGCCATGATCTTCGTTTTCTGAATGTTGAGCTTTAAGCCAACTTTTTCACTCTCCACTTTCACTTTCATCAAGAGGCTTTTGAGTTCCTCTTCACTTTCTGCCATAAGGGCGGTGTCATCTGCGTATCTGAGGTGATTGTTATTTCTCCTGGCAATCTTGATTCCAGCTTGTGCTTCTTCCAGCCCAGCATTTCTCATGATGTACTCTGCATATAAGTTAAATAAACAGGGTGGCAATATACAGCCTTGACATACTCCTTTTCCTATTTGGAACCAGTCTGTTGTTCCATGTCCAGTTCTAACTGTTGCTTCCTGACCTGCATATATAGGTTTCTCAAGAGGCAGGTCAGGTGGTCTGGTATTCCCATCTCTTTCAGAATTTTCCACAGTTTATTTTGATCCACACAGTCAAAGGCTTTGGCATAGTCAATAAAGCAGAAATAGATGTTTTTCTGGAATTCTCTTGCTTTTTCAATGACCCAGCAGATGTTGGCAATTTGATCTCTGGTTCCTCTGCCTTTTCTAAAACCAGCTTGAACATCTGGAAGTTCACAGTTCACGTACTGCTGAAGCCTGGATGGGAGAATTTTGAGCATTACTTTACTAGCGTGTGAGATGAGTGCAATTGTGTGGTAGTTTGAGCATCCTTTGGCATTGACTTACTTTGGGATTGGGATGAAAAAGGACCTTTTCCAGTCCTGTGGCCACTGCTGATTTTTCCAGATTTGCTGGCATATTGAGTGCAGCACTTCCACAGCATCATCTTTCAGGATTTAAATAGCTCAACTGGAATCCATCACCTCACTAGCTTTGTTCATAGTGATGCTTTCTAAGGCCCACTTGACTTCACATTCCAGGATGTCTGGCTCTAGGTGAGTGATCACACCATCATCATTATCTGGGTCATGAGATCTTTTTGTACAGTTCTTCTGTGTGTTCTTGCCACCTCTTCTTAATATCTTCTGCTTCTGTTAGGTCAATACCATTTCTGTCCTGTATCGAGCCCATCTTTGCATGAAATGTTCCCTTGGTATCTCTGATTTTCTTGAAGAGATCTCTAGTCTTTCCCATTCTGTTGTTTTCCTCTATTTCTTTGCATTGATGGCTGAGGAAGGCTTTCTTATCTCTCCTTGCTATTCTTCGGAACTCTGTATTCACATGCTTATATCTTTCCTTTTCTCCTTTGCTTTTCGTTTCTCTTCTTCTCACAGCTATTTGTAAGGCCTCCTCAGCCATTTTGCTTTTTTGCATTTCTTTTCCATGGGGATGGTCTTGATCCCTGTCTCCTGTACAATGTCACAAACCTCTGTCCACAGTCCATCAGGTTACCTAGACCATTCAGGTATGACATATATCAAATCCCTTACAATTATACACTGGAAGTGACAAACAGATTCAAGGGATTGGATCTGATAGAGTGCCTGAAGAAATGTGGATGGAGGTTCGTAATATTGTACAGGAGGCAGTGACCAAGACCTTTCTCAAGAAAAAGAAATGCAAAAAGGCAAAATGGTTGTCTGAAGAGGGCTTACAAATAGCTGAGAAAAGAAGAGAAGTGAAAGGCAAGGAGAAAAAGAAAAATATACCCATTTGAATGCGGAATTCCGAAGAAGAGCAAGGAGAGATAAGAAAGCTTTCCTCAGTGATCAATGCAAAGAAATAAAGGAAACCAACAGAATGGGAAAGACTAGAGATCTCTTCAAGAAAATTAGAGATACAAAGGGAACATTTCATACTGAGATGGGCACAATAAAGGACAGAAATGGTATGGACCTAACAGAAGCAGAAGATACTAAGAAGAGGTGGCAAGAATACACAGAAGAACTATACAAAAAAGGTCTTCAGGACTCAGATAACCATAATGGTATGATCACTCACCTACAGCCAAACATTCTGGAATGCGAAGTCACGTGTGCCTTACGAATTATCACTATGAACAAAGCTAGTGGAGGTGATGGAATTCCAGTTGAACTATTTCAAATCCTAAAAGATGTTGCTTTAACAGTGCTGCACTCAATATGCCAGCATATTTGGAAAACGGCAGTGGCCACAGGACTGGAAAATGTCAGTTTTCATTCTAATCCCAAAGAAAGGCAATGCCAAAGAATGTTCAAACTACTGCACAAATGCACTCATTTCACACGTTAGAAAAGTGTTCAAAATCCTCCAAGCCAGGCTTCAACAGTATGTGAACTGTGAACTTCCAGATGTTCAAGCTGGATTTTGAAAAGGCAGAGGAACCAGAGATCAAATTGCCAACATCTGGTGGATCACTGAGAATGCAAGGGAGTTCCAGAAACCATCTGCTTCTGGTTTATTGACTATGCCAAAGCCTCTGATTCTGTGGATCACAATGAACTGTGGAAAATTCTTAAAGAGATGGGAATACCAGACCACCTGACCTGCCTCTTGAGAAACTGTATGCCAGTCAAGAAGCAACGGTTAGAATCGGACTGGTTCAACAACAGACTGGTTCCAAATCGGGAAAGGAGCACATCAAGGCTGTATATCGTCACCCTGCTTATTTAACTTATATGCAGAGTACATCATGTGAAACGCTGGGCTGGATGAAGCACAAGCTGGAAGCAAAACCGCCGGGAGAAATAGCAATAACCTCAGATATGCAGATGACACCACCCTTACGGTAGAAAGTGAAGAAGCACTAAAGAGCCTCTTGATGAAAGTGAAAGAGGAGAGTGAAAAAGTTGGCTTAAAACTCAACATTCAGAAAACTAATATCATGGCATTTGGTCCCATCACTTCATGGCAAACAGATGGGGAAACAGTGGAAACAGTGTCAGGCTTTATTTTGGGGGTTCCAAAAATCACTGCAGATGGCGACTGCAGCCATGAAAAGGTGCTTACTCTTTGGAAGAAAAGCTGTAACCAACCTTGACAGCATATTAAAAAGCAGAGACATTACTTTGCTAGCAAAGGTCTGTCTAGTCAAAGCTATAGTTTTTCCAGTAGTCATGTACAGATGTGAGAGTTGGACTTTAAAGAAGGCTGAGTGCCGAAGAATTGATGCTTTTGATCTGTGGTGTTGGAGAAGACTCTTGAGAGTTCCTTGGACTGCAAGATCAAATCAGTCAATCCTAAAGAAAATCAGTTGTGAATATTCATAGAAGGACAGATGCCGAAGCTCTAATACTGTGGCCACCTGATATGAAGAACTAATTTGAAAAGACCCTGATGATGGGAAACATTGAAGGCAGGAGAAGGGGATGACAGAGGATGAGATGGTTGGATGGTATCACCACCTCGATGGACATGATTTTGAGTAAGCTCTGGGAGTTGCACAGGGAAGCCTGGTGTGCTGCAGTCCATGGTTATCACAGAGAGTCAGACATGACTGAGTGAAAGTGAAAGTCACTCAGTCGTGTCCAACTCTTTGCGACCCCATGGACTCTACAGTCCATGAAATTCTCCAGGCCAGAATACTGGACTGAGCAGCCTTTCCTTTCTCCAGGGGATCTTCCCAAACCAGGGATCGAACCCAGGTCTCCCGCACTGTAGGCAGATTCTTTACCAGCTTTACCTTCCACAAAGGAAGCCCAAGAGTACTGGGGTGGGTAGCTGATCCGTGCTACAGTAGGTCTTCCTGACCCAGGAATCAAACCAGAGTCTCATGAATTGCAGGGAGATTCTTTACCAACTGAGCTATCAGGGAACTGAATTTTCCATTGCATAATTAATTCATTTGATCACTTTCCCAAAACTGTTGCAAAAATATGTTAGTATTTTACGTTCACAGATTATAGAGTTTTGACATTCCTTTACATGTGCTAGTCAAAAGAGAAAGTAAAAAGGCAGAAATAAAAGCACCTAAATTTTCAATTTGCCTTCTGAAACAACTGTCACTACACAGCCCTTCTGAAAGCAATTCATCACAAAAATTTACTGTAGTATTTCCCAAACAATTTCCATGAAACTACTAACATGAAATGGTTAATAAATGGTCTTTAGTAAAGTGTTCTTAAAAACGGTTAAATTTAGGAAACAATGGATTAAACAGATTTTTTTTACAGCAGAACTTGTCAGCAAATCTCTTTTTTCCCACTGACATCTATTTTTATCACCAAAATCTATTTTTATGTTCAAGTTAAGGCAGACAATCTAGTCTGGGAACCACTGTACCATATATACAATGTGTCTGTAACATAATAAATAAGTGTACCACTGCACTGTGAATTCCAAGTCTCTCACAGATATTCCATAATGAATAAATTCACAATTTTAAACTACTTTTCACCTTTAAGGAAAAAAATTTTTATGCAGATTTTGTGCACCAATAACTGCATGGAATCAAGAAATTTCTGGAAGGTTTTTGGTTGTTTTTGTTTATCTAAACTAGACAATCAATAGTTAACTTGGCTCACAACACATTACAAATGAGATTTTTACCTTTTGAAGCTTTTCCAGCTACCTAAAAGACTTTGACACACATAGGCATCTCCGTCACAAAGACAGAAGCTACACAATTCTGCTAAAGGGTCTTTAGATAAAACAAAACCTAATGCTAAAAACCCTAACAAAGCACACTCTCTTGCTCCATCACAAAAAGGCAGGTTCACAGGAAGAAGGGGTAAGCCCAGTTACCAAGAAAAGTAATCTGATAAAAATTCAATTGTTTTAGGTCTTAAGAATTAACTATAGCAGCTTGAGATTTCTCGTGAAGAAGACAAAAGGAACCCATGAGTAATGGCTGAGGCACTGCTAGGCCTTATAGTGTGCTGTGCTGTGCTTAGCTGCTCAGTCGTGTCCTACTCTGAGACCCCGTGGACTGTAGCCTATCAGGCTCTTCTTTCCATTCGGATTCTCTAGGCAAGAATACTGGAGTGGGTTGCCATTCCCTCCTCTAGGGTATCTTTCCAATCCAGGGACTGAACCCAGGTCTCCTGCATTGTAAACAGATTATTTACTGTCTGAGCCAGCAGGAAAGCCCATGAATACTGGAGTGGGTAGCCTATCCCCTCTGCAGGGGATCTCCCCAACTCAGGAATCAAACCAGAAGTCTCCTGCATTGCAGACGGATTCTTTACCAGTGGAACTACCAAGGAAACCCTTATAGATTTCTCCTCAATTTATTCTTCTTTTAGCCACTTTAATCCTTTATTTCTGACTTTTCCAACCTATGTCCACTTTAATCCTTTATTTCAAGTTAAATTATTTCCATTTTCTGTAGCACTGTGAACACACCTGTTCTAATATGTTTAAAACATTGTGTTATAATTATCTACCCATTCTCCTCTGCATTCATTTTCCTCTCTTACTGCTTTCACTACTGTGAGCTCTTAAAAGCAAGGACCCTATTTTGTAGTCACAGGATAGTATCTAGACTACTTAGGCATTATCAAACGTTAAATGCAGGAAACTGAGTATGATTTTGGAGAAGGCGATGGCACCCCACTCCAGTACTCTTGCCTGGAAAATCCCATGGACGGAGGAGCCTGGTAGGCTTCAGTCCATGGGGTCGCTAAGAGTAGGACACGACTGAGCGACTTCACTTTCACTTTTCACTTTGATGCATTGGAGAAGGAAATGGCAACCCACTCCAGTGTTCTTGCCTGGAGAATCCCAGGGATGGGGGAGCCTGGTGGGCTGCCATCTATGGGGTCGCACAGAGTCGGACACAACTGAAGTGACTTAGCAGCAGAGTATTATTTAGCTTCAGTGATAGTACTCAAAAATACACTGCTCATTCTTTGCTACAGATGACTATGAAAAAAGAAAGGAAAAGTATTAGTCACTCAGTCGTGTCCTACTCTTTGCGACCCCACAGACTGTAGCCTGCCAGGCTCCTCTGTCCACGCGGTTTCCCAGGCAAGAATATGGGAGTGGGTAGCCATTCCCTTCTCCAGTGGATCTTCCTGACTCAGGGATCGAACCCAGGTCTCCTGCATTGCAGGCAGATTCTTTACCACTGAGACAGCAGGGAAGCCCACAGATGGCTATATAAAAAACAAAAAACAGATGACTATATCAGAAATCAGTTTTTCCATGTCATATCTGACTTACCACAGTAGATAAGTTACAAAACATTTTGCAATCTTTTTATGTTAGGGGGAATAATACTTTCTCTTTTTACTACAGGACAAATGTCACTAAGAATTTCAGTATCTATTAATCCAAAGTATTAAACTATTTTGCAGCTAAATGTACAAATAAGTGATACAGATCACTCAGAAAAGTAACATTCTTCAAACCAAAAAGATGACTGGAGCTGAGTAAGATCATACCAAGGTAAGAGACAAGTTTTTGTTTTAGCAGCGCTCTGCTGTTATCACTGCTGCTCCTTAATGGCTACACCTTTCTCATCTTATCAGTTAGCAGGAATTCCAAGGCAAGAAAGACTCCAAGTAATTAATCACTTCACTTCGCTAATACCCACCTTTAGTGAGACCTGCACTTCCTAACTGTTCCATATGCAGATATGATCTCCTTCCCTCCTCTATAGTTAGATAAAATAAACCAAAACTACTTTTCACTTTCTTTTTAGAAAAATCAAATTATATAACCAATATCATGTAATGTTTTGTTAAAAATAACATTAGCATTCGAGCCTAAAACTACTGCCACAAAAGGAATTCCTTTTTTGTGTAAGACAGAGTCCCAATGCACATAAGGTTCTTAGTAATTTAGCTACTGTGGTAATAAAGGCAGCCAAGACAAGAGCACTGAAGACAAAGTGAAGGCCAGCTAGGTTTTTTTTTTTTTTTTCTTTTTTGGAGTGGTGCCTTGCATTTCACTGAAAGTCTAAAAGCTAAGTCTTGACCATATAAGGCTTTGGGATTCCCATGGACAGAAATGCCTAAGCAACAGTCAAATCCAGTCAAAACCTTTAAATACATGAAACACAGGTACTAAACTATTGCTGAGTATTTTTCTTCTACCGTTATTTTTTCTTCTAGTTTCATTTAAATATATTCTTACAGATAATCCCATAAGTGTTCCTGTAAATCATTATGATCAAACCCAAAGTTAAAATATATAAAAAGTATATATAAATCACAGAAAATTCCTTAAAAAACAAACAACTTTTGATGGAAATCCTTCTAAAGTCTGTTACACATTCCTTTCTCATTTAAAAAATGTACAAAAAAATGAATTTCATTTTTCTCTATTAACTCATTATGGAGTCCACTATTAAGCTCTTGATGTTATATAACACTGTCCTTTTAGCCAGTCAACAGTATATACAGCTAAAATGATACCTAAAGTGCTTTTTGGGAATAATTTGCTTTTAATAGGCTTTCTGCTTTCTATTTTACTTCCATCTGTCACCTCCTGAAACCACCTGATAGTATCCTATCTTCATCTTAATTTGTAGCTCTTAATTTGCCACACATTAAAAAGAAAAAAAAAACTGAGCCTAAAATAAGAGTATGTAGAAACTATGTGAGGACTTCTAAGTAAATAAAAGTACTTACGCTTAAGCATGTAGGTTCTGTAACATCTGTTCCACTTATATGAATTATGCTTATTTTCCAGCTATTATTTAAGTCAGGAAGTTTCCAGTAAAAGAAAAATGATTAGAAAAATTATACAGAAGGCTATTCAAGTAATATCAAAACTGACATCAGATGAAAAAAGAGAAGCTAATATATGTTATTGGCCAAATTTTCTTTGCACTGCTGTTTGCTGTTCGGTTGCCAAGTCGTGTCCAACTCTTTTTCCAACCTCATGGGCTGTAGCCCGTCAGGCTCCTCTGTCTATGGGACTTCCCATGCAAGAATACTGGAGTGGGTTGCCATCCCTTCCGCAGGGGCTCTTCCCTACCCAGAGATTGAACCTGCGTCTCCTGCATTGTAGGCAGATTCTCTACCACGGAGCCACCAGGGAAGCCCTTTGCATATGGGTTGATTAAAAAGAACAAACATGGGATACAGCCAGTGCTGATCATGCCAGAGCTCCTGGAAAAAACAGTGGTGACCCTAAGAAAATGAGCAAACATCCCAAGATGATAGTTTAGTTTTACATTATCTATCATACATCCTCATGTCTTTAAAATAATAAGACATCCTGATAACTTACTTTGGATTTAATTTTCATGAATTCAAGAAAAAAGGGAAAGCAGAAGTTCATTAAATGAAATGGTATGTAAAGCTCAGCGGAATAGTCATGTCTGATAACAAATGAAATCTTTTCTGATAGCTATTTCATGTTAATAAGAGAACAGATTATATAAATAATATAAATAACAGAGTATATAAATAAGGTACACCCCCCAAGTTCTGTCTTATCATAATAACACACTTCCTTTTCCAGAAAATATCTTTCAGATCAGATCAGTCGCTCAGTCGTGTCCGACCCTTCGCGACCCCACGAACCGCAGCACGCCAGGCCTCCCTGTCCATCACCAACTCCCAGAGTTCACTCAGACTCATGTCCATCGAGTCAGTGATGCCATCCAGCCATCTCATCCTCTGTCGTCCCCTTCTCCTTCTGCTCCCAATCCCTCCCAGCATCAGAGTCCTTTCCAATGAGTCAACTCTTCACATGAGGTGGCCAAAGTACTGGAGTTTCAGCTTTAGCATCATTCCTTCCAAAGAAATTCCAGGGCTGATCTCCTTCAGAATGGACTGGTTGGAGCTCCTTGCAGTCCAAGGGACAAGGGACTCTCAAGAGTCTTCTCCAACACCACAGTTCAAAAGCATCAATTCTTTGGCGCTCAGCCTTCTTCACAGTCCAACTCTCACATCCATACAGGAAAAACCATAGCCTTGACTAGACGAACCTTTGTTGGCAAAGTAATGTCTCTGCTTTTGAATATGCTATCTAGGTTGGTCATAACTTTCCTTCCAAGGAGTAAGCATTTTTTAATTTCATGGCTGCTTAGGAAGACCAAAAACAGCTTCTAGACTTTAATACCCTTTACCAGCACCACTACTCAGTTCAGATCTTTTTGAATAACTAGTGAGCATATATCATTTACTGGGTACAGTATGCTGGGCATATAAAGATAAATCATGATTGATACAGATCCAAATGAAATATATAGTTTTAATTGGAAGCCAAAGAGGAAATAGTTTAAGTAAGGCAAGTACCTTACTGTGTAGGAGTTCCAAAGATAGGAATAGCCTAGGGAGGAGTCAGAGCTCCATGAGTGCATGTCTTTAAAGAAAGAGTGATGGCTAAAACTATTTTCTTAAAAATCAGGGAGCAGAATATCAGATAAAGAGCATTTGGTACAGCTAAAGGATTATAAAGAACAAGAAGGAATGACAGTGATTAAGGAGAATTAAGTAGAGATAAGAGAGGGAGACTGTAGCTGACCTTGTAAACCAGGCTAAGGAGACTTAATTTATTCTGTACTATAGTACTTAATTTATTCTGTACTATAGTATTTATTCGGAGAAGGCAATCACTAAGCGACTTCACTTTCATTTTTTACTTTCATGCATTGGAGAAGGAAATGGCAACCCACTCCAGTGTTCTTGCCTGGAGAATCCCAGGGATGGGGGAGCCTGGTGGGCTGCCATCTATGGGGTCGCACAGAGTTGGACACGACTGAAGTGACTTAGCAGAGAGATAGTATTTATCAAATATGAATAATATAAAGATATCTCTCTAAAAGGGGAAAAAAAAATCCCACAATCTTTCCTAAAATTACTTTTATGTCATTTAAATAGCTGCTAGCATAAACCTAGGCCTTAATACATGCCTTAGTACATAAATAAAACTAAACAAATTTATAAATTTTCTCACTACTTTTTTCTTCAGTTTCTAAAAGGGGTTTGTGATGACTGGGAAATTACAATTCCCCATCCAATTGCAAACATGACATTTTCACTAAACCCATCTTGGTCTTTCCTCATTTGTTGCTCACAGGTAACTCTGTTATATTTGGCACCAACACCAACACAAATGCAAATGTCTTCAACTGAAACCAAGAACCAATGAAGGGAAGTCGCTCGGTCGTGTCCGACTCTTTGCGGCCCCATGGACTGCAGCCCACCAGGCTCCTCCGGCCATGGGATTTTCCAGGCGAGAGTACTGGAGTGGGGAGAAGCAGTATTCAATTGTAGAACAGTCATTCTATCTACCTGTGTTCCTAGCTACCCACGGTCATATAGTTTAGATTATCGTCACAATTTAGACATTCTTATTGACATAGTAAGAGAAAAAGTGTCTAAAGAATGTCTCCTAAATTTCTGGCTTATGTGATTAGATGGAAGATGATGCCACCACATTCAAAATGTGTCACCTCTGAGATCTTAGAATTCTGAAACTCCCAGAGAAAAACATAGTACCCCACTGTACAGCCTTCTCTCTATTCTGACTGCATCTCTTCTTTTTCGGTCCTCACTGTGAATTCCTGATTATTGACTCCTTCCAGTTCCTCAGTTCACCATTCATAGGCTTTACTTGCCTGTTTTATTTCAATTATTCATTCACCACCCCAGAATTTCCTGCCAATCTCCAGGGCTGAGTAACAGCATACATTTCCATCTTACAAAGATGCTGTCAAGCAATGCTAGAAAAATTATGAAACCATATTAATTTGGTTCACTGTAACATACTTCTCTTTTTCCTAAATTCCTATCATTGTATTTACCATTTCAAATCTCCTCCAGTCTCCTTAAGATCTCTGATATTAAATTCTACTGCTCCGCAATGCAATCCAAGAGCTATATATACTTTTACACTTGAAGAAAAAGGAAATGGCTAGTGACAATCTTTTACAATCTCACTCTTTTCCACATTAAAAGTTCTTTCATCTCCACACTTCCCCTTCTTCCTTCTCTTTGGTTTGGAAGCAGAAACGTCCCATCATTCCTAAACTAATTCCTAATGACTTACTACACAAACGCTTTCTACTTTTCTATATTTGTATTTCAAAATTTTACCCTATCCATCAGCCAAACTCAACTACTCACCAGTTCAATTCTCATCCTGGCATTTCTTCTAATGCTGCTAGTCGCTAAGTCGTGTCTGACTCTTTGCAACCCCTGGACTGCAGAACGCCAAGCTTCCCTGTCCTTCACTACTCCCAGAGTTTGCTCAAACTCATGTCCATTGAGTGGTGATGTATATCTGCCTAGACTGCACCCACTCCCCAACAAAACTTCTTTCCATTCCTCTACATCCTAAAAAACACATAAAACACAAAAATATTTCTTTATATTACCTTCCACATATATAGTATTCCACTTTTTCCCTTTACATTTTATTATAAAAATGTTCAAATATATAGCAAAGTTGAAAGACTCTTACTGTGATTATCTATGTATACCTCAGACAGAATATATTATTAACATGTTACTACTAGCTTGGCATATAGCTGCTGCTGCTAAGTCACTTCAGTCGTGTCCGACTCTGTGTGACCCCAAAGACGGCAGCCCACCAGGCTCCCCCGTCCCTGGGATTCTCCAGGCAAGAACACTGGAGTGGGTTGCCATTTCCTTCTCCAATGCATGAAAGTGAAAAGTGAAAGTGAAGTTGCTCAGTCGTGTCTGACTCTTAGCGACCCCATGGACTGCAGCCTACCAGGCTCCTCTGTCCATGGGATTTTCCAGGCAAGAGTACTGGAGTGGGGTGCCATTGCCTTCTCCGGGCATATAGCTAACTACCCTTTATCCATCCATTAATATAGCTACTTTAAAAAGCACCAAAAAAGTAAAACTGTAGCAATTAGTATAGATAATCAGTAAATTACCTCCCTAAAATATCTCAGTTATGTACAGATGTGAGAGTTGAACCATAAAGAAAATTGAGCGCCAAAGAATTGATGCTCTCGAACTGTGGTGCTGGAGAAGACTCCTGCAAGTTCCTTCGACAGCAAGGATATTAAGCCAGTCAATTCTCAAGGAACTCAATCCTGAATATTCATTGGAAGGACTGATGGTAAAACTCCAATACTTGGCCACCTGATGGGAAAAGTCGACTCACTGGAAAAGACCCTGATACTAGGAAACATTGAGGGCAGGAGGAGAAGGGCAACAGAGGATAAGATGGCTGGATGGCATCACTGACCCAATGGATATGAGTTTTAAGCAAAGTCCAAGACATAGTGAAGGACAGGGAAGCTTGGCATGCTGCAGTTCACGGGGTCTCAAAGAGTCGGACGTGACTTAGCAACTAAACAACAAAATACTTTAGCATTTGTTTAATATTTGTTTAGTTTCCTTTCGATGCAAAATTTACATACTGTGGAATGCAAGGAATTTAAATGTACATTTACTGTTTTAACTAACACATCAATCTGTGTAATCCAAACCTCTATCCGTATTTATTACCTACCGTGACTACAGTTCCTTCATGCCCCTTTCTAGTTAACTCCCACTCCCCCTCCACAAAAGCAACCACTACTGTTTTTTTCAGCCACCACAAGTAAGATGTAGCTATTTTAAATTTTCATGTAAGTGGAATCCTAGAGTATATCCTTATTTTGTGAAAGCCTTCTTTAAGCAAAATGTTTTTATGATTCATTCATGTAACTAGGTATTGGTAGTTTGTCCTGTTTACTGCTGAGTGACTACTTCCTTGTTTTGTTATATAATAATTTATCCATTCCTCTATTGATGAACACCTAGGCTGTTTCCAGTTTTCAACTATTAAGAATAAACCTGCTATGAACATTCTGGTACAAGTCTTTTCAGAATATATGTTTTCATTTCTCTTGGGCAAACACTAGGAACAGAACTTCTGGGCAGGTGTATGTTTTCTAAGAAACTGATGAACATTTTCCCAAAGCTACTGTACTACTTTATATCTCTACCCATAATGAGAGTTTCCATTGCTCTGCATTCTCACCAACGTTTGATGATTTGAATTTTTCATTAGCCACTGATTAGTGTAACATTCCCTTTTTTGAAAGTAACCATTTGTGCCTTTCTTCTTTATCCTGTGATTAGTCATTACGTGCACTTGACTTGCCCCTATTGGACTACACACATTTCATGAAGGTATCAATTGTTTTAGCTTCCTTCCCCTTACAACGTTTACAGCAGAGTGATTTGCATACAATAGAACAATAAATATCAGTTTAATTTAGTTGATTATTAAATTTTATTTGTCCTTCCCATTCTGGATAAGTAATAAGTAAAAAAAAAAAATCCAGAAGACACATATGTGAAATTGAGGCTACAGACAATAAAAGATTGGTAACTTTCCTCCAATTTTATCACAATCCTGTACTAAAATATTAACAACTCTAATACCATTGATTATGCTGTTTTTTCCTACAACAGTGTCATATCTAGACACATACATGTAAAATCTTACAGAAATAGAATATAAGCTCCATGTAAACTTCACAAGCAAAGAAATCTTATTCTGCTTTGTTCACTGATGTATCTTAGTGTCTAGAATAGTGCCTACCTGATAATGAGCACACAAATATTTGCTGAATAAATACATATACATCTTTCCACAAATTTGCCTTTAAACTAATGGCAGGGAACTTACAAAGCTTCTTATAGTCACAGCTTTAACAGCTTTAAATCCTAATACCTATGAATATATCCTTTTATAAATAGCTTCTGCCTAGGATTTTTAAATGTTTTTCAAAGTATATCTTCACACAATCTGGAATGGTAATTCTCTTTAACTTAAGTACACAAGTTAGGGAAGCATACACCCTGAACTTCAGAGAAAGAAGGTGGCTCCTGAATAGCCTCCTCAGAGGTACCAAATCAAGCTGACAATCAATGATACAGTATAGGACTAAAAATCTTAATTACTTAACCTGTATGTCCATGCACCAAATAAATCAGAGAGCAATTTCAAAATGTCCACTTCTATTCAAAGTCCTAAGATGAAGTCTTTGAAATGAGTTATTGTGAAGAGAATTCTTCATACCATAAAACACTGCCTGAATCTAGTAATCAGTATGTAATATGCTAGGTGCTCAGGCTATAAAGACAAAATTCAGGAACTTATATTTCAGTGGAAGAGGCACTCAAGTAAATAAACAATTACAGAACTGTTACAGAAATATGCAAGAGTTCAAGGACGGCACACAAGAGGGCTCTAGATCAGGAACAAGTTAGGATAAGCTTCTTGGCAGGTGACTGCCTGAGATACCTAATCACATAAACCAGAAAACTAGAGGTCATCTCTGAAGGAAAAATTCACTAGTTACAATTCTTATAAGTGTCACCTTTCTTTAGAGCAACTGATCCTCTTCAGGAGAAGTCTTACAGTTATTGAAGAACAACTAAAAGACATTTGGATTCTGATATGACAGTTAAAGCGCATTTGATTTGTTCCCAGTTCTTAATGATTATAAATGAAGTCACTATAAAATCTGCATATGAGTTTTCATGTGACCATGTTTTCATTTTCCTGCAGAGGCAAAAAAGAAAGCTTGTTTTAACTTGCTGCTCACTTTTTGGAGTTGCTGCCAAAAAAAGAGCATAGGACAATTTGTGCAGTGCCCTCAAAGGTAAATATTAGCAGATAGTAATAATAACATTTATTTACTATATGAATTTGTCAAAAAGAAAGTGAGAAAGATAAAAAGAAGCAAAGTAAACACTGGGTTCAAATCTAAACAGGAGCTACTGAATTTTAGATTTAAATCATTCAATAATTATTTACTAGGAATTCACTAGGCACTAAAATAAATGCTTGGGCTTCACTGGTAGATAAACAAACAAACAAATGAATGAATAATTACACCCTAAGTCAGTCAGTCAGTTCAGTCTTGTCCAACTCTTTGTGACCCCATGGACCACAGCATGCCAGGTCTATGCCAGTAGGTGATGCCATCCAACCATCTCATCCTACGCCATCCCCTTTTCCCCCCACCTTTATATTTCCCAGCATCAGAGTCTTTTCAAATGAGTCAGCTCTTCACATCACATGGCCAAAGTACTGGAGTTTTAGCTTCACCATCAGCCCTTCCAATGAACACCCAGGACTGATCTCCTTCAGAATGGACTGGTTGGAGCTCCTTGCAGTCCAAGGGACTCTCAAGAGTCTTCTCCAACACCACAGTTCAAAAGCATCAATTCTTCAGCACTCAGCTTTCTTTATAGTCCAACTCTCACATCCATACATGACTACTGGAAAAACCATAGCCTTGACTAGACGGACCTTTGTTGGCAAAGTAATGTCTCTGCTTTTTAATATGCTATCTAGGTTGATCATAACTTTCCTTTCAAGGACTAAGGGTCTTTTAATTTCATGGCTGCAGTCACCATCTGCAGTGATTTGGGAGCCCCAAAAAATAAAGTCACTGTTTCCACTGTTTCGCCATCTATTTGCCATGAAGTTACGGGACCAGATGCCATGATCTTCGTTTTCTGAATGTTGAGCTTTAAGTCAACTTTTTCACTATCCTCTTTCATTTTCATCAAGAGGCTCTTTAGTCCTTCTTCACTTTCTGCCATAAGGGTGGTGTCATCTACATATTTGAGGTTACTGATCTTTCTCCTGGCAATCTTGATTCCAGCTTGTGCTTCATCCAGCCCAGCGTTTCTCATGATGTACTCTGCATATAAGTTAAGTAACCAGGGGTGACAATGTACAGCCTTGACATACTCCTTTCCTGATTTGGAACCAGCCTGTTATTCCACATCCAGTTGTAACTGTTGCTTCCTGACCTGCATACAAATTTCTCAAGAAGCAGGTCAGGTGGTCTGGTATTCCCATCTCTTTAAGAATTTTCCACAGTTTATTGTGATCCACACAATCAAAGGCTCTGGCATAGTCAATAAAGTAGAAATAGTCAATAAAGCAGAAACGGATATTTTCCCATCTATCTGCCATGAAGTCAATGGACCAGATGCCAAGATCTTCATTTTTTGAATGCTGAATTTTTCACTCTCTTCTTTCATTTTCATCAAGATGCTCTTCAGTTCCTCTTCACTTTCTGCCATAAGGGTGGTGTCATCTGCATATGTGAGGTTATTGATATTTCTCTTGCCAATCTTGATTCCAGCTTGTGCTTCATCCAGCCTGGAAGCTCGCATGATGTACTCTGCATAGAAGTTAAATAAGCAGGGTGACAATATACAGTCTTGACATACTTCTTTCCCAATTTGGAACCAATCTGTTGTTCCATATCTGGTTCTAACTGTTGCTTCTTGACCTGCATACAGATTTCTCAAGAGGCAGGTCAGGTGGTCTGGTATTCCCATCTCTTTCAGAATTTTCCAGTTTGTTGTGATCTACACAGAAAAAGCTTTGGCATAATCAATAAAGCAGAAGATGATGTTTTTCTGGAATTCTCTCTTACTTTTTTGATGATCCAATGGATGTTGGCAATTGATCTCTGGTTCCTCTGCCTTTTCTAAATCCAGCTTGAACATCTGGAAATTCTCAGTTCATGTACTGTTGAAGCCTAGCTTGGAGAATTTTGAGCATTACTTTACTAGCATGTGAGATGAGTGGAACTGTATGGTAGTTAGAACATTCTTTGATATTGTCCTTCTTTGGGATTGGAATGAAAACTGACCTTTTCCAGTCCTGTGGCCACTGCCGAGTTTTCCAAATTTGCTGGCATACTGAGTGCAGCACTTTAATAGCAACATCTTTTAGGATTTGAAATAGCTCAAATGAAATTCTATCACCTCCACTAGCTTTGCTCATAGTGATTCCTCCTAAGGCCCCCTTGACTTTGCATGCCAGAATGTCTGGCTCTAGGTGAGTGATCATACCATCATGGTTATGTTGGTCGTGAAGATTTTTTTTGTATAGTTCTTCTGTGTATTCTTGCCACCTCTTCTTAATATCTTCAGCTTCTGTTAGGTCCATACCATTTCTGTCCTTTTGTGCCCATCTTTGCATGAAATGTTCCCTTGGTATCTCTAATCTTCTTGAAGAGCTCTCTCGTCTTTCCCATTCTGTTGGTTTCCTCTATTTCTTTGATCACTGAGGAAGGCTTTCTTGTCTCTCCTTGCTACTCTTTGAAACTCTGCGTTCAAATGGGTCTGTCTTTCATTTTCTCCTCTGCTTTTCACTTCTCTTCTTTTCACAGCTATTTGTAAGACCTCCTCAGACAGCCATTTTGCCTTTCTTTTTCTTGGGGATGGTCTTGATCACTGACTGCCTCCTGTACAATGTCACAAACCTCCATCCATAGTTCTTCAGGCACTCTATCAGATCTAGTTCCTTGAATCTATTTGTCACTTCCACTGTACAATCGTAAGGGATCTGATTTAGGTCATACCTGAATGGTCTAGTGGTTTTCCCCACTTTCTTCAATTTAAGTCTGAATTTGGTAATAAGGAGTTCATGATCTGAGCCACAGTCAGCTCTGGGTCTAGTTTTTGTTGACTGTATAGAGCTTCTCCATCTTTGGCTGCAAAGAATACAATCAATCCAACTTCAGTACTGAACATCTGGTGACCTCCGGGTGTAGATTCTTCTTGTGTTGTTGGAACAGGGTGTTTTCTATGACCACTGTGTTCTCTTGGCAAAACTCTGTTTAGCCTTTGCTCTGCTTCATTTTGTACTCCAAGGCCAAATTTGCCTGTTACTCCAGGTATCTCTTGACTTCCTACTTTTGCATTCCAGTCCCCTATAATGAAAATGATATCTTTTTTGGGCATTAGTTCTAGAAGATCTTATAGGTCTTCATAGTACCATTCAACTTCAGCTTCTTCAGCATTACTGGTCTGAAGAAGCAGACTTAACTGGCTTCATATCTAGCTTTTTCAAAAGCAAATAGCCCTAGGTACTTACAAGGGACAAATAAAAGTGTGTAGTAGAGATGTAAACCAGAAAGCAAGATGAGAAAAGAACTATTATTTAATTCTTCAAGACACATGGGACCATCTTTACTTCGCTAGAAGTGACTAGCAAGACCACACAAGCTTTAATACAAATACAAAAACATTTCCAAAACTTAAAATAGAAAAATTCATATCTGAAAATCCACTTTAACACCTTATGCTGTAATTCAATTCACAGATGGCTTGGTTAATCTTTCTTCCAGCTGCCATTCTATCAAAATAACCTTTCTTCACTAATTTTATTCATGTTTTACTACAGCTATTATATTCCTGCTTGCTATACTTAAAAGCCATCAAACAATTTTTACAGGTCATTTTCCAAATTTCTTTGTAAGTATCTGTGTAAAAAGTAAAATTGAAAAGCCCACTAATCTAAATACCACACCACGAGAGCTTAATATTATCCACTGATGGTAACAACAGTTGAGTGCTGAAGGTATATAAAGAAAAACTGCTCAAATATCCTACTCTAGAATGTTTTTCTTCTTTTCATCTTCCTTTTACCTGAAGGGGAGGCATCATAGTACCTGTGTATTCCAAATCTTCTTTCTCGTCTTTCTGGGAAATAATTTTCCAAGCTTACATTACCCACATTTACAAAAAGGGATACAAGCTCAGAGAGACTATGTGAGAACAGCTAAAAACAGTTAAGACTTAACCTTAAGACAGTACCAGTGTTCTTTCCAGCTATCAATACCTTCCCTCTACTTGCAGTGAGAGATGTGACTAGCGATTTGTTACTTGGTATTATAACTATGTTTCCAATTAAACATATTTTGTTTGTACATCTGTTTAAGTTTTTGCTTCATTCCTAACTCCTGTGTATTTTTAATGATGCTTTTTGAATCAGGCATTTTCTACTGAAAATCCACTAAAATATTTATGAAAAGGATTTCATTAATTATTTTTAAAATTTATATAATTTATCTGTAATATATTTAGATGCTAAAAACTATCTGTACCACTACACTCAACTGAAAGGGGCTGGTAATGTGTACAGTACAAGTGAGGCTGGAGTAAAATAATAGACTTCCATTTCAAGTGGGCAATCAGACTGGTGCAACCCTTTGGGAGCAGTTTGGTCAGGCTTACAGTAAACAGTTTAAAAATACATCCTTTCATTTTGATCCAGAAGATTCAGTTCCGAGAATCTATGCTTAAGAAATCATTCCACTTTCATTGAAAAAGTTCTTATACCTTAAGATGCTTATCAAAACACGAGTGCCAAAGCAAGCACACAATAAATACGTGCTGGCTGAATGAACAAATGAATGAATGAGTGAGCTACAAATAATGAAGACTTAGAATTATAAACATCCTAAATCTATTCTTTTTTTTTTTTTTTTTACAACTGGAAGACTGCTATATTCTATGGTACAGTGATCTATAAGGGTTCATGGCATTTTGTTTATCTTTTAAAACTTTTTAACTTTGTATTGGGGAATAGCCAATTAACAAACTATACTGTAAATTTCAGATAAACAGCAAAATGATTCAGCCATACACATACATGTATTCATTCTGCCCCAAACTCCCCTCCCATTGAGGTTGCCACATAACATTGAGCAGAGTTCCCTGTGCTATACAGTAGGTCCTTGCAGGTTCACCATTTAAAATATAGCACCATGTACATGTCCATCCCAAGCTCTCCAACTATCCCTTTCCCCATCATCGCCCCCACACCTTGTCCCTCAGCACCGCAAGCTCGTTCTCAAGGTCTTTGAGTCTGTTTCTGTTTTGTAAGTTCATTTGTATCATTTCTTTTTAGATTCCACAACACAGTATGCTTCTATAATTAAAAAAATTTTTAAGTCTGGCTTCCTTAATGGCACGATTACTATAAGATTCATTCATGACTGCAGCCACGAAATTAAGAATAGCTATGACAAACCTGGACAGTGTATTAAAAAGGAGAGACATCACTTTGCCATAGGTCCATAAAGTCAAAGCTATGGTTTTTCCAGTAGTCATGGATGCGAGAGTTGGACTATAAAGAAGGCTGAGAGCCGAAGAATTGATGCTTTCGAACTGTGGTGCTGGAAAAGACTCTTGAGAGTTCCCTGGACAGCAAGGTGATCAAACCAGTCAATCATAGTGGAAATCAACCCTGAATATTCATTGGAAGGACTGATGCTGAAGCTCCAATACTTTGGCCACCTTATGAGAAGAGCCGACTCACTGGAAAAGACCCTGATGCCAGGAAAGATTGAGGACAAAAGAAGGGGGCGACAGGGAATGAGTTGCTTGGATGGCATCACTGACTCAATGGACATGAGTTTCAGCGAACTCTGGGAGATAGTGAAGGACAGGGAAGCCTGCCATGCTGCAGTTCATGGGGTCACAAAGAGTAAGACATGACAGCAACTGAACAACAACATGTTATATATTAATAGTTCATTCCTTTTACTGATAAGTATATTCTATTGTATAAATACACCAACTGTTGTATCCATTTACCTGTTGATGGACATTTGGATGGGGCTTCACTGGTGGCTCAGTGGTAAAGAATCACCTGCAATGCAGGAGACACAAGACATGTGGGTTCGATCCCTGGGTAGGGAACATCCCCTGGAGGAGCAAATGGCAACCCACACCAGTATTCTTGCTGGGAAAATCCCATGGACAGAGAAGCCTGGTGGGCTACAGTCCACAGGGTCACAGAGTCAGACACAATGGAGTACGCATGCATGGACATTTGGATTATTCTCAGTTTTGGCTATCACAAATAAAACTGCTATGAACAGTCTTGAACAGTCTTTGTAGGGATATAGTTCTTTTCCCTTGAATAAGTATCTAGGGGGAGAACAGCTGGATCAAAAGGTAGATGAAAGGAAGCTCCTTAATTTTTTAAGAAGGTACTGAACTGTTTTCCAAAACAGTTTTACCATTTTGAATTCCAATCAGCTATGTCTGAGAGGTCTAGTTCCTCTGTATCCTCACCAATACTTGGTACAGTCCGTCTTTTGAATTTAAGCCGTTAAAGTGTGTAGTGCTTTATCACTGTGGTTTTAACTTGTATTGGTTAATGAATAATGCATTAAGCATCTTTTATACTTCTTAGGTATTCACATATATATGTACGTACACACACACACACATATATATGCTATAAAGAGTCTGTTTAAATCTTTTGCCCACTTAAAAAATTCAGGTTGTTTCACATTTTTGAAGTTTGAGAGTTTAAAAAAAATATTCTGGAAACAAGGCTTCTATCAGATATATGCTTTGTAAAGAATTTCCCCTGGTTTGTGGCTTGTCTTTTAACTCTCTTAATAGTGACTTTTGAAAAACAAAGGTTTTCAATTATCATGAGGTTCAACTTATCAATTTGTTCTTTTATGGATTGTGCTTTTGGTACTGTAGCTAGGAAATCTCTATCTAATTCAACATCTTTTCTCCTCTGTATTATTCTAGAATTTAAGTTTTTATTAACACTCTTTTGTTGTGTATTTGTTTTGGCTGCACTGGGTCTCTGTTGCTGTGAGCAGGCTTTCTCTAGTTGGGGAGAGTAAGCGTTACTTTCTAGCTGCGGTGCATGGGTTTCTCGCTGCTGGGGCTTCTCTTGTTGCGGAGCACAGGCTCTAGGGCACACTGGCTTAGTTGAGGCTTGCAGGCTCCAGAGCACAGGCTCAATAATTGTGGTGCACAGGCTTATTTGCCCTGGGGAACGTGGGATCTTTCCAGATTAGGGATCGGGATTCATGGCATTTTAAATGCAGTGATCTCCACCATTAACCTAAGGAGCAGTCAGACTGCTTGGTGCCATAAACTTCCAAAAAAATAGAAGATATCTTTATATAAATGGGTCTCTGGGACTGGATATGTTTAGTCAGAATACTAACTCATAATTCATTTTTCCTATATAAAGATTTCTTTAATAATGTTAAATCTTATACAGTCTTGCAGAGTAAAAAGTAGAATCTTTCCTAAAATTTATTCTATTTAAAACAGGATGATGATCCAAAGCATTGCATTTAATTATTTCAAATCTTCAGAGAGCACAATGCTTGTGGTACTTAAGTATCGATGATAACCGCCATACGTAAACCAGGTGCTAGTTTTACTTTTATTCCAAAACAGGCAGACAACAGTTAATAATAGAAAAAAACAGATGGATTTGCACTTTCTACTGAAACTAGTAAGTACTTTACTTGTAGTCTTTTCGTTTTTTATCTTTCTGTCATACACAGTCCTATAAAACACAGAAGTTCTAAACTTGGAATCAGATTATCCAGTGAAAACAAACAATCTTTTAGTAATGGAAAAAATGACTTAACAGAAGAGCAGAAGCTAGCAGAAAAGCAGGTATATGATCCCATATATGTAAACTGAAAACGACACAAAAGCATTTAATAAGGCTTTTTACATGATGTCTTCTGACAAGAGAACATCTAAAAGAACAAAATGGAATCATAAAATACTAATATAAGACTACTGACCTGTTCAGTTCAGTCACTCGGTTATATCTGACTCTTTGAGACCCCATGGACTGCAGTACGCCAGGCCTCCCTATCCATCACCAACTCCTGGAGTGTACTCAAACTCATGGCCATTGTCAGTGATGCCATCCAACCATCTCATCCTGTCGTCCCCTTCTCCTCCTGACTTCAATCTTTCCCAGCATCAGGCTCTTTTCAAATGAGTCAGTTCTTTGCATCAGGTGGCCAAAGTACTGGAGTTTCAGCTTTAGCATAAGTCCTTCCAATGAATATTCAGGACTGACCTGTTAGCTTTGTGTTATACTTTAGTTGTTATAGGAGTTAACATATTTCAGGTAAAGTATTTAGAACCAAAGACTGATTATTCAAAAACCAACCACACCCCTATTAGTCAGGGTTCTACATTTCTTGTCTCAGTTCAGTTCAGTTCAGTCGCTCAGTCGTGTCCAACTCTTTGCAACCCCATGAATCGCAGCACGCCAGGCTTCCCTGTCCATCACCAATTCCCGGAGTTCACTCAAACTCACATCCATCGAGTCGGTGATGCCATCCAGCCATCTCATCCTCTGTCGTCCCCTTCTCCTCCTGCCCCCAATCCCTCCCAGCATCAGAGTCCTTTCCAATGAGTCAACTCTTCGCATGGGGTGGCCAAAGTACTGGAGTTTCAGCTTCAGCATCATTCCCTCCAAAGAAATCCCAGGGCTGATCTCCTTCAGAATGGACTGCTTGGATCTCCTTGCAGTCCAAGGGACTCTCAAGAGTCTTCTCCAACACCATTGTTCAAAAGCATCAATTCTTCCGCGCTCAGCTTTCTTCACAGTCCATGACCACTGGAAAAACCATTTCTTGTCTAATAGTACCTAAATAGCAAGCTCTAGGACTGCTGCTGCTGCTGCTAAATCGCTTCAGTCGTGTCCGACTCTGTGCGACCCCATAGACAGAAGCCCACCAGGCTCCCCCGTCCCTGGGATTCTCCAGACAAGAATACTGGAGTGGGTTGCCATTTCCTTCTCCAATGCATCAAAGTGAAAAGTGAAAGTGAAGTCGCTCAGTCGTCTCCGACTCTGAGCGACCCCATGGACTGCAGCCTACCAGGCTCCTCCGTCCATGGGATTTTCCAGGCAAGAGTACTGGAGTGGGGTGCCATTGCCTTCTCCAAGCTCTAGGACAGTAGCACATATAAGCTTCAAAAGCAAACCTTAGTGTTCCCTATCTGTATATAGGCAGCTTCTTAGAATACCCCATTGGTACACCTTTAGGAGATAACTAATCTACCAGACAGGCTCTAGCCTATCTACTGACCTATAATTAGCCCCAGGTATTCTTTAGGATACCAAAAGAGGTAGAACGTAATGAGTCAAGTAGCCCAGAGGCACTGTAACACTGTGAACAATGTTGAGTCAAACCACGCTATGGTTTTCCAACAGTCATGTACAGATGTGAGAGGTGGATCATAAAGAAGGCTGACTGCTGAAGAATTTATGCTTTCGAGTTGTGGTGCTGGAGAAGACTCTTCAAGAGTCCTTTGGATAGCAAGGAGATCAAACCAATCGTAAAGGAAATCAACCTTGAATATTCACTGGAAGGACTGATGCTGAAGCTGAAGCTCCAATACTTTGGCCACCTGATAAGAGCTGACTCACTGGAAAAGACCTTAATGCTTGGAAAGACTGAGGGTTGGAGGCAAAGGGGGCGACAGAGGATGAGATTGTTGAATGGCATCATCAACTCAATGGACATGAGTTTGAACAAACTCCAAAAGATAAGTGAAGGACAGGGAAGCCTGGAGTGCTGCATCCATGGGGTTACAAAGAGTTGGACACGACTTAGTGACTGAAACCACTACCACCCAGGTTCAAATCCCAGCTGTGCAATGCATAAGCCTTGTTGTGACCTTGCAGTCACAACTGTATCTCATTTTCTTCACTGGTATAATACAAAAATAAGAATAAACATATTTACTTCATATGACTATTTTGAGACAATACATGTGCCTAAAAATACTGTCTATATTACCTGTGTGTGTTAGTCGCTCAGTCGTATCCAACTCTTTGCAACCCCATGTTGCCCACCAAGCTCCTCTGTCCATAGAATTCTCCAGGCCAGAATACTGGAGTGGATTGCCATTTCCTTCTCCTGGGTCTCCTGCATTGCAGGTGGATGCTTTACTCTCTGAGCTACTACGCAAGCCACAGTTAAACATAATTATTTGGGTTTACTATTATTCCCAGAGATAGGTCCTTGTAAAGATGGAAAGATATGAATTTTCATGCTTTTTATAAGAACCTGTTACAAACTAAAAGTTCAATGCCCTAACTATAGCTTCTACTTAATGCCATATTGCTTTCAAATAGAAAGGGGTGGAATCATTTTGTAAATTGACAACAAATCATATTTATCATTTGGGTGGGACTAAGGAGAGGAGAGAGGAGTATTTGGAGTGAGGAAAGGGCCTATGTGAATTAGCCAATAAGACCTAACTGAAAAAGAACTGCATGAGACAACTATGATAACAATTAAAATGAATCTTCAAAGTATATTTCAAAATATAATCTCCACTAATTACTCTGTCCCTAAAAAAACATTTTTCTGATCTTTGTAAGAACTACATAAAATTAAAATACTTCATGCTGTTCACTATGAATTTCACTCCTAAGGAAAAAAAAAGTTAATGCATTAATAGAACACATGAATTAAAAAAACCCACAAACTTTCAATTTCATGGGTTAGTCATTGTAAAAGATGAATACTATCAGTTCAAATTATTTAAGCATTTCTCAATTTAGTATTAAGTTTATGCAACTCTGCAAACAGAGAATGTAGCTATGGCTAAGAAAGTTAGTATTACTGACTTGGAAAGGGAAGGCAGAAAAAAATGTATCAATTCCTAACTTCTTATGATATCTAATAAAAATCACTTTGTAACTTTACCACAGAATTCTGAAGGTAAGAATTATAAAATACTGATCCAAAACCCAAGTCTTTCTCAGTAAATAGGAAACCTACAGTATCAAACAAAATTAAAGGGAGACTAGAAGGAATAGTTTAATCTCCAAGCTGAACTACTGAAATGGCTTCCAAGCTGCTATTTTTCATAACTATGAAATTAATTCTCCAGTAGACTTTAATTCATTAACTTCAGTGTTGCAAATTCTTTACCATTTTATACACTAAGTATACACTTTTAGGCTTGCCACCATCCATTCTTGCAACCTTCTTCACAGACTATTATCCATTTCTAAAAACTGAACCTCCTTCAGACCCAACCCCCTGACTGCATTTCCATCACTTGGGTTTAGCTCCTCTCTCACTCGCCTCCTTCAGCACATTTTAAAGACAGTGAAAAATCCTAGCTTACCCGCGTTTATGAATCATCTCAAACATACAAACCATAGAATTGTTTGGTTCTTACCCTCCCCCACTCTGTATGCCTTTAAACATGTTGTAAAAATACCAGATCTCTTGTCTGAACTACTGCAATAGCCTCTGGAATTGGTCTGCTGGTCCAACTTCCTCTTCTCTCTTCCCCCATGCAAATCTGATTACATTAAGGCAATTAAGTCTTCAGTGCATTTCGAGAGCTCTCAGTATGAAATGTATGGGCTTCCCTGGTGGCTCAGATGGTAGAGAGTCTGCCTGCAATGCAGGAGATTTGGATTTGATCCCTGGGTCGGGAAGATTCCCTGTAGAAGGAAATGCCAACCCATTCCAGTATTCTTGCCTGGAAAATCCCATGGACAGAAGAGCCTGGTGGGCTACAGTCCACAGGGTTGCACAGAGTCTGAACATAACTGAGGGATTTTCACTCACTGGGTCCTACTAGATCTGCCCTTCGCCCACCTCTCCATACATCCTGTGGCACCACTCGCCTCCTCATTCATGTGCTCTGGACAAACTTCCACTGGATTCTTCCATTCCTCCACTGGGCTGTGCTCCCTCCCTCCTTCCTATGAAGGGCTTTTACATGGTATTTCCTTTGTCCTATTCCTCAACATTTTACCACTAAGATTCTACCTCTCCTCCCTTTACCAACTCTACCAAGTTATACCAATTCATCCTCCAGCTCTCAGTTCAACCATCACTTCCAGAGACCCCACCTAAACTCTCAAATCCTTTTATTCCCTTTATTACTTATTTTTAATTGAAATATACTGGACATATACAGTATTCTATGCTTTTCCTTCAAAATACTCAACAGTGATTATCTGACTAATGAGAGCAAAGATTTGTCTGTATTCCTTAGCTGCTAGTACCAAGCTTGGCACATACAAGGCACTCAACAAACATTGTTAAATTCATGAAATACTGATAGTTCAATCACCAGCTAATCAGTTTAAGAGAATCTCTGCCCTCTATAAACGTACATTCTACCAATTTTAGGCATGAATTAGTTTAGTAAGCAGCCTTAGCAGCCTCTTGTGAAATTTTAGCTTTAAAAAGTATACTGTGTTCAGTCGTTAAGTCATCTCCAACTCTTTGTGATGACATGGACTAGCCTGCCAGGCTCCTCTGTCCATGGGATTTCTCAGGTAAGAATAATGGAGTGAGTTGCCATTTCCTATTCCAGGGTATCTTTTCAACCCAGGGATTAAACCCACGTCTCCTGCATTGGCAGGCTGATTCTTTACCACTGCACTGCCTTAAAACCCCAGAAAGTGTATTAACCCATAGTAAATGCTTCCACTGGTATTTTATATGTCTAACCTAGCAAAAGAGACAACTTTTCAAAATATTGGAATTCATTTGAAATCTCATATACTTCTTATACCAGCAATATATAAGAATTCTGGTTTCTCTACATCCTTTCCAGTATTTAATATTATCATTCTTAAAATTTGGCCATTCTGGTGGATATATACTAATACTTTAATGTGATGAACAATACTGAATATACTTTAACATATACTTTCATATATATATATATTGAAAATATAACAATATACTTTCTCTGATGAACAATATTGAATAATCTTTTGTATGTTTATCACCATTTGAATATTTTCTTTTGTGATGTGCTTGTATATTTTTTCTTACTGATTTGTAGTTTAATACATATATACACCAGGCTTCCCCGGTGCTTAGACGGTAAAGAATCTGCCTGCAATGTGGGAGACCTGGGTTTGATCCCTGAGTTGGGAAGATCCCCTGGAGGACGGATGGCAACCCACTCCAGTATTCTTCCTGGAGAATTCCCACGGACAGAGGAGCCTGGCGGGCTACAGTCCATGGGGTCGCAAAAAGTCGGACACAACTCAGTGACTAAGCACACATATATACACACACATACACATCCCTGAATATAAGCTCTATGTCAACTCTACGTGAGACAAGTATCTTCCCATTCTGAAGCTTATTTCTGTTAATGTTATCTTTGGAGGGACAGAAATTCTTCATTGTAATGTACTCCAATTAATCAGTCTTTTCTTTTATGGTTAATGATTTTTGTGTCCAGTTTAAACATATTTTCCCTACCTCAAGTTTATAAAGACATCTTAATGTGTTACCTTCTTCAATATCTATTATTACATATTTCACATTTAGATCTACAAGCTATCTCAAATTGATCTTTGTGTATGATGTAAGGTATAGGATGTCAACCCTTTTTCCATATGGGTAGGCTGAGTGAGTTCCATTTATTTTCCATCAGAGTAAATAACTCCTTTCACCTTTTTTGTTCTTTTTAAATTTTTATTTTATACTGGAGTAAAGTTGATTAACAGTGTTATATTAGTTTCAGGTATACAGCAAAATGATTCAGTTACATATAATACATGTATCTATTTTTTTTTTTAAAATCCTTTTCCCATTTAGGTTATTACAGAGTATTGAGAGTTCTCTGTGCTATCAAGTAGGTCCTTGTTGATTATCTGTTTTAAATATAACAGTATGTACATGTCAATTCCAAATTCCCAATCCACCCCTTCCGCTGCACTTTTCTGTTTTAAAGATTAACCAGGCTATATTTGGTCTTTTGCATTGATCATCAGACTGTCATTTTTCTCTCTCTCTCTCTCACACACACACAACTGGGATTTTGGTTCAGCTTGTGTTGAATCTGTGATTGGTTTAGAATTAACTTCTTTATAAGAGTCAACCTTCCAAAATCACTACAACATGCAGAAATAGTTACAAGAATCCATTTATCTTCTATTAAGCAAGACATTAAAAATTGCAAAATGTAAAACAATGCCATTTTTCATTAAATTTTTTGACTTGCAAAATGCTTATTTTCCATTAACATGTTCTTCACGAACTTTCTGGACAACCCAGTATATTTGCATATGAGTTATTTTAAAATAAATAAATATTTTAAAGATTTTTGAGTTTCACTTTCTAATTTGTTAAATATTGGAAGACAGTCAACATAAACAAAAAGGTCTTTGGGTTCTTCCCTATTTTTTTACATTAAAATAATAGTAGGCAAAAAATAATAGTAACCAACAAATTAGTATTAATATTTTATTGAGATAATTATAGATTCACAGGAAGTTGTAAGAAACAGATATTACTTTGCCCAGTTTTCCTTAATGATAAAATTCTGTGAAAGCTATATACAGAAATATTATACCCATGACACTGACATTGATATAATCCATCTAATTGAGATTTCCCCAGTTTTACGTACCCTGTGGGGTGTAGTCTGTTCAAATTTTAAGAGTATAAAAGGGCTTTGAAACAGAAAGGTTTAAGAACTGCTGATCTAAGATTTAAAATTCTTTATGCTTTTTCACTTTTACAGACTGTATATTTTAAATAATTGATATTGACTTTTTAATGAACTCAATTCTAGCTTTGTCTTCCTCATATTCTCCTAATACATTAGTCAGAATGACAGAGTAAGTATGTTTGTTCAGAGAGAATCAGCCCACCAGCTACTGTTGATGACCTCAGATGATACATGAGTAACCTAAAAGGTGGATCAATTGATCCCTTTCCCGGGAACCCAGAATTAAAACTCAGAAGGTGATTAGTCTCTCTGGATACCCTGACCAGATATAAACTCTGAAATTATTGGTAGTCTTTTATTTTTCCTTCTGAACTGAGAAAACAAGAAACTTAGTTTGCTGTAAAAAAGAATAAATATTTGTTAGAAACATGATGAGAAACATAGACTTCCTGGGTTGCATATACTTGGCTCTAATTCATTCCAGAAGCCCAGATTCTATAAGATAGCTCTATAATCTTAACAATGAATTACTTTATTTAGGCCAGTTCTAATGGACTTTTCCTACTTAAAACAAAGAATTTTAATTAATATGTGCAAGAGGTCTTTCCACCTAGGACCTCTTTTACCTAGGAGGTCCATTTTCCTACTAGTGGCTCCCCTAATACCAAGGCTAAATATTGATTTGTGGTTTTGAAAACTGCTCCCTTTGTTTTTTCAAGAGACTCAAAAGAAAACAGTTGAGCTGATGATTTAGGGAGGGGGGATCTTAGGGTATATGAAGAATTACAAGTGTGTCTATAATTACATATAAATTTGTTAACAACTTTAGCAAAAGGACTGGAATATAGTTTTTTTTTTTTCCCTGTAGAAATAATTTTGTTATACAAAGCCATTCAACTGGTGAGTAATGAAAAAGAAGCTGTCATTGGTAAGAGCTGCTGAAATAGCCTACAAATCAAAAACTGTAGGACTAGACACAGTTCTACAGATGTGATTTCACAAGGTAAAAAAACAGATTTTTTTTTAAAATCTGGACTAAATTTAGATTTAAATCTTAAATCTGGACTAATTTTTTAATATCTGTACTAATTCAGTGTAAATTTAGCTTTACACTGAATTAGTACATTTTAAAATGATTATACTCTGGTCAGACTCTAGGCTTGCTTTTAAACTTTCAAGCAACCTTTTTCTCATGTTTGTCAAAGATGGTCTCTACCAACCTATAGTTATCAATATTTTAATGCAGAAATGTAAATTAATACCCATTATCTTTTCATTTTACTTTTTAAAACCTACTATTTCACACTTTTTAGAGTTCTCTCTCAGTGTCTACAGTTTTATCTATTTGGAGTTAGCTGAAAAGTTCATTTGAGTGTTTTACAGAAAAACTCAAACTTTTTGGCCAACCCAATATTACAATGTTGAATGAGATAGGGTCAAGAACATAAGGACCACTACTTTAGTCTTCCCTCTGGATTGATACTGAGTGATTCATCAGTAGGCTGATAAGTAGTGATGAGTATACAGTGGTTCATCCAGCAGTTAATCCATATAATCCTGCTAATATTCATGTCAGATTTCTGTACGTTGACCACAAAGATCTAACAAGAGCCTGTCCAAGTGCTGTACTGCAAAATCAAGCTACATTTGCAAAACTTCCCTCATTTGAACTTGCTAACCTTGCCAAAAAAAGGAAGTGAAGATAAGTCAACATAAAACTTGTTTTCAGAAAACTCAAATTGGCATCCAGTGATCAACATAACCTCTTGTAAAACTATCCACTTAATAATGGATATTAGAATTCTGCCAGACAGAGTAGTAGACCATTTTTAACAAATGCACCGGTAAATTAAATGCTGTACCACCCGTTATTTCATTTCCTTCTTCCTAGTTTTGATCCATTTCACAACTCCTAACAGCCCTCTTTTCACTGTCTTCAAAAATGTTTTCATAAAATTCATGTAACTCTGGGCTTCAACATTCCTGATTCTATTCTTAAGAGATTTGTAGCCATTTTTGCAATTCATTCTTAAAAGAGATATTCATCATTAAGTGGTTTTCATATTCATATAAAACAAGGTAAAAAACCTCACCATGTACAAATTGCTTTTCTAACTTTTAAAACGTCTTTGTTCTTCAAGACTATCTGCCATGGGACTTCCCTGGGGTCCAGCAGTTAAGGATTCACCTTGCAAGGCAGGGGACTTGGGTTTCAATCTCTTGTTGACGAACTAAGGTCCCAGAGGCCATGGAGCAACTATGGTTGTGCCATAACCGCTGAGCACAAGTGCCACAACTCCAGTCTGTGCGCTGCAACGAAAGACCCCTTGTGCTGCAACTAAGACCCAACACAGCCAAATAAATATTTTAAAGCAGACCAAAAACTCCAACTATCTGCCTTTTTGGAAATTACGCTTATTATTTTCTCAGTAGTCTATTTGCCAAAAGCTTCAAAATGCATCCAACTAAACTCCTAATTCATTTTCTTACTTGTAAAACTCTCCCTAGGTGACCACCCTAATTATAATTAGTCTTTCCTTATGAAATAAAAGGTTCAGAGTAAAGACTGGCATAATACAGAAATACTTAACCACCAATACCAGCTCCCTTGGGTGGCTAGACTAAAACACTAATATCCATTATGACAAGGTCTCTATATTTAATCCTGAATACATTACTGGAAGTGGCCGTTTAGGCATTTTTCTCCAGTCCAGATTCATCTTCTTTTTTTCTGCTTGTTGTAAACAACTCAAAGATGGCATAGTCCAAAATATCTATAATTCCCTCTCAGAGATAACCATTAAAAACTGGGGTAATATCCTCAGATTTACTTTCTATGCAAATGTTTCCCCCCAAATGGAATCATATCATACATACTGTCTTGCAACTTTTTGTCCCTTAAGTGTATTTAAAAGGGAACAATTTACATATCATCAGTCAATCTCACACATAAAACAAACATATACATAATCTTCCTCCATCACTAAGACTGGCTTTAAATGTCAAGGGTAAGTTACAAAGGGCAGAAAAGAGACCTTCCTGGCAGTCTAGCGATTAAGACCCCATGCTCCCACTGCAGGGGGTACAGGGTCTATTTGGTCAGGGAACTAAGATCCCAACTGCCTCATGGCATGGCCAGGAAAAAAAAAAAAGCTGCGTGTATGTGTGGGGAAATGCCATGATAATTTTGAGTTGAGGTTTAATATATAATTGGAGAAGGCAATGGCACCCCAATCCAGTACTCTTGCCTGGAAAATCCCATGGATGGAGGAGCCTGGTGGGCTGCAGTCCATGGGGTCGCTAAGAGTTGGACACGACTGAGCGACTTCACTTTCACTTTAATATATAGCAACCATTTCCTATTTCATTTAAGCTAAAACAAATCCAATGATGCCTGCTCAAGGTCAAAATAAACCACATAATCTTTTTGTAGAACTGCTACTTTTCTCATTAACTGTGCAACTTAAAAAAAAAAACAACAGTAAAATATGCAAAAAAAGTCACAAATACTCCAAGGAACTCTAGAAATATTTTGAGCAAAAAAGAAAAAATATATCAATGTAAAAGTTTCTTAAGAACAGTATTTTACTTTTATTTTTCCAGAAAACACAACTTTGTAAATCTAAAAACTGAAAAAAGTTGAGACTTTTTTTCTTTTCTGGCCACTCTGCAAGGTTTGCAGCTACTTAGTTCCCGGGACAACTAGGCATTGAATCCATGATCCCTGCAATGAAGTCTGGAGTCCAAACCACTAGATTGCCAGGGAATTCCCAGAGAGTGTTAAATGATTTTTTAACTGTGCAATTTTAGCAAAAACAAACATGCTTTGAGAAAAAGTACTCTCATCTTTCATTTTAACCTATGACCTTATTTTCACAGTGCATTATTTAAGGCAAAAAAAGACTTCTGGATTGTTACTACTACCACTCCTTTATTGCCTTCCAACAGTTCTGTGCCCTAGCTCTCCCCATACCCCTAAAAATATACACTCCACCTTCTCCTACAATATCATAAAAATAAATTTGACCTTAAAGTTCTTAATTAATTCTTCTGAAGTGAAAGGCACACAACACACACACACACACACACAACATTCTGCATGTGTTTTGGGCTAGTTCACCAAAACCCTAAAAAAAATCTAACCATGAATCTTTATCCTGTGTTTTCCCCGTGCCTTTGTAAATTCACTTCTGTTTGCTACTCAAATACACCTAAGAAAATAGCCACATCTGGCGAAGAATTGATGCTTTTGAACTGTGGTGTTGGAGAAGACTCTTGAGAGTCCCTTGGACTTCAAGGAGTTCCAACCAGTCCATTCTAAAGGAGATCAGTCCTGGGTGTTCTTTGGAAGGAATGATGCTAAAGCTGAAACTCCAGTACTTTGGCCACCTCATGCAAAGAGTTGACTCACTGGAAAAGACTCTGATGCTGGAAGGATTGGGGGCAGGAGGAGAAGGGGATGGCAGAGGATGAGATGACTGGATGGCATCACTGACTCAATGCACATGAGTCTGAGTGAACTCCAGGAGTTGGTGATGGATAGGGAGGCCTGGTGTGCTGCGGTTCATGGGGTCGCAAAGAGTCGGACACGACTGAGTGACTGAACTGAAGGAAACAGACTAAGACAAAAAAGCCCTCTTAATGATTTTTATGAATTATTCGGAAGTAAGCCACCTCTCAATATCCTACATATCCTTTAGCATGTATTTCACACTTGACTTTAATTTCTTGTTTACTGCCTGTCTGCCCCAAATAGCATTCAAATATACTCTGCCTCTAATCTATAGAGTAAGCACAAAGTAAGCATTAACTGAATGAATACACTCTGTGAAAAGCACTCCATTCACCTAGTTTTCCAAACTGGAAACCAAGTGCACACACATCTTTGCGTCTATTCCCTCATGTCAAACCACTTCCAATTCCTACCAATTCTATTTCTTGAATATGTCCTGAGTCCATCTACTATTTTCCAACTAGACTGCCACTAAGCTAGTTCAACTCTCTTAGACTACTAAAGTTTCTGAACTAGTTTCCCTGCCTCAAGTCTTGTGCTCTTCTCAGTTGCATTCTCCATGCTGCAGCCACAGTGACTCTTCTTAAAGAGAAAATCTGATTTTCTCATTTAACCTGATAAAATCCTGCAACACCTCTACATACCTCCAGGTCTTTGCACATACCAGTCCCTCTCTCTGAAATAGTTTGCTGTACTCTCTTCTCTCTTACAACTTTGGCTAACTTTTACTCATCACTCAACAGCTAAAAAAAATAACTGTCTTCAGGAAGTTTTCCCTTTCCCCAAATCAAGGTGAGATGTGCTTTCATCAACTTCCATACCACTATGTACTACAACCACTATATATCATTACATGTAACTGACATAAATGTATAATTTCATTAAATGTGTAATTTCCTTGTGTGAAAAGTGAAAGCATTATTTGCTCAGTCGTGTCTGATTCTTTGTAACCCCACGGAGTGTAGCCTGCCAGGTTCCTCTGTCCATGGAATTCTCCAGGCAAGAATACTGGAGTGGGCTGCCATTCCCTTCTTCAGAGGATCTTCCCATCTAAAGGACTGAAACCAGGTCACTGCACTGTAGGCAGATTCTTTACCATCTGAGGCACTAGGGAAGTCCCATAATATCCTTATATTTATCTATATATCTAATACACTGCAACTGTGTTAGGGCAGGGACAATAACAATCACTGGCCATCTTCTAGGTAATCATAACTACACTGATGCATACTAAGCCTAGGCTGGGGCTGGGGAACTGGTAGAAGAGAATTACAGCCTCAATTTTTAGTGGTGAGTAGTGATAAATACATAAAAAATAAAACCGCTTACTCTAAATTTATTCACACATTATATAACAACCCATTTCAAAATGTAAGAACAAAGTTAGTGGAGGTGATGGAATTCCAGCTGAGCTATTTCAAATCCTAAAAGATCCTGCCG
Source organism: Bos taurus (assembly GCF_002263795.3). Classification (NCBI taxonomy): domain Eukaryota; kingdom Metazoa; phylum Chordata; class Mammalia; order Artiodactyla; family Bovidae; genus Bos; species Bos taurus. The sequence continues at coordinate 9,463,355 of NC_037332.1, forward strand.
CTAAAGTGCTGCACTCAATATGCCAGCAAATTTGGAAAACTCAGCAGTGGCCACAGGACTGGAAATGGTCAGTTTTCATTCCAATCCCAAAGAAGGGCAATGCCAAAGAATGTTCAAACTACCACACAACTGTTTCACATGCTAGTAAGGTAATACTCAAAACCCTTCAAGCTCATTTCACATGCTAGTAAGGTAATACTCAAAACCCTTCAAGCTAGGCTTCAAGAATGCGTGAACCGAGAACTTCCAGATGTTCAAGCTGGATTTAGAAAAGGCAGTGGAACCAGAGATCAAATTGCCAACATCCACTGGATCAGAGAAAAAGCAAGAGAATTCCAGAAAAACATCTACTTCTGCTTCATTGACTACGCTAAAGCCTTTGACTCTGTGGATCACAACAAACTATGGAAAATTCCTACAGAGATGGGAATACCAGACCACCTTACCTGCCTCCTTTGTGGCTCAGCTGGTAAAGAATCTGCTTGCTATACAGGATACCTGGGTTCGATCCCTGGGTTGGGAAGATCCCCTGGAGAAGGGAAAGGCTAACCACTCCAGTATTCTGGGCTAGAGAATTCCATGGACTGTATAGTCCATGGGGTCACAAAGAGTCGGACACGACTGAGTGACTTTCACTTTCACTTCACTTACCTGCCTCCTGAGAAATCTATACTGAGGTCAAAAAGCAACAGTTAGAACCGGACACAGAACAATGGACTAGTTCAAAATTGGGAAATTATATTGTCAGTGACAGACTTTATCTTCTTGGGCTCCAAAATCATTGCAGACAGTGACTGCAACCATGAAATTAAAAGACGCTTGCTCCTTGGAAGAACAGGTATGACAAACCTAGACAGCATACTAAAAAGCAGAGACATTAATTTGCCGACAAAGGTCCATATAGTCGAAGCTGTGGTTTTTCCAGTAGTCATGTACAGATGTGAGAGCTGAACCATAAAGAAGGCTGAGCACCAAAGAATTGATGCTTTTGAACTGTGGTGTTGGAGAAGACTCTTGAGAATCCTCTGGACAGCAAGGTGATCAAACCAGTCAATCTTAAAAGAAATCAATCCTAAACAGTCAGTGGAAGGACTGATGGTGAAACTCTAATACTTTGGACAACCTGATGGGAAGAGTCGACTCATTGGAAATGATGCTGGGAAAGACTGAGGGTAGGGGGAGAAGGAGGCAACAGAGGATGAGATGGTTGGATGGCATCACTGACTCAATGGACATGAGTTCGAGCAAACTCTGGGAGATACTGAAGGACAGGGAAGCCTGGCATGCTGCAATCCATGGGGTCACAAAGAGTTGGACACCAATGAACAACTGAACTAAACTGATTTCAAGTGTGTAACTGAAAGGTTTTGGTATATTCAGAGTTATGCAACCATCACCACAATTAATTTTAGAACATTTTTATCACCTTAAAAAGAAATGCTATATCTATTAGCAGATATATGGGAAAAGGACATACATTTCCCCATTTCCCCTCAACACCTTCAGCCTTTGGCAAACACTTATCTACCATCTGTCTCTATGTATTCACCTATACTGAACATTTCATATAGTGGAAACCTACAATATGTGGTCTTTCCTGAGTGGTGCCTTTACATAGTTCAATGTTTTTAAAATTTATCTATGTTGTAGCAAGTATCAGTACTTAGTTTCTTTTTATTGACAAATAACATTCCACTGATTTCAATAACAAAACAACCACATTTTATTTATCTATTTATCAGCTGATAGACATTTTGTGTTGGTTCCACTTTTTGGCTATTATGTTAACACTGCCATAAACATTAACATACACATTTTGTGTTCAATTCTCTTTTGATTATATACTTAGGAGAACTGCTAGGTTATATGGCAACTATTCTGTTGCTAGACTACTTGCAGAACTACACTGTTCTGCAAGTAGTTGAAAATGGCTGCACCATTTTACATTACCACCAGCAGTGTAGGAGGAATGTAATTTCTCCGTACTCCGGTCATACTTGTTATTATCTGTTGTCTTTATTATAGTAATTCTATTAGGTGTGAAGTGGTATCTCATCATGGTTTTGATTTGCATGTTCCTGATGGCTAAGCAATTTCACTTTATGCTAAACTCTGTGAGGGCAGTGTTGGTATCTCTTTTGTTTAAAGTATATCCTCCCAGTTCTTAATAGTGTGAGACACAGAATAGGCCTTTAATTATGTTAACTGAATATATAAAAAGATAGGATGAGTTTAGAAGTATTTTTTTTCAGGTGTGCATAAGAGATATTGACTGTATGTTGGAAGTGGAAGGAGAAAACACAAGACCCTGAGATGTAGTTTAGTAAATGGAAGACAGATGATGTAAAAAATTAGATGCATATTATATAAAAAGGAAAACAGAGCACATAAACAGAACAGCTGAAACTATACGAATGAATGATATAGAAAAGAAAAAATAGAGACACACAGAGAACTTTGGGGTTTCCCAGGTGGTTCAATGGTACGCCTGCCAATGCAGGAGATGGGGAGTCGACCCCTGGGTCAGGAAGATCCCCTGGAGAAGGAAATGGCAACCCACTCCGGTATTCTTGCCTGGAAAATCCCATGAACACAGGAGTCTATAGGGCTACAGTCCATGGGGTTTCAAAGAGTTGGACACGACTTAGCGACTAAACAACAAAACAATGCAAGAGAACTTTAGAACATTCTTCTTCAAGAAAGAAAAAAACGTGGTTCACTGGTGGTCCAATGGTTAAGAAGCCGTCTGCCAGTGCTGGCGACATGGGTTCAATTCTTGATCAAAGACTCCACATGCTGCGGGGCAAGTAAGCCCATGAGCTGCCACAACTACTGAAGCCAGCGTGTCCAGAGCCTGTGCTCCGCAAGAAGAGTCACCGCAATAAGAGGCCCATGCACCTCAACGAAGAGTCGCCCCTGCAACTAGACAAAGTCCACCGGCAGCCATGAAGACCCAGCACAGACAAAAATAAATAAATAAGTACATAAAATTTAAGAAGAAAGACAGAGACCAGAAAAGGAAACCAAATAGGAGCATTCAGAAAACGAGGATGGAACAGGATCAAGAAAGATTCAAGTCACCTGTTAAGTTGCTTGTAACTTACAATAGCTTTCTCAGGGACATCTTTCCTGATATTCTAAGTTAAGTCCTCCCGGTAAAAAAATTCATTTCACCCTAGATCTCTATTCTACATTTTTTGGCACCTCCTCTTGATTATATACTACATGCAGAGAGGGATTTTATGCTGCTGCTGCTGCTAAGTCACTTCAGTCGTGTCCAGCTCTATGTGACCCCACAGACGGCAGCCCACCAGGCTCCCCTGTCCCTGGATATGATAAATAATGATTTATGTGTTTATGAGTGAGTTAATCACTACATGAATAACAGCATCATTTATCAGTAAATACAAATACTGTGTAATATTTCAAACACTTACAAACTTTATAAACACACAGAGTAATAAAATAGGTTTTCCTATACGTACCTCAGAGAAGGAAGAGGACATCATCCCGTTATGAGAGCAATATGCGTGTCAGCCAGAGTACTTTCAGGGTTAGTCTTCTGTGTTAAATATACTAGAGTGTGTCAGTGCTCAATCGCTAAGTCACAGCCAACTCTTTACCACCCCAAGGACTGTAGCTAGCCAGGCACCTCTTCCATGGGATTTCCCAAACAAGAATACTACAGGGGGTTGCCATTTCCGACTCAGAGGGATCTTCCTGACCCAGGAAGTAAATCCACATCTCCTGCATTGGCAGGTAGATTCTTTACCACTGTGGCACCTAGGAAGCCTGCATATACTAGAGATTTTACTAAAAATGTCTTCTGAATAAACAAGCATTAGAACAGCATGCTACCTTGGGCAAAACATATAAATTCCAAGTAAAATCTCGAAGACACAATCTGAACAATATAATTTCATGAGTAAGATATACATAGTATAATATCTACCATTATCACGAGAAATTGAAAGTATACTATTCATCATCAGACAACTAGGAAAATCAACTTTAGGAATGTGCATGTGTATTCACACAGTGGACCTAATATTCATTATCCCAGAATTATTTCTAAAAATGTATAATTTATTAGCAGGTTATAAATCAGAAAATTAAATATAATCTTATTTTTATAAAATTATATATTGGATAGAGATGCATAAAGGGAGTCTACTGAAGTTTTCAATAGGGGCTAGCTAAGCTCCATGCCTGAGAATTTTAATAGCACTGTTCTTTTTTTATATTCTTTTATGAGTCTTTAATTATTTAAATAATTATTATTCTTCAATTTTTGTTTCAGATAGAATACATATAAAACAACAAACCTGAAAGAAAGCCATGTTTAAAAACAAAAAAGAGATGGTGAAGACAAAAAGGAAGAGTAGAAGGCAGTTACTTGAGACATTTTCATGAGAATGCTTTTCTCAACCACATTGAGAAAAATCAGAAATTTAAAGACATTTTAGTGTTTAAAGAAAAAAAGATGGCTGAAAGAGTTAAATAGCAATAGACATTCTGAAAGGGAAAAAACTTGAATATGAGACAAAATTTTTATGCAGATCATTTCACACAATTAGAAAGGATATAAACTGTTGAACATATTCTGAATTGTTGAACTGTTCTAATCTTTTAAGAAAAATGGTACAAACAAACGTATCTTTGAGAAAAATCAATAATGAAATACAGAGTCATGATTTAGCAACAGCAGCGTCAAAATCTTTTGTGGAAAATACATTCATTAAAAAAAAAGACCATGGTCAATTCACAAGCTATACAAGCTACTGACTTGTTTCATGCAAAATTTAGAACAGAAACAAACAGTACACAAAGTTTATCATAAAGAAATTCTGAAGCATACTAAAGTTCAAGCAATGCAATTAAGAGTTGACTAAAATCCAAGATGGACTCTTTATGACAATGTTCCAATTAAGAATAACCTTTTTAGAAAATACCATTCAATTACTGACAGTATTTAGTAACCATGATTACTCAGATCTACTTTATTCACCAGACATGTCTCCAATGTCTATCATTTTCAAAATTCACAAACTCTCCATCAAAAAGTAACCACCACACAGGATATTCAAAAGAAGCTTCTGGGGTTGAAGCTCCAATATAAAATTTCCAGAAATGTTCCAAGCAAAAAGCAGAAATACTAGATTAAGTTTAGAACCATATATAAAATAATTCTGAAGGCTAATAGAATGTATGTACTTCTGTTTACTACAAAGTAAAGGTAACCGATGTGTGTATTTGTTTTAACAGTTATTCCAGGAAACTATACTCTCCCATATGGTTAACTTCTAGAAAGGTATCAATTCACAAAATTTCTCCTTTGCACTATTCAAGTATTCAAGAAAATGATATAAACTTTCTACAACCTTATCATTTTCTTTTGTTAGGCAACATGTTAAACATGTATTTTCAGCTCATATGAGTTAATAATCAAGTCAAAGTAACACTTTATGTCAGTGAAGCTCTCTCCCTGTGGAACATCTCCCACAATGCACATAATGCATTTAAATAGATTACCCAATAGGTGACAGCTGAGGAATGCCTTCATTTCTTTCCACGGTTTCTACTGAATGTAATTTGAAAAATGCCTATATAACACATGACAATGTGGAATGTCTCCACCCATGAAAGAGCATTCAAGTCAAGGAAACAAACTTAGGGCAGTAATACAGAGCTCAACTTTGTCTTTTTATGGTTAGCCAGCCCAACAATGAAAAGATAAACAACCAAAATACTAAGAAGGTCAGAAAAGTACTGACATACAGGGATGCAAAGTGAAAGTGTTGTTTAGGGGAGAAGTGTGAATAAAATCATTAGGAAATACGAATTAGCTTCTAATAACAGTATGCTAGGGGTTCCATTTCTAAACCAACCCTGAATGAGTTGTTTAAAGAAATTCATTTTTTTAAGTATGTTACATAAACTGATCAAAATTCTACTTATTGGTAATCAGAAACACATTGGTTGCAAGAAAAAATCTAAGATTCTGCTAAGTTCTGATTGTAATAATGGTTACCTTCATACTGTAATTATAAAGTAAATCATCAGTATAAAGAATCCGCCTGCAACACAGGAGACCCCGGTTCAATCCCTGGGTTGGGAAGATGGGCTGCAGAAGGGATAAGCTACCCACTTTAGGATTCTTGAGCTTCCCTTGTGGCTCAGCTGGTAAAGAATCTGCCTGCAATGCGAGAGACCTGAGTTCGATCCCTGAGTTGGGAAAATTCCCTAGAGAAGGGAAAGGCTACCCACTCCGGTATTCTAGCCTGGAGAATTCCATGGACTGTATAGTCTTGAGTCCATGGGGTCACAAAGAGTCGGACATGACTGAGTGACTTTCACACACTTTTTCATTAGAAAATTTTTAATGTTTGCTAGCTATTATATTTACTCACACAAATTGTCATCATTTTGTTCTCTATCAACTATGGTCTTCACAAGATTAGTCTACTGTGTTCATTTTGTTAAAAATCAACAATAACTGTGCACCTGCTAAAATAAAATGCAGACACCAAAGGGGATTTACAGAAAAATGAATCAAAGTTCCCAATTGAAGGAATTCACTATTCTGTCTGGAGACAAGGTACACTAACAATAGCAGGTAGTGTGCAAGTGCCAAACTTAGGGTTTAAACAGTAAGGGAAAAGAATTATTGTGCACCCCAGTGGTCAATGCTTTGAGCTGTGCCTTAATATAAATAAGCTGGGAAATACATTCCAGAGACCGATGACACACGCAGAGACTTATGTAAATATAAATATGAAACCAGTGCTTCCTACAGAAAGCTTTCACCCATCTCCTGAATCTCTTCAGATAAATTCTTTTTTTGCTCCTTATCAGGTGATCAGGAACAAGGCACTTGCCTCCTGTGACACTGCCTGCCACCGCCTGTACTCTCTCCCATATCTACCAAACGGAGAACGGCAGGAATAGTTGTGAAATCTGCTCACCTTCAATTACTCTTACTTCATGAATGAGTATCAAGTACATGTGTTCTCGGTATACCAATAATCTAACAGATTGATATATGAGTCCCTACTGTCCTTCATTTGGATACTCATCCTTATTTTGTTAAAGTATTTCTTTTATGAAATGATGACAGCAGGTGACAAAGCTGTTTGTTTTTAATGCCCTGACACAACAACAGAAAGATTAGGTTCTCCTCTGTCATAAAATAAAAATAAAAAACAAAAACCATTTTACTGGTCCATGAAATGTAAAATTCTGGGAACCAATGACTTTATAGGCAACAAGTAAATCATGTTTCAAATGGTGCTCTCACTCATTATCAACGAGAAAAAAGAAAATTCTATTGCCTTTTCCAAGGAAAGATCTGAAATATAATTTCGCTAAATTTTGCAAAATCATTTCAGGAACAGAATATTCTTATGACTTGGATATTCCTACTGATTAAAATCAAACATGATGAATATTTAAAAGTTTTACTAATTCAGAAGTTAATTCAGGTAACTTTACTAGCATTTCATGTAAAGTCTTAAGTCCTAATTTTAAATACCAATAATCAATGTACAGAAAATTTCAGAAGATTAAGCTAAATGGTGGTGACAAGCCGGTGCTTGCTTGCTTGCTTTCCTTCTTTAATTATCATTGATAAAGAGTTTATATCTTTTCATTGAAAAAGTTGTATATGTAGGTATGAAACATTTACTATAAATGAGTATATAAAAATGCCTAGAGCATTAGTATAAATTGCTATTAGGATAAAGAAAAACTGAGATGTTTAAAGACTAAGTGAACTCTGTTCTTTAAAAAGAGATCTGTTGCTGTTGTAACCTCCTTTGTACCCTCCCAAAGCACGCATCAAATAGTATGCACATAATGGTCAGTGAAAAACAGTCTTGGCAGTTCCTAAAATTTAGGATAGATTTTGAGATTGATTTAGATATAGTATTACTGCATTTCAATTACCACAGAAAGCTCTTAAAAATTTTGACTAGCTAAAATAAAAGTAAATGAAGAAAAATTATATCTATGTATACGTGTTTCATTTGATTCTCTGCTAATTACCATAGAAAACTCCAATTACTAATCATCAACCATAATGACTGAAAGATTTAAGAATACTTACTTCTTCAGACTTAAAGGCCATGTAGCATAGTGTTAATGCTTCCCTGATGGCTCAGTGATAAAGAACCCACTTGCCAAGCAGGACACCAGGGTTCTATTCCTGGGCTGGGAAGATCCCCTGGAGAAGGAAATGGCGACCCACCCCAGGACTATTGTCTGGGAAATCCTACAGGCAGAGAAGTGTGGCGGGCTACCGTCCGTGGGGCTGCACAGAGTCGGACACGACTTAGCCACTAAGCAGTCACAGCACAGTGTTAAATAAGATTGGGCTCTTATATACCGGTGTCAGAACCAAGCTCTGCCATTTATTATCTTGGTAACCTTGAGCAAGAGAAAAGGACTTGTGAGAATTAAGCGAGACATTGGTTATAAAACTATCATAGTATTTCACAAGTAACAAATCCTCAACAAATGTTCACCAGCCAATCCCCCTTCTCAATGCAACACTGAGATAATGCAGCACTACACAGTCAACTGCAACTTAGAAACTCAAAATGACTGATGGAGATCTTAAACTTTTCAAGAAGATATATGCCAATACTGCATTTACCAACATGATTATGGAGCACCCCGGACGCCCTCACCCCCCCAAACTTTCAAAAGAAAAGTGGAGTGAAAACTACAATTTTCGGCAGGCAGGAAGGTAAAGAAAATAGCGACTCTGGGAAATGTCAAGAAGTAACATGTTACAGAAGTAACAAAACAATGTTCTATATCTTACCTCCTTCCAAAGGTTCCTAAGGGTTTCTATTTTTTAAAATTATCTAACTAGACAGTTTTTAAAGTACATCTCCTATGTGAACAGCACTGTAAGATGTGGTAAGAAATAGATAATCAAAAAAACTTTTCCTCTATTCCATCTAACGTTTCTACCTAGCTACACTAGAAAATGCTCAGTCACAGCTTGCAATGTAGCTGAAAGCACATGAAAGATGGTCTTGGTTATGACACTGCAAAGTCAGACCACAAAACTGTTGCCAGGAAGTGCAAAGGCATCAGCTTCAGAGAAGGCATTACAGCAGCGGCACTGTGGGCACCGGTGATCTACCAGCGTACCCCATATATGGCTAGGGTTTTCCATTTATTTGCAGGAAGTGAGGGGCCAGTTCAGGGTTAGTTTTGTTTAGGTTTTATTTTTTATGGTTAGGATGTTTTCAATAAAAGGTCTGAAGAGCAATAAGCAACTTAAGTTATGTAGAAAAAGTATACTGTACTTTTTTAAACACAGATTTTAATATTGTTTATAAGGGATCCAATAGTCTTCCAAGATCTTAATATCCCCCCACCAAAAAAATAGTAAGTAAACAATTATAAACTCTACATTCAGTTTTAAAGAGATTTCTCATATATAACAACCACACTATTTTCTAAGAGATTTCTCATATATAACAACCACACTATTTTCTAACAAGAGACTCTTTAAAATTATAATAGCATAGAACATGGATTTAATTCTACTCTTTAGTATTCTGCCATAGGACCTAGTTCAGATCTTTATAAAGAACGTAGCAAATTAATTGATAACTAAAGTGAGTATTTTTCTATCTCTTAACAGGTAAATTGGTTTAGGGTATTTTTCTAATAGGAAGAAGGTTAATATTTTAGAAAGTTTAAATCTCAAGATATTAAAAGTATCTGTTGAGAAGACTGACAAGTTTAACCATGTGCTAGAATTATATTCTAAGTATCTGGGTGTGAGAGTTTTAATGATTTATCTTACGACACACAAATAACTATAAAACTTCCTATCTATGATATGAGGTAAAAGATAAAATTAATCATTCTTTAGTGAGCACCTACTATGTGCCAGGATGTGGAAATAGAAAACTGCGGAAGATTGGGTCCTTACAGTTGCCCCCAGAGAAGACAAAATTTAAAACACACATTACTCAGTAAGAAACACTTTAATAGCAGCAAAAAAGCAAGACATAAGGTAAAATGAGTATCCCAAAGGAGAGTCTCTCCAGTGAAACAGTATTATACAAACTCAAAGGACAGAAAGAGCATTTCTGGATGGCAACTCGGTCGAACCTAAAGAATGACCAGGATTTTGACTGGCAAAGAGGTGGAAAAGGCAAGACCACAGATACAGAAGTAAAGAAAAAAGTAAAAGCTGTAACACAGTGGAGATGCATGGGGTATAAGTAAATAATGAAACACTTTAAATCTGAATTGAGAGGAGTGGCCCGATTGAAATGGTGCTGTGAAAAGATTAAAGTGGCAGCAGCATGAATGCTGGACTGGATCGACCTCGAGAAGAGGCAGGGGAAGCAAGGAGGCTGTTACTGTAACACAAAGATAATAAAGGTATGGCCTAGACTGATAATAAGAGTGGCAAGAATTGATGCAAAGGAAGTTATGAATACTGACTGGATATATGTAGGCAAGGGGATAAGTGGATGATTAAAATGTTTAAAGCTTAATCTAGAGATTAATGACATGATTATCATCAACAGAGGCATCAATGAGAATAGGCTTGGTGAAGAAAGAAAAAATTTCATTTCAGGTTGAATATAAAGAAATTCCTGATATTGACGTAAATAAGTAGTTGCTATTCTATGGCAAAGGGGGTGGACCTCTATTTACTGTATCTCTCCTTGAAGATATATTTTAAAATATAAAATCACAATATACTGAATAATACTTTACTTAACACTGTGTCATCAGTCGAAAAATGGAAATGAAGGACTGGAGCAGTGTTTGAACTGGAAACTGACTTGGAAGTCACAGATACAGAGGAAGCAGAAATCAAAAGGCTAAACTCAAACTGTTAGAAGAAATCTCAGTGTTATATTTTATACACACCAGTATCAATAAGATTCAGCAATAAAGCATTCTACGGAAAACTATTATTACTCTCCTAAAACCTTTATAAAGCATACTGACATAGAGATACAGATCATATGGTATAAAACTCTACCAGGTAGGTCTTAAATCAAAGCTGAGTATTGCCCACTAGTAAAAATGAAAATCTACTGTAGACCTCAGTTCTAAAAAAATCAGAAGTTTATATTGTAACTTAAATACTGTGTTCTAGCTACTGAAGGGGTTAGGGAAAAGGGAGCTATTCCAGAGACCAAGGTAGGAAATTTGTAGAAAACACTGTCTTTTCTGCTTTAATAAATGACCTATTTTTATACCCCCCTAAAAAGATGAAAACTGATTATCTTTTGTAACTTCTAATGAGAAAGAACACTCAACCAATTAAAGAAATTTTTGAATATATGGTAGTCACAGTAAGATGGAAGTAAAATATTAAATTAAGAAGTGTATTTGTGGGCTGTAAAGTTCCTAAAACTTTTCTTCTAGCAGTGAAATTTAAGACAATTGATAAAAATAAAAAATGTAAATGAACAGTCCAAAAGACTAACCAATAATCAATCTAGTAAAAAACCATTCTGGCTGTTCTATGTGCTTTCAAGAGGTTAAATTAAAAAAAAAAAAAAGTATTCAAGGGCTATTTAACAAACCAATGGGTCAATTTTAGCTTTTACAATTTAAGTATTTAAAGCAATCAATATTCAAGCGATTTGTAAAGTTAAAATTGTCCTGTGATTATTTTTTAAAAGTTTTATTTATCACCTTTCACTATCTGTTGTTCTGAATTTGCCCAAAGCGAACTCCTTGTTCTCTGTCAGAAAGGCAAAAAGTACAAGAGTTAATAAAAGAGAAATGAAGGTGTAGAAAACATAATAAAAATTTTAATGCTTGATATTTTAAGACTTTGGCTTCACTGAGTTAAGGAATGGGTAAATACATACATTACAAAAAGATATTATGCAAATAGTTATGCGTAAACTTGGAAACTTCTGCTTAAGCCTTTGTCAGCTAAAACAAAACATCTAATAAAGACAACACCTATATAATGCCAAACTAACCACTGAATTCAGTTAATCAGGAAGACACTGATAAGTCCGATAATGCAGCACGTCCAAATTTAGAGGAGAAAATAAAAAAATTCTAAGAATCCTGCTAGATATATTTTCTCTACCTAAAATCAATAGTAATGTAAGTATTAAAGTTTCTCCCCTTCCTCCAAGGCAATATAACTGTGTTCTTCAACATCTGTCGTAACTTTACATTTCTATAGAACAATTTTAATAAAACAGTTATTAATCTGTCTTTCTGAATTAATTTCATACTAAACCATGTAAATTACACTTGAAAGAAATTCGAAAAGATTCATCTTATATAATTATCATTTCTAATACCAAAACTTTCTTTCATTTCAACATCATGTTTTTAGAATCTAGAGTTATGCTATAGCTTAAAATAAAGCAGTCAAACAAAAAGTTTGTTTTACATTAGACGCTAAATTAATGGAAGACAGCTAAAGACCATGCTGTATTTTTACTGGGTGCCACATGCTAAATTCCAGATTTGTCCTGCAATTTGTCAGTCATTATAGTTCATCCAGGCAACTTGTAAACAAAGGCTATAAGCCAAGTTTGATATGAGAATTCAAGTAAATAAAACTTAAAACGGTCATCATTCACTAAACAGGAAGCAGTAAAAGGAAAAATGCCACCACACACCTCTTTTAAAAAGGCAGCAAAGTATTATGCATGAAATATCAACGCGTAAGTTTCACCCTCCCAAACACGTTTTTGTTACAGTATTCATCGAAATAAAGCTACGATCTTTCCACCTATCAGCAAGGCAACTTTGACTTAGTTTACAAGTCTTTTTCATTGTAAGGGGAAGCTATTGCTGTAAAGTTGTTTTCCAGTCATTCCAAGCTGCCCACTAAGAAAATGTAAAGAGTTTATGTTTTGACACCTATTACCCTCACTGAAAAATTGCTTTTTATGCAGAACTCTACGTGGTTGTGTTGCTTTTGGCCTGTTAAAGGCAAAGCAACATTATCTCTGGATTGCCAATAGTTTCTCCTTATTTGGCTAACATTGAGAGATCCCAATCAGACTACTATAAAACTTTAACATGCACAAAGCATCCATTTTGAGAAAAGTTTGTGACCAGCTTTCTTTTTTCCCACCCACCCCCCCTTCCAAAGAAAAACCTGAGCTTGGAAACCGGCTTTGAAAAGACTGCCTCGTTATTTATTCTTCTCTTTCTAACCCCAACACACACTCCAGGAACTGGGGCCAAAGGATCTCTGACACTGCGGCAGACTCGACTCGGAGTAAGACTCTCTTCCGTACGTTCAGGTCCCGCGGTGGACAACCCTTCTAGAACGCTTCCTTACACTACCCACTTTCATACTCTCCCTTTCAGCCGGTGCAGATCAGCTAATCACACCGTTTCCCCCTCCCCAGTGACCAAGAGTAATAACGGAGAAAACAGGAAACCGTCCGATCAGGGCACTCGGCTTAGGGCACTTGATTACTATTATTATCATCACCATTTGTGATCAAGTCCTAAAAACTACAACAAATCCAAAGCCCACCTAACAAGCCAAAGACGTCCTTCCACCCAAGTGTCCCTAGGGCCTCTTGTTCGTCGTTATTTTCAGCATCCTCCGTCCCCCTGGTCGATCACCGACGTCGGGGACGCAGGCACAACCCCACTACACCCCTCCCCATCTCGACCCCAAATCCCAGACCCACGTCCACAAATGGCCCTGGGGCCCCAACCTGACCACAGGCCCGTTTCCCCTCGGCCCCGGAAATCGCCCGTTCCCTTACTCCACCACCAACCGGTCTGAAGGGGGCCTCAAGCCTAGAGCCCTCCCTCCACCAGCTCTTTCCCTCCCTCCTTCGCGGGAAGCCGCCCCCTCACCCCGCGGCAGGGAGTCTCCCGCCGCCCCCAGCCTCTGGAGACCAGGAGCGGAGGAGAGGCCCGAGCGGGAGGCCGACGAGGACTCGCAGGGTCGGGAGAGCGGCGGCGGGGCGCACAGACCTGGTGCAGGGCAGTGAGTCCGTCCACATTGGCGTAATTGATGTCGGCGCCGCGGTGCAGCAGCTTGAGAACCTCGTCCGTGTCGCCGCTGGAGCAAGCAGCCAGGAAGACGGCGCCATCATCGAACTTCACCTTGGTCTTCTGGCGCTTCACCACAGGAGGCTCGAGGTCCGTCTCGGAGCCGATCCAGCGCTTCAGCTGCTCGTTCCGCTTCTGCTTCGCGTCCGCCATCTTCATCCCCTCTCCTGCCGCCGGGTCTTCTTATCGCGAGGGGGGGAAGGGGGAGGCGGAGAGGGAAGAGAGGGGAGGCACGGGGTGTGTGACTGTTTCTATGAGTGCGGCCAGAGGAGGGCTGGGAACCAGGAGGAGACGCTCGAGACTTCCAGTATCCCACAGAGCACTGGGGCGGCGCGCCCGGCCGAACGGACCTCCCTTCCTACCTCAGAAGCCCTCCCGCCCCCGGCCCGGCCACCCGTCACCGGCGGCCAATCTAACGTAACTTCGCGAGATCCGGGCAGGGAGGTGCCCTTCGGCCAGTGCGCATGCGCTCGGGGCCTTTGCCCGCCCCAGGAAGAGAGCTCCTGCGAACTGCGGCGGGGGTGGCCAGGCCACCGGAGGGAAGCGGGTGTGGTCCCGGCGGCAGGGGCTGGGACCGACCTGGAAGGGCGGAGACAGGGAAGGAAGGTTGTCCTGCCCCGCTGAGAGCTCCTGGGGTTCCAGAGGCCAACCGCCGGGCCGTAGTGAGGCCCTGCGGGACAGACCTGCTTCCTGGGCTGTCTCGGCTAGGCCGAGTCGTTTCCTCAGGGCGGAGGATTTTCCTATTGGCTGCGTTGTTTGAATGGAATGGAGGCTAGATAGATAGGTCGTGAGTTAAGCGCTAGTGATTTCCCTTTCTAAGGAACTCACAGGAACTTTTAAAAGCGGGGTCTGTGTGTCGAGGTCTTTGGTAGTAGTAGTTACACCAGATCTCAGCCCAAGGTGACCGCTTGGTGACAAGGGTTGACCTGCAGTAATTGCAATAGCTTTCTGCCAGCCTTCACTTACAGAAACGTCTTTCTTCGTATGCTTGTTTTTTCTTGCTTTGGGGTGTATTTGTCTTTGGCGGGGGCGGGGGGGGGGATTATTTGTTTTATTCTCTCACGCGTATTTTGGGTCTTCTTTCCCTTGAATTCTTCAATCCTGTCTACCCCTGTCTCTGAGTTTAGCGCAGCCTTGTTACTGGTCCCGACTTTTTAAGGGATTTCTGGTTCCTGCTCCATTGCTTTCTAATGATGGATAAAGACCTAACTGCTTCTAGAGTTCAAAAGGAATGTTCAGTTCAGTTCGGTTCAGTCGCTCAGTCGTGTCCGACTCTTTGCGACCCCATGAATCGCAGCACGCAAGGCTTCCCTGTCCATCACCAACTCCCGGAGTTCACTCAGACTCAGGTCCATCGAGTCAGTGATGCCATCCAGCCATCTCATACTCTGTCGTCCCCTTCTCCTCCTGCCCTCAATCCCTCCCAGCATCAGGGTCTTTTCCAATGAGTCAACTCTTCGCATGAGGTGGCCAAAGTACTGGAGTTTCAGCTTTAGCATCATTCCTTCCAAAGAAATCCCAGGGCTGATCTCCTTCAGAATGGACTGGTTGGATCTCCTTGCAGTCCAAGGGACTCTCAAGAGTCTTCAACACCACAGTTCAAAAGCATCAATTCTTCGTCGCTCATATTACGCAATTGATTTAACCGGTATTTATTGAATACTTACTATGAGCCAGTCATTGTTCTAGGTGCTGGCAATATAATGACGATAACAACATACTTAAACCACCTTTTGAGGTCACGTCTTCAAAATACTTCATAGTTTATCATAATCATAAAAAAGGCTTTTAAACTTTGTCATGTATGACACCCTCCCCTGCAACACACATCAGTTCAGTTCAGTTCAGTCGCACAGTCGTGTCCGACTCTTTGCAACCCCATGAATCGTAGCACGCCAGGCCTCCTTGTCCATCACCAACTCTCGGAGTTCACTCAGACTCATGTCCGTTGAGTCGGTGATGCCATCCAGCCATCTCATCCTCTGGCGTCCCCTTCTCCTCCTGCCCCTAACCCCTCCCAGCATCAGGGTCTTTTCCAATGAGTCAACTCTTCGCATGAGATGGTCAAAGTATTGGAGTTTCAGCCTTAGCATCAGTCCTTCCAATGAACACCCAGAACTGATCTCCTTTAAAATGGACTGGTTGAATCTCCTTGCAGTCCAAGGGACTCTCAAGAGTCTTCTCCAACACCACAGTTCAAAAGCATCAATTCTTCGGCACTCGGCTTTCTTCACAGTCCAACTCTCACATCCATACGTGACCACTGGAAAAACCATAGCTTTGACTAGACGGATCTTTGTTGGCAAAGTAATGTCTCTGCTTTTGAATATGCTCTCTAGGTTGGTCATAACTTTCCTTCCAAGGAGTAAGCGTCTTTTAATTTCATGGCTGCAATCACCATCTGCAGTGATTTTGGAGCCCCAAAAAATAAAGTCAGCCACTGTTTCCACTGTTACCCCACTTATTTCCCATGAAGTGATGGGACCAGATGCCATGATCTTAGTTTTCTGAATGTTATACTAGTGTGTTTTGAGCCATGTATTTGTAATCATCAACTGATAACTTTTCTAAACAATACGATGTTTTCATTATTTTCTAGAGCATTTAGACAAAAATAAGAAAAGTTGTAAAAGCTTTTCATTGAATGGAACTTGAGGGATCATCTAGACTGAGTCCTTGAAGAACTAATTGACTTACCGAATTTTCCTCAGCATCTGGATTAGGAGTCCTTCAGCAAATATTATGTACCTGTACCGGGTTAGGCATTGTTCTAGATGCTGGAGATACAACTGTGAACAACTCTGTGTGTGTGTGTGTGTGTGTGTGTGTGTGTGTGTGTTAGTGCACGCGCGCTTAGTTGCTCAGTGGTGTCCCACTGTTTGCCACCCATGGACTGTAGTACACCAGGCTCCTCTGTCCATGGGGTTTTCAGCCAAAAATACTGGAGTGGTTTGCCATTTCCGTCTCCAGAGGATCTTCTCCCAGGGATAGAATAGGCATCCTGTATTGGCAGGCAGATTCTTTACCATTGTGCCACCAGGGAAGCCCCTAGAAGACTACCTTACAGGTCATCATTTTCAGAAATAAAAATGAGTAAACTATGATTGGGAAACCGCCTGCCTATAAGAGCAAATTTTCTGAACAGCAATTACTGGGTAATAGTAATAGAACCCAAGCAAGGATAATACTATTTCCTCCAAAAGTATTGTAGAAATAGAAAATGAGTGTAACAGACCTAAAATACACCAATGATAATATCAGATCTTTGACTAACACTAAAATACAAAATTCCTATCCACTTAAAAAACTCCAGAATACAGTTCTTAGACTAAAAGAAAGGAACTTGAGGATTGCCTTGTCAGATCTTCTATCTACCTAAAAAAATTGACACCTTATCTTTACTATTTCCCAAGAATATTATGGTCTATTTGGTAGCTCTTAAAAGTACCCTGGAATATAGATTGGTATCTCAAGCTTTGATTTGGGCAAGAGTTTGGTGGGAAATATGTTATTTCTGATTCAGGTGCTTAACTTCAAAATGTAAAATTAATAAGTAAAACTAGTTTATTAATAAACTGAATTGTTAAGTATCAGTTCCCAAAAGCTATCAGTCAAAAACAAAACAAAAACCCACCTGGGCTATTAATAAATGAAAAGTTCACTGAAGTTAGCTTTCCTTCTCCAGCTCTTAAGGGTCACGAAGTTCTGTATTAATCTCATTGGAAGTGCTGTCAAACTGTCACCTGTTTGCCTTTTTAGGTAGTTTTTTTTAATGTTTTGAATTAATGATAGAGTAGCTTGCTCCTTGGACGAAAAGCTATGGCCAACCTAGACAGCATATTAAAAAGCAGAGACATTACTTTGCCAACAAAGTTCCGTCTAATCAAAGCTATGGTTTTTCCGGTAGTCATGTATGCGTGTGAGAGTTGGACTATAAAGAAGCCGAGCACCAAAGAATTCATGCTTTTGAACTGATGTGTTGGAGAAGACTTGAGAGTCCCTTGGACTGCAAGGAGGTCCAACCAGTTCATCCTAAAGGAAACTGGTCCTGAATATTCATTGGAAGGACTGATGTTGAAGCTGAAACTGCAATACTTTGGCCACCTGATGCAAAGAACTGACTCATTTGAAAAGCCCCTGATGTTGGAAAAGATTGAAGGCGGGAGGACAAGGGGATGACAGAGGATGAGATGGTTGGATGGCATCACCGACTCGATGGACATAAGTTTCCGTAAACTCCGGGAGTTGGTGATGGACAGGGAGGCCTGGCGTGCTGCAGTTCATGGGGTTGTAAAGAGTCGGACACAACTGAGCGACTAAACTGACTGAAGATCTACCACTAACTCCAAAAAAGAGAAAACTTAAAAAGTTTATTTATTTTTAATTGAAGGGTAATTGCTTTACAGTGTTGTATTGGTTTCTCGAATCAGTCACAACTATATATATATATATCTCTGCCCTCTGCAGTCTCCCTCCTACTTCACCTCCCATCCCATCCCTCTAGGTCATGACTGAGCACCAAGCTGGGCTCCCTGTGTTATATAACAGCTTCCTATGAGCTATTTTACACGTGATAGTGTATATATGTCAGTGCTACTTTCTAAATTCATTCCACCCTCTCCTTTGCCCACTGTGTCCACAAGTCCATTCTCTACATCTGTGTCTCTATTCCTGCCCTGCAAAATAGGCTCATCAGTACCTTTTTCCTAGATTCCATATATATGCATTAATACACAATATTTGTTTTTTTATTTCTGACTTCACTCTGTGCATCTACCTCAGTTCAACTGATTCACATTTGTTCCTTTTTATGGCTGAGTAATATTCCGTTGTATTTATGTACTACAACTTCTTTACCCATTCATCTGTCAGTGGACATCTAGATTGCTTCCGTGTCTTAGCTATTGTAAACTGTGCTGCCATAAACACTGGGATATATGTATGTTTTTGAATTATGGTTTTCTCAGGGTATATGGTAGTTTTATTTCTAGTTTTTAAAGGAATAGCCATACTGTTCTCCATAGTGGCTTGTATCAATTTATGTTGCCACCAACAGTGCAAGAGGCTTCCCTTTTCTCCACATCCTCTCCAGCATTTATTGTTAGTAGATTTTTTGTAGGTCTTTCCTTCTCTTGTGTTTTCTGCCCAGAGAAGTCCCTTTAGCATTTGTTGTAAAACTGGTTTGAAAAGTGAAAGTGAAAGTCACTTCAGTTCAGTTCAGTTCAGCCACTCAGTCGTGTCCGACTCTTTGTGACCCCATGAATCGCGGCATGCCAGATCTCCCTGTCCATCACCAACTCCCGGAGTTCACTCAGACTCACGTCCATTGAGTCAGTGATGCCATCCAGCCATCTCATCCTCTGTCGTCCCCTTTTCTTCCTGCCCCCAATGCCTCCCAGCATCAGAGTCTTTTCCAATGAGTCAACTCTTCGCATGAGGTGGCCAAAGTACTGGAGCTTCAGCTTTAGCATCATTCCCTCCAAAGAACACTCAGGGCTGATCTCCTTCAGAATGGACTGGTTGGAGCTCCTTGCAGTCCAACGGACTCTCAGGAGTCTTTGCTTAGTTGCGCGCAACTCTTTGCAACACCATGGACTGAATTGTTGAGTCCAAGATACTGGAGTGGGTAGCCTTTCCCTTCCACAGGGGATCTTCCCAACCCAGGGATCAAACCCAGGTCTCCCACATTGCAGGGAGATTCTTTACCAGCTGAGCCACCAGGGAAGCCCATGATGCTGAATTCTCTTAACTCTTGCTTACCTGTAAAGCATTTGATTTTTCCATCGAATCTAATTAAGAATCTTGCTGAGTAGAGTATTCTCAGTTGTAGTTTCTTCCCTTTCATCACTTGGAATATATCCTGCAATTCCCTTATGTCCTGTTGAGTTTCTGTTGAGAAATCAGCTGACAACCTTATGGGATTTCCCTTATTTGTCTTTTTCCCATGTTGCTTTTAATATTTTATCTTTGTCTTTAATTTTTGTCAGTTTATGTGTATAGACTTTTTTCATGATAAGCATTCTGGTTGGTGTGAGGTAATACCTCATTGTAGTTTTGATTTGCATTTCTCTAATAATGAGTGACGTTGAAATTTTTTCATGTGTTTATTGGCCATCTATATGTCTTTTTCAGAGAAATATCTCTTTAGACCTTGCACGCACTTTTTTGAGTGCATTGTTTATATTTCTGATATTGAGTTGCATGAGCTGCTTGTGTATTTTGGAGATTAATCCTTTGTCAGTTGCATTGTTTGCAGTTATTTTCTCCCATTCTGAGGGTTGTCTTTTCACCTTGTTTATAGTTTCCTTTGCTGTGCAAAAACTTTTACGTTTAATTATGCCCCATTTTTTTATTTTTGTTTTTAAGAAAAGGCAAAACTTTTTATTTAAAAAACAATACAACACTAGTCACTTCAAATTACCTTAATAGCTGAATGAGCTTAATTTATCTAAGCAGAAGAAGAAATTGAAGAAATGCAAATATTTTCATATATTAATGGCCTTTAAGTAGATTGGATTGTGAAGATACTGTTCAGATCATTTAAAGCAAATTAGACATTAAAATAGAAGTTCAAATTACACTGTGTTTATTAATTGCTGAATGTTTTCCTTGGTTGCAGCAAATCATTAATCATGTTGGAGTCTTTAGTTATTACAGGGAGGAGATTTTCAGTAGAGGATCTGTATTTATCTTTTTCAAAACTTAAGTACACTACCGATATCCCCTCAGTTCCGTTCACTCACTCACTCGTGTCTGACTCTTTGCGATGCCATGGACTGTAGCACACCAAGCCTCCCTGTCCATCACCAATTCCTGGAGTTTACGCAAACTCATGTCCATTGAGTCGGTGATGCCATCCAACCATCTCATCCTCTGTCGTCCCCTTCTCCTCCTGCCTTCAATCCTCCCCAGCATCCAATGAGTCAGTTCTTCTCATCAGGTGGCCAAAGTATTGGAGTTTCAGCTTCAACATCAGTCTTTCCACTGAATATTCAGGACTGATTTCCTTTAGGATGGACTGGTTGGATCTCTTTGCAGTCCAAGGGACTCTCAAGAGTCTTCTCCAACACCACAGTTCAAAAGCATCAATTCTTTGGCGCTCAGCTTCCTTTATAGTCCAACTCTCACATGCATATATGACTCCTGGAAAAACCATAGCTTTGACTAGACAGACTTTTGTTGGCAAAGTAACATCTCCGCTTTTTAATATTCTGTCTAGGTTGGTCATAACTTTTCTTCCAAGAAGCAAGCATCTTTTAATTTCAAGGCTTCAGTCACCATCTGCAGTGATTTTGGAGCCCCCCAAAATAAAATCAGCCACTGTTTCCACTGTTTCCCCCTCTATTGGCCATGTAGTGATGGGACCAGGTGCCATGATCTTAGTTTTCTGAATGTTGAGATTTAAGCCAACTTTTTCACTCTCCTCTTTCACTTTCATCAAGAGGCTCTTTAGTTCTTCTTTGCTTTTTCTGCAGTGTAGTATCATCATCTGCATATCTGAAGTTATTGATGTTTCTCCCAGCAATCTTGATTCCAGATTGTGCTTCATCCAACGCAGCGTTTCTCATGATGTACTCTGCATATAAGTTCAATAAGCAGGGTGACAATATACAGCCTTGACGTACTCCTTTTCCTATTTGGAACCACTCTGTTGTTCCATGTCCAGTTCTAACTGTTGCTTCCTGATCTGCATACAGATTTCTCCAGAGGCAGATCAGGTGGTTTGGTATTCCAATCTCTAAAAATTTTCCACAGTTTGTTGTGATCCACACAATCAAAGGTTTTGGCATAGTCAATAAAGCAGAAGTAGATGTTTTTCTTGAATTTACTTGTTATCAACTTGAAGACATTTTAATTAAATCAATAGTCACACACATACAAACCTTAGTTTTTGTTTTTTTTTTTCTATTCTCTCTCTACAACTCTCTCTGTACCATTATCTAAAGAGTCCATGGGACTTCCCTGACAGTGTAGTGGTTAAGACTCCTTGCCTCCAATGCAGAGGGCATAGGTTTGATCCCTGATCAGGGAACTAAGATACCACATGCTGCGAATCATGACCAATATATAAATAAAGAGTCCATATAATATGATATTATGCTCACAGTCAAGTTTTCTATTAGCTAAATAACAAAAAAATGTAATAATGTAGGTGGCTCCAACATTTGGGAGGAATGTTTACACGTGTGAGCTCCGTCTTGGAACACTAGCATTTAGCTGATGGATTTTTTGAAATGTCCTTCAACTGAAATCTTGGGAAAATCTTCTAAATTCCTCCAGAGCCCAGAATGTAAAAAAAGGACAGAGTAAAATTAGTGAGAAGAAACACGTGCAGATAACAGATAACATCACCGGTAAAGACTATGCTCACTTTTGGCAGGTGGGAATGATAGCAGCTTCATGTGGTTATTTTAAGATTAAGTGAGTAATATATATTAGAAAGAAAAAAATTGAGATTTTGTTTTCTTGTATTTGCCTCTTTTCTGTCCCTACATTTAAGCTGGTAGCAACTCTGCTTCCTTGTCTCGGGATGTTGTGGCAAGGAAGAAAGCAGAAGTTGCTATCAAAACACTTTCCTTCCTAGCCTGAAGTGACCACCCCAAATGTCTATTGAATGACATTTAGGGCCAGTAATCTGGTTTAAGAATCTGGTTTAAAGTAGTGTACTAGGTGGCTAGGGATTTGTTGAAGCTATATTTGCAGAGTATTATAGATCAATACAAGTAGGAACATTTTCTAAATTGACTTTTATTCTGACTTCTAAAAAATGTTATTTCCTAATATTATGTAATTTAGTTCTATTTAGGTGGAGAAAGGGGAATCAAGCAAAGGGATTCTCCCAAACCACTTTTGGGTGCTTCTGTGGAAAACAAAGATTTCATTGAGAATAAACTGTGATGCCTAAGCTAAAAGGATGAGAAAGAAGTCAGTGGGCTTCTAGAGCAATGGGATGTACTCCCTGATGCCTGAAAGTGTCCCTAGAATGTGACAAGATTTCAGAGTGAATGGCTGAACGCTGCAGTCAGCCTAAGCCTGGAAATCCCACTACCCAAACGTAGACGTGCCTGAGGCTTGTTCTGTGCTGTGGTCTGAATGTTTATGTCCCCTCATAATTCTTTAGGTCATATTGTTGTTGTTGTTCAGTCACTCAGTCGTGCCTGACTCTCGTGACCACGTGTGCTGCAGCATGCCATGCTTCTCTGTCCATCACTACCTCCCGGAGCTTCCTCAACCTCACGTCCATTGAGTCGGTGATGCCATCCAACCATCTCATCCTCTGAGTGTGGTGTCATCTGTATATCTGAGGTTATTGATATTTCTCCTGGCAGTCTTGATTCCAGATTGTGCTTCATCCAGCCTGGCATTTCTCATGATGTACTCTGCATATAAGTTCAATCAGCAGGGTGACAATATACAGCCTTGACATACTCCTTTCCCTATTTGGAACCAGTCTGCTGTTCCATGTCCAGTTCTAACTGTTGCTTCCTGACCTGCATACAGATTTATCAAGAGGCAGGTCAGGTGGTCTGGTATTCCCATCTCTTTCAGAATTTTCCACAGTTTATTGTGATCCACACAGTCAAAGGCTTTGGCATAGTCAATAAAGCAGAAGTACATATTTTTCTGGAACTCTCTTGCTTTTTCTATGATCCAATGGATGTTGGCAATTTGATCTCTAGTTCTGCCTTTTCTAAATCCAGCTTGAACATCTAGAAGTTCTCAGTTCATGTACTCTGGAAGCCTAGCTTGGGAAATTCTGAGCATTACTTTGCTAGTGTGTGAGATGGGTGCAATTGTGTGGTACTTTGAACATTCTTTGGCATTGCCTTTCTTTGGGACTGGAATGGAAACTGACCTTTTCCAGTCCTATGGCCACTCCTGAGTTTTCCAAATTTGCTGGCATGTTGAGTGCAGCATTTTCACAGCATCATCTTTTAGAATTTGAAATAGCTCAACTGGAATTCCATCACCTCCACTAGCTTTGTTTGTAGTGATGCTTCCTAAGGCCCACTTGACTTCACATTCCAGGATGTCTGGCTCTAGATGAGTGATCACACCATTGTGATTATCTGGGTCGTGGAGATCTTTTTTGTACAGTTCTTCTGTGTATTCTTGCCATCTCTTCTTAATATCTTCTGCTTCTGTTAGGTCCATACCATTTCTGTCCTTTATTGAGCCCATCTTTGCATGAAATGTTCCCTTGGTATCTCTAATTTTCTTGAAGAGATCTCTAGTCTTCCCCATTCTATTGTTTTTCTCTATTTCTTTGCATTGTTCACTTAGAAAGCCTTTCTTATCTCTCCTTGCTATTCTTTTCTTATAGCAGCCTAAATGAAGACAGCCAGAATATGGTTTAATAGACCAGAGGCTGATCAGTTAATATAAATTGACACTTATTATTTGTCATCATTTTACATTCTATGCATATAGGAAGGAAGAAAACAATAGGCCTGCCTTCAATTAACTTGCATTCTAGTAAGGAGGGGAAAAAGGAACACATTTCAGATGAATAAATCAATTTAGCTACTGCTAAGTATTGTGAAGAAAAAAATTAGGATAAGAGAGAAAAAAAAATTGTCTGAAGTTACTGGCAATTAGGGGGATGTGAGGTAGGGAAGAAAAATTAGCTTTAATTAGTTAACAAGGAAAGTTCTAAGCTGAAAAGGTGTCCAGTTTTGTGGTGCCCGACATTTATGCAACTTGCAGATTCCTGTTTAAGAAAAAGGTTATAAAATTACAAATACTCAAATTAGATGCAGGGCCTTCAGTTCAGTTCAGTCGCTCAGTCGTGTCCGACTCTTTGTGGCCCCATGAACCACAGCACGCCAGGCCTTCCTGTCCATCACCATCTCCCAGAGTTTACTCAGACTCACATCCATCGAGTCAGTGATGCCATCCAACCATCTCATCCTCTGTCATCCCCTTCTCTTCCTGCCCTCAACCTTTTCCAGCATCAACGTCTTTTCCAGTGAGTCAGTTCTTGGAATCAGGTGGCCAAAGTATTGGAGTTTCAGCTTCAACACCAGTCCTTCCAATGAACACCCAGAACTGATCTCCTATAGGATGGACTGGTTGGATCTCCTTGCAGGCCAAGGGACTCTCAAGAATCTTCTCCAACACCACAGTTCAAAAGCATCAATTGTTCAGTGCTCAGCTTCCTTTATAGTCCAACTTTCACATCCATACATGACCACTGGGAAAACCATAACCTTGACTAGATGGACCTTTGTTGGCAAAGTAATGTCTCTCTTTTTAATATGCTCTCTAGGTTGGTCATAACTTTCCTTCCAAGGAATAAGCGTCTTTTAATTTCATGGCTGCAATCACCATCTGCAGTGATTTTGGAGCCCCCCAAAAAATAAAGTCTGACACTGTTTCCACTGTTTCCCCATCTATTTGCCATGAAGTGGTGGGACCAGATGCCATGATCTTCATTTTCTCAATGTTGAGCTTTAAGCCAACTTTTTCACTCTCCTCTTTAACTTTCATCAAGAGGCTCTTTAGTTCTTCTTCACTTTCTCCCATAAGGGTGGTGTCATCTGCATATCTGAGCTTGTTGATATTTTTCCTGGCAATCTTGATTCCAACTTGTGCTTCCTCCAGCCCAGCATTTCTCATGATGTACTCTTCATATAAGTTAAATAGACAGGGTGACAATATACAGCCTTGACGTACTCCGTTTCCTATTTGGAACCAGTCTGTTGTTCCATGTCCAGTTTTAACTGTTGCTTCCTGACCTACATACAGGTTTCTCAAGAGGCAGGTCAGGTGATCCGGTATTCCCATCTCTTTCAGAATTTTCCACAGTTTATTGTGATCCACACAGTCAAAAGCTTTGACATAGTCAGTAGAGCAGAAATAGATGTTTTTTCTGGAACTCTCTTGCTTTTTCGATGATCCATCAGATGTTGGCAATTTGATCTCTGGTTCCTTTGCCTTTTCTAAAGCCATCTTGAACATCATGGTTCAAGAAGTTCATGGTTCACGTATTGCTGAAGCCTGGCTTGGAGAATTTTAAGCATCAGTTTACTAGCGTGTGAGATGAGTGCAATTGTGCGGTAGTTTTTTGAGCATTCTTTGGCATTGCCTTTCTTTGGGATTGGAATGAAAACTGACCTTTTCCAGTCCTATGGCCTCTGCTGAGTTTTCCAAATTTGCTGGCGTATTGAGTGCAGCCCTTTCACAGCATCATCTTTTAGAATTTGAAATAGCTCAAGTGGAATTCCACCACTTCCACTAGCTTTGTAGTGATGCTTCCTAAGGCCCACTTGACTTTGCATTCCAGGATGTCTGGCTCTAGGTGAGTGATCACACCATCGTGATTATCTGGGTCATAAAGATCTTTTTTGTACAGTTCTTCAGTGTATTCTTGCCACCTCTTCTTAATATCTTCTGCTTCTGTTAGGTCCCTTCCATTTCTGCCATTTATTGAACCCATCTTAGGATGAAGTATTCCCTTGTTATCTCTAATATTCTTGAAGAGATCTCTAGTCTTTCCCATTCTATTGTTTTCCTCTATTTCTTTGCACTGATCGCTGAGGAAGGCTTTCTTATCTCTCCTTGCTATTCTTTGGAATTCTGCATTCAAATGGGTGTATCTTTCCTTTTCCCCTTTGCTTTTCGCTTCCCATCTTTTCACAGCTATTTGTAAGGCCTCCTCAGAAATTTTGCGTTTTTACATTTCTTTTTCTTGGGGATGGTCTTGATTCCTGACTCCTGTACAATGTCAGGAACCTCCACCTTGGAAGGGACCTATTCCAGTGAGAGGCCCTGAAGTTTAACAGTAAATCTTCCCCTAGCTGGAACTTAAATGTCAGGAAGCCACCTGAAGGGATCTTGTAGGTTCAGGTAGATGTTCCCGCGTTAACTCGTGTGTAAACATGGCTGCAACACGTGTAGTATCATCTCAGGAACTTGGCACACGCCCTGCGGAGGTTAAAGACCACCAGGAAGGACTGATACAGAATTCCTTACTGGCCAGGAGTGTAGGATGAAATTAAGTTATTTATAGAAATTTGGGCAAAATGAGTCTTTAAGTGAGATTCATTCCAGATACATATATAAAGAGTCTTGCATGTAGCTGACATAGAGTCCATTTTCTATTGGTGCCATAAGAAATTACCACAAACGTAACATCCCTATGTATATTATCTCACAGTTCTGCAAGTCAGAAGTCCAGGTGGGCTCAGCTGGGTTCTAGGCTCAGGAGACCAAAAGCCAGGCTTCAGCTGGGCTGGGCTCTTAGCTGGAGGCTCTTGGGGGCTGAGTCATTTTGCAGTTGCGGGACTGCTGTCCCCTCGTCCTTGCCTGTGGTGGACTGGGAATGCCTCTCAGCTCCTCGTGGCCTCTTGTTTCTTACACACGGCCCCTTCATGTTCAAGGCCAACCGCAGTGTGTCAACTCCTCCTTGTACTTCACTTCCTCTCCTTGACTTTCCCTCTGTCGTCAACCTGAGAGAAGTGTCTGTTTTTAAGAGTTTCTGAGATTAGATAATCTCTCTATTTTAGGATCAACTGACCATATAATAGAACCTAGTCATAATATCCTATCTACAGGTTCCAGGGATTAAAGCACGAATATCTCTGAGGGACTATTTTAGAAATCTTGCCTGACACAGGGCTCTATAAATAATAGTTTCTTACCATCTTCCATTTCACTGAACATTTCTTTATCATCTACTATAATCCAAGAACTAAGTTAAAGAAAGTGAATAAGACATTGCCCTTTAGGTTAAGGAGTTTACACCTTAGTAGAGGAATTTGATACTGAAATAGGTAATTTTAATACAATGATAAGAGCTGATACTTAGAATTTACAAAGGCCCATTCCTGTTATAAGCACTGCATGATCGTATTACCTTACAAGGCAAAGGAAGGGATACAGATAAAGGGAAGGGATACAGATAAAGTGGTGTGTGCTACTGAAGCACAGAAGAGTGTACTTTGGATTGGGGGTGGCGAGTAAGGGGAGGAGCAAACAGGCACAGCCTGTCAGGGAAATCTGAGAAGGCAGTGATACTTGAACTCAGGTTAAAGAAGAGTAGGAACTGGTCAGGCACAAACAGATGTGTGTGTGAAGGGGAGGGGAGGGTGCAAAGGGGGTGGGAATTTTGTATGCACAAGGGCAAAAAGAGGGACAGTTACATAGTATCAGAGCGAAAAACATCGTTAAAGTCATAGCAGGATACAAACTGGAGAAACAATTTTATCACAGAAAGTCTTAGCTACAAAGGAGGGGCGTATTTATCATTAAAATGTGGGGATGATTACAGATTTTTTAAAGGGTCACACAGTTATTCAGAGTACATCAAATAGCCCCAGATAAAATGTGAAGAAAGCTTATCTTTGGAACTTTTCTCTCCTCCCCAAGCATTTATCCTATGACTCATTCTTGCTATTAGAGATGTAATCAATCATTGGCATAAACTGAGAATTAAGATCTTAGCTAATAAGGCTTAAAATGTGACCTATCTATTGCATTTTAAAAGAAAATTCTCAAATACTGGAAAGTCATCAGGGCAATGAAGCCACCAAAGCCCTCATATATCTAGGCCAGACTGGGCAAAGCCTTTTCTTTCTATTTGAAAGGTTAGTTTGAATGGCAGCTGGACTTGTAAAGGGAAGCTAATGGGATAATGAGGACTGTGTGTCCTGCTGTTTTCTTTCTCTGCTCATTTGTCCATTCTGATTGCATCTTGGAGCATTAGGCATATCCTACTGGGTTGTCCTCAGTTATGCTTTAGTCAAAAGTGTTTGGCTAGACTAAATGACCTCACAGTGCCTTGGAGTTTACAGAGAAAATTTATTTCTACTCTACCATCATAACTTAAATATAAAAAATGAATGAAGGCTCGGAATACCACTATTAAGATGATGGAGACTTGTGGTTAAAAATTAATACTAAAATTGGGAGAAACTAGATATAGAAGAATATATAAATAACTAGTTAACTTCTAATTTCACCTGTCTGGCATGCCTTTCCTCTTCTATTAATAGTGATGCATAGGTTTTCTTGGAAGAGAGGAGGAATTGTTTACTTCATGGGACAGTCTTGGAATCATCTGTCAAGTTTCCTTGTCCAAGAGCAGACATGTGAACCAGTCAGGACACTTGATTACAAACAAGATACTTCCTATTTGTATTCAATTTTTATTGCTGTGCAACAGATTACAACAAATTCAGTGGCTTAATACAACACAGATTTTAAAATCATAGTTTCTGTGGGTCAGGAGTTGGAACATTTTTGCATCAGGATTTCTGAGGCTGAAATCAAGTCGTTACTATTTGTACCCTCAACTGAAGCTTGGGGTCTTCTTCCAAGCTTGCTACTCATTGGCAGCATTCAGTTCCTTTAGATGTAGAATGGAGGTCCTTATTTTCTTGCTTGCTGACAGCCAGAAACTGCTCTCAGCAACTAGAGGCTACCCTGAGGTCCTTGCCATGTGGCCCCTTCAAAAACACGGTGTCCAGGCCACCAGGAGAACCTCCCTCTAGGGAGAGCCCAGTCCCTCTCTGTAAAAGAGCTTTCCCTATTAACTCAAGCCCACTCAGGGTCATCTCCTTTATTTAAAAAAAAATTATTTTTTCATATTTTAAAATTTTAAATTAAAAAATGTTTTGTGGACTTCCCTGGTGGCACAGTGGATAGGAATGCATCTGCTCATGCAGGGCACATGGGTTCAGTATCTGGTCTGGGAAGTTTCCATGTGCCATGGAGCCCCAGCGCCACAACTACTGAGCTCACGTGTTGCGGCTACTGAAGGCCACGCGCCAGAGCCTGCGCTCTGCATCAGGAGAAGCCACAGCAACGAGAAGCCCGTGCATGGCAGGAAGAGTAAAGCCCCTGCAAAACAACGAAGACCCAGGGCAGCCAAAATAAATAAATAAATAAAATTAAAAAAAAATGCTTTGGGTTAAAATATACATATTGTAAAATTTACCATCTGAACCATTTCCCAAGTATACAGTTTGCAGCATTAAGTATTCCTCACTGCTGTGCAACCACCACCACCATTCATCCACAGTCTTTCATTTTGAAAAACTGAAATTCTGTACCCATTACACAATAACTCTAGCCACCCCACCCCCAAGCCCCAGGAAACCATTTTTCTACTTTCCATCTTTATGAATTTTACTACTCTAAGTATCTCATCTGAGAGGAATCGTGCAGTATTTGTCTTTTTGTGACGGACTTATTTCACTTCAGTATCTTCATGGTTTGTCCACATTGTAGCATGTATCCAGCCCTTCTTTTTAAGGCTGAATGAGATTTCATGCATTTTGTTTATTCATCTGTGGACACTTGGGATGCTTCTGCCTTTTGGCTCTTGTGAATAATATTGCTGAAATCATAGATATACACATGCACCTGTTTTAAATTCTTCGGGTATATAGTCAGAAGTGGAATTGCTAGATGATAAGGTAATTCTATTTTGAAATTTTTGAGCGACCATCATATTGTTCTCCATAGCATCTGTACCATTTTACATTCCCAACAAAAGGATAATCTGCTTTTGATTAACTCAAAATTAACTGACTTGGGTCATTAATTCTACCTGCAAAATTCCTTCACCTTTTTCATATAACAGTCATAAGAGTGACATCCACTGTATTCACAGTTCCTCTCAATACTCAAGATGAGGGGATTACACATAGTTAATGGTTTATACGAGACACAAGACTCTTGGGGGTCATTTTAGAATTTTGCCCACCACAATTCCATAAGCAGAAAGGACATTTATGGAAAGGATAATGAATGGTTCCAGAATTAGTAAGAAGGCTGGAGAATGAACCCATAAAGTGAGGAAGGAAAAATGTAAGCCAGGCAATAATAACAAACGTAGTCAAGATCACATTATAGGAAAACTCTCATAGAATGACATTGCTGGTGCCACCATCAGATAGTAATTGTTACGACAACTTGGTAAACAACCTCCAAGGGGGGCCCCAGTGATCCTCTCCTTGTGGTATTCACACCTTGTATGGTGTTCTCACATCCCTGTGTTGCTCTGACTGACCAATAGCATTCAGCACAAGCAATGATCTGTCGCTCTTAAGATTAGATAATAGAAGATGTTGTGGTTTCAGTCTTGGTTGCTTGATTACTCTCTAGAATCACTCATTCTCTGGGACTTGGGCTGTTGTGTAAATACACTCAGGCAGCATTTTGGAGAGGCCCACTTGGTGAGGAACTGAAGCCTTCAGCAAATGAATGAGCCTCCTTGTAAGCAGATCCCCTGGCCCCAATCAAGCCTGCAAATAAATGACTGCAACTCTGGCTGCCAGCAACCTAAGAAGGACCTTTACATCTTTGAGGGTTTTAAGCCAACAAAGACAAATATGGGAAAGAGATTGCATGTAGACGCAACGTCTAAACTATTTACCATCTAGCCCTCTACAGATAAGGTCTGCTGATCCTCCTACCACCATTACTGAAGACAAACTTCCCAACATTTTCTCCAAGTTCAAAGTCCTTGGTTTGAATGCTCAATTAAACCTAGCTCAGGTGCCCAAGACTTAACTGCTGAAGAACTGGAAGAGAGAATGTCTAGCCCCATGTAGCTTCTCTAGTGGGTGGCATGGTCCTTTCTCTCAACAAGACTCACAAAATGGGAATTGTCCCCAATTAAAAGGTGCTCAGATTCTAGGTAACCAATAGAAAAATGATTTAACTCCATCAAAACCAATCAGATTAGCTCTCCTACACTTAGCAAAGTTGATGTGTCCAGATGATTATGCCCCACAGTGACTGTCCAGTATTCTTGTCATCACCTACATCAGTTCCTGTACTATTTGCTTTCTTAGCATTTTTTTTCAATTTTGTGAACTATCCCGTACTGTAACAAATTGATTTTTTGGCATAAAACTAGAGTCAGTTTCTATGCTGGAATAAAAAACTCTGCCTGATAATAACATTATTGCTATTGTGTGAAGATCATCAAAGAAGAATTTCAAAGTTGTTAATAATATTTTATTTCTCCAGGACTTTTGTTCCACCAAGAGATATCTTTTCCCCATAGGACATAGTTCAATATTTCAAACATTCACTTATCATAAGCAAATGATATCAGAATATGTGTTTCTGAACACTGGTATAATGATAATAATGAGTAGAATATTATATTCTCATTATGAAATAAGATTTTTAAACTATGAAGAATACTCAATAATTTCTTTCTCAATTAGATCTATAACTAGCTATTCTAGAATTTGTGTATCAGAACTCGAATGCCTCTTGTTTGTTAGCTGTCACTTATAATCAGTTTATATCATTCATTTATTCGGTTGTTCATTCAGCAAATATTTATGATCACTTGCCGTGTACCAAACCTAGTATCAGTGCTAAAGTTATAACAGTGTAAAACATATATCCCCTTAAATCAACAACAATCAATAACTCAATTCTGTGATCAAACATAGCACCATAAATAGTAGAATGGTCTTTACAATGAGCCCTTCTATTATCTATGATATATCTTTGCCAAAAATGAATAGCTTGAATCTAATCAGGCATTAAAATCAGATATCATTTTATTAAAAAAAAGGGTGGCAATAAGAACATATTAAATTAACCATAAAAATTTAATCAGAAAAACCCAAATGTAGAATAGTCTATGGGAAAATTGGCTTGGTCTCTTAAAAAAAAAATCAATGTAAAAAATTTAAAAAGTGAAAAATTTTAGATTAAAAGAGACTGAAAAATGTAACAACCAAATTAAACATGTAAAATTTGACTAGTTTCTAATTTGGAAAAAAAAAGTTGAAGTTGATTTTTGGGAAAATTTGAATATGGATTGGGTTTTAGATTGATATTAATAAATTTTTATTATTTGTGTTCTAAGATGAGTGGTAATAATGTGATTACAAAATCTGTCCTTAATTTAAGGAAATGCATGTATAAAATGTCATGATGTCGACAACTTCCTTTTAAATGGTTTGGCAAAATAAAAAAATAAACACAAGATGTTAACAATTTTTGAATCTACTGATGCTTTTGAATTGTGGTGTTGGAGAAGACTCTTGAGAGTCCCTTGGACTGCAAGGAGATCCAACCAGTCCATTCTGAAGGAGATCAGTCCTGGGATTTCTTTGGAAGGAATGATGCTAAAGCTGAAACTCCAGTACTTTGGCCACCTCATGCAAAGAGTTGACTCATTGGAAAAGACTCTGATGCTGGGAGGGATTGGGGGCAGGAGCAGAAGGGGACGACAGAGGATGAGATGGCTGGATGGCATCACCGACTTGATGGATGTGAGTCTGAGTGAACTCCAGGAGTTGGTGATGGACAGGGAGGCCTGGCGTGCTGTGATTCATGGGGCCGCAAAGAGTCAGACAGGACTGAGCGACTGAACTGAACTGAATGGGTGTGTAAGTGTTTATTTTACTATTCTTTCAACTTTTTGTTAGAAATTTCTCATACTAAAATGTTGAGAAAAAAAAATCGTTGGAGAAAAAGAGCCTTTTGTGGGGAGACTGCTGGGATTCCCTAATGGGGCCAATATCACTGTCCCAGAGGCAACTGGAAATTCAATGATGGTATTTTTGGTTATCAAAATATCTGGGGAGCATTGTGATTTGGTGGGGAGGAAGGTGACAGGGATGCTAAGTAACTAGCAATGTGAGGGAATTTTTCACTCAACAATGAATTACACTTCTCAAAATGCCATTATCTCCCCTGTTGAGAAGTACTAAAAATAAACCAATCAGTAGCTCTTCATCCCAAAGTCTCCCATATACAATTCTAGTGCATCTTCTTCAATACGCAAAAAAAAAAAAAAAAAAAAAACAAACTTGATAGAGTAATATTTGTTTATGGTTTCAACTTTCTCATTTTCTTTGCATTGATTAATTCACTTTTTTTTGGTTTCACAGTCACCATTCCTTAAAAGCTGATCCTGTCAGAACGACCACTGATGTCATTGCTAAGTCCAGTGGACATTTTGCAATATTTGACCGTGATGAAGACTTCTTCCTTCTGGAAAATTTCCCCTCATCTTTCATTACACAGTTTACCTTTGGTTTTCTTCTTAATTCTCTGACTACTTTTAAGACTCCTCTCATACACTCCTTTTTCTCTGCCTACATTTAATTTCACAAGATTTCATCCATAGCCCTCTTTTGTTTCATCTAACAAAGTTCTTTCCTCAGATCCCCACCTCAAGGCCAGATATTGCATCTAAGTTCCGTACCTATTTATACAATTGCTTATTGTTGTTTTACTCGCTAAGTCATATCCTGGACTGTAGCCCTACATGGTCCTCTGTCTATGAGACTTCCCAGGCAAGAATTCTGGAGTGAGTTGCCAGTTCCTTCTCCAGGGGCAAACCAGGTATCGAACCTTCATCTCCTGCATTGGCAAGTGGATTCTTTACCACTGAGCCGCGAAGGAAGCCCATACAATTGCTTGCTGCTGCTGCTGCTAAGTCGCTTCAGTCGTGTCCAACTCTGTGCGACCCCACGGACGGCAGCCTACCAGGCTCCCTCGTCCCTGGGATTCTCCAGGCAAGAATACTGGAGTGGGTTGCCATTTCCTTCTCCAATGCATCAAAGTGAAAAGTGAAAGTGAAGTCACTCAGTCGTGTCCAACTCCTAGCGACCCCATGGACTGCAGCCTACCAGGCTCCTCCATCCATGGGATTTTCTAGGCAAGAGTACTGGAGTGGGGTGCCATTGCCTTCTCCGATAGCTTACTGACATGAAATACCTGGGCATAACAATTATAAAATGGAATCTAACAGTTTCCCACATAAACTTGGATCCACTTCATGCTTTGGGAACCTACTGTAAAGACATCTATCCTAGGTGGTAAGGGAAGGAAGGGATAGCATAGGGATGGCTTCTAGAAGGAGATGACACTTCACTGTGGCAATTAATCGAGGAGGAATTGAATGAAGTATTTGAGGGGGAGATGCAGTGAGTTAAGGAGTAGACTCCAAAAGAACAGAAACAGAAGAAGCACAAAGGCAAATAAAACTACACTTCTCCTGGAAGTGAATGTAATTCACAACTGATGAAGCTTACATGCTTTTTTGGCAGGAAGATTGGTAGAGTTGTAAAGGTAGGAA
Organism: Bos taurus; assembly: GCF_002263795.3. Classification (NCBI taxonomy): domain Eukaryota; kingdom Metazoa; phylum Chordata; class Mammalia; order Artiodactyla; family Bovidae; genus Bos; species Bos taurus. The sequence continues at coordinate 9,498,459 of NC_037332.1, forward strand.
GGAAATAGATCATGAAGAGTCATAAACGCCCTGTTAAGGAGTTTGGATTTTATCCTATCAGGTCAGAGTTGGCAGGTTGATTGCCCACAGACTACACAAGGGATGGATCCTACCCTGTTTTTAAAAAGTGGAATTAGTTGTCAACATTTAAAAATTGAGACGTTTCACATATGAACCTGGACTTCTAGCCTGTTCTGAAGATTTGGGAATTCTGGCCACATTTCCTTGAATTTGACAGGCTCTGCTGTCAGTACTCTGCAATAGTCCCTATTGATCTGCTTTATTCACATGTCACTCACGTTACCTGCCTGGCCCCTGTGGCCGTTGGCAATTGCTACTTTTGCTTCAGATGCTGGGTAGCCACTGAATAACTGTTAGCAGAGGGTAGTATCATCAAGTATTGGGTCAGAAAGATCATTCTGGAAGAAAAATAGAAGTTTGATTCTGGAGCATAGGAAAAGGAGCTGTAAAGAAATGAATCTATACATTCTGGAACAGAGGTGGGTAACAGATTCATTACCTTGCCCAGAAACTGTTTACCCTCTGAAACACCTGGGTAGGTCAGAGGAGGCAAGAGCTTTTCATGACTGGACTGACATTGGAGACAGCCTCCTCCAGAGCTGAGACAGTACAGTGGAGAAGAGGGACCAGAAATAAACTTAACCATTGTATGGGAGGTGTAAAACATGGGAAGAGTGTAGGAGATTTTCTGAATAGGTAATGAATGATAGTCTAATTTTGCTTAAAAGTTTTTATCACACTTCCTAGGAAAAGATAAGTTCGCTTGCATTATTAAATAGATTTGCTTTTCAGAGTCATCAGTTCACTGGATGTATTTTCACATATCCCTAGTAAATTACACCATCTCTTGAGTAATAGTCTAGAAGAGAAAATTGAACATGAAGTGAGTGAACACTTAAAGTTTCTTGAAAAATGAGCCATGTTCAATTAAGCTCATCAGTTTATTTGTCTGTGTGTTTGTTTGCTTTGTTAAGAATGTGGGACTTCCCTGCTGGTCTAGTGGCTAAGACTCCAAGGTTCCTATGCAGGGGGCCTGGGTTTGATCCCTGGTCCAGGAACTAGATCCCACATGCTGCAACTGAAGGTTCATATGCTGCATCGAAGATCCTGCATGCCCCAACTAAGACCTGCTGCAGCCAAGTAAATAAATATTTCTTTAAAATGTGGAGCTAGGTCAGAACAATGGAGAGAGACTGAGAGATACAAAGTTCTTCTGAGATGCTTTGCCTTGACAGGTACGTGATAGACACTGGATTTCTTAGCGTGACAGTTTCTCCAACTCTATCAGCTTTCCATTTTCTTTTAGTATACTCCACATTATCCCTAGTCTCTATTTTTCCATTTTTTTCCTGTTCATTTTGGTTTGTTGTTGTCAACATAGTGACTTATTTTTTCTTCTTGTGTCTTTTGAATTTTAGATATTTCTAGATTTCCCAAATGATATGACTTATACTTAAATGTCCAGTGTTATTACACTCCTTGTACATATGTTTAACCTCTGATTCATAAACTTTCATACATACATACACATATACTATATATATGTATATTATCTATTATATGTAAGTTATATGTAATTTCTCTTATTTTAAAAATTATTTTATTTCATTTTAATTTAATTCTATTTCACATTCATCCTTGTAAATTTTATCTTCTTATATCTTATTTTTAACTTTTATAGACATAATTGTATAACATGTTCTTCATACCAATTTAATACTTATTACATGATTGGGCTTCCCTGTCATCTCAGATGGTAGAGAATCTGCCTGCAATGTGAGAGATCTGGGTTATGTCCCTAGGTTGGGAAGATCCCCTGGAGAAAGGAGTGGCTACGAACTCCAGTATTCTTGCCTGGAGAATTCCATGGACAGAGGAGCCTGGTGGCCTATCATCCATGGGGTTGCAAAGAGTTGGACACTGCTAAGCAACTAATCAGAGAAGGCGATGGCACCCCACTCCAGTACTCTTGCCTGGAAAATCCCATGGACAGAGGAGCCTGGTAGGCTGCAGTCCATGGGGTCGCTAGGAGTTGGACACAACTGAGTGACTTCACTTTCACTGTTCACTTTTATGCATTGGAGAAGGAAATGGCAACCCACTCCAGTGTTCTTGCCTGAAGAATCCCAGGGACAGGGGAGCCTGGTGGGCTGCCATGTGCGTCTGTGCGAATATGGGGTCGCACAGAGTCGGACATGACTGAAGTGACTTAGCATAGCATAGCATAGCATAGCATGTGTTCCATTCACACTTAATGGTTGTAAAAGAAAATATGAAATATATACTGAGAGGGGGGAGGGTTATATATGTTGCCAGATACACATGTACACATACACACACACACACACACACACACACACATATACACACATATGTAGGTAGATAGATACATGAGATATAAATATATGGAATTATGAATGAGAATATCTATTTTTAATTAAATCTAAGCAGGCAATACGCTAAGGCTTTTCTATATGGGAAGGTGGCTGATTTTCTCTTTTCTTTATCATAGGTTAAAAAGAAACCCTGGAATGGATAATAAAGGTAATTAATCAGGAATAACCATTCCTCTGCTTATTTGCATAAAAGTCATTGCAATGCTCTAATCCTTCAGGTATAAGAAATACAGGTGCACCATCAGATGAGTTGAGATATGAAATGAAAGCTTGAAAACTGGTTCCTCTAGCATTGGTGTTCTACATGTATAACCACTCAGTGTTTTTACCGTGGCACTCTCTTTGGCTTGCTTTGTCTCTACCATTTCTATCATAGTTGAACCCTGTTTAACTCATTTCTAGAGATAAAAGTATAGTTTTCTTTTTGTAAAGATTTCTGGTATGTTATGGACTTAATTCCCGGAGAAGGCAGTGGCAACCCACTTGAGTACTCTTGCCTGGAAAATCCCATGGACAGAGGAGCCTGGAAGGCTGCAGTCCATGGGGTTGCTGAGGGTCCGACACGACTTCGTGACTTCACTTTGACTTTTCACTTTCATGCATTGGAGAAGGAAATGGCAACTCACTCCAGTGTTCTTGCCTGGAGAATCCCAGGGACGGGGGAGCCTGGTGGGCTGCCGACTATGGAATCACACAGAGTCAGACACGACTGAAGTGACTTAGTAGCAGTAGCAGCACTGACTTAATTCTGAAGACAAACATTTCTTCTTGCCTAGGTAAAGGAAGAAAAGAGAAAAAGAGAGTATTACTATCTTGAATTGATGAAATTGTTCTCTATTTGGATTATGGTGGTGGTTACACAATAGTATCAGTTCAGTGCAGTTTAGTCGCTCAGTCATGTCTGAATCTTTGCGATCTCATGAACCTCAGCAGGCCAGGCCTCCCTGTCCATCACCAACTCCTGGAGTTTACCCAAACTAATGTCCATTGAGTTGGTAACACCATCCAACCATCTCATCCTGTGTCATCCCCTCCTCATCCGGCCCTCAATCTTTCCCAGCATCAGGGTCTTTTCAGATGAGTCAGCTCTTTGCATGAGGTGGCCAAAGTACTGGAGTTTCAGTTTCAGCATCAGTCCTACCAATGAACACCCAGGACTGATCTCCATTAGGATGGACTGGTTGGATCTCCTTGCAGTCCAAGGGACTCTCAAGAGTCTTCTCCAACACCACAGTTCAAAAGCATCAATTCTTTGGCACTCAGCTTTTTTCACAGTCCAACTCTCACATTCATACATGACTACTGGAAAAACCATAGCCTTGACTAGATGGACCTTTGTTGGCAAAGTAATGTCTCCGCTTTTTAAATATGCTGTCTAGGTTGGTCATAACTTTCCTGCCAAGGAGTAAGTGTATTTTAATTCCATGGCTGCAGTGACCATCTGCAGTGATTTGGAAGCCCCCCAAAATAAAATCAGCCACTGTTTCCTATGTTTCCCCATCTATTTGCCTTTAAGTGATGGGACTGGATGCCATGATCTTAGTTTTTTGAATGTTGAGCTTTAAGCCAACTTTTTCACTCTCCTCTTTTACTTTCATCAAGAGGCTCCTTAGTTCTTCTTCACTTTCTGCCATAAGGGTGGTGTTATCTGCATACCTGAGTTTGTTGATATTTCTCCTGGCAATCTTGATTCCAGCTTGTGCTTCTTCAAGCCCAGCATTTCTCATGATGTACTCTGCATATAAGTTAAATAAGCAGGGTAACAATATACAGCCTTGACATACTACTTTTCCTATTTGCAACCAGTCTGTTGTTCCATGTCCAGTTTTAACTGTTGCTTCCTGACCTGCATACAGGTTTCTCAAGAGGCAGGTCAGGTGGTCTGTTATCCCCATCTCTTTCAGAATTTTCCACAGTTTATTGTGATCCATACAGTCAAAGGCTTTAGCATAGTCAATAAAGCAGAAACAGATGTTTTTCTGGAACTCGCTTGCTTTTTTGATAATCCAGCGGATGTTGGCAATTTGATCTCTGGTTCCTCTGCCTTTTCTAAAACCAGCTGGAACATCTGGAAGTTCAAGGTTCACATATTGCTGAAGCCTGGCTTGGAGAATTTTGAGCATTACTTTACTAGTGTGTGTTCAGTTCAGTTCAGTCGCTCAGTGTGTGAGGTGAGAGCAATTGTGCGGTAGTTTGAGCATTCTTTGGCATTGCCTTTCTTTAGTGTACATTTGTCAAAAATTATAGAACTGTACATGAAAAAGAGTGAGATTTACTATTGGTTGAAAAAAATGGAAAGAGATAAATGAGTTAAGTTTTAAGACTGTCAAAGTTACAGCCAAAAAAAAAAAAATGCTGATAAAGTTACATTCAGTTGATAATATTCCTGTTAAGGTACTGAATATTACTAATATAACCTTCAATATAGCTTAGTTACTCTCCTCTTTAAAACTTTGAAAGAAAACAGTTTTATTCTTAAAAGCCATTTTATATTCAATCACTTGCTTTTCAGAAGTTTAAAGTTCGGTTAACAGCGTCAAGCTGGTTAACTAAGTTGGGTAGCGAGCCGGACACCAAAATGGCCTCAGTGATTCTCACTGCCTGGCTTCATATTTCTGTGCAGTTTACTCCCATCACTAAAGGACTGACCTGTGTAACCAACAGCGTATTGAGGCAATCCCGGAGTGTTTCCTCTGTGATTCTCGAGGATCACTCACTCTGAGAGAAGCTATTTTGCTTTATACATAAATCTAGTACCTATGTTTACATGGATATGTTCCCACATCAACAAATATAGGTCTACCGTACATGACTATCAATCCATGTACTTTATTTCATCAACCTTCTTTTAATGATTTTCATGTCTTATAAATTTTCAGTCATAAACATGCACCGTTGGGCATATTTCATTCATCTTTCTTAAAGGAAAATTCCTGGAAATGGATTGCATAACAGAAGTTTGAGCTCCAAGCATATCAGTGAATACCTATTTATTCATCATCAGACTATATTACTGCCTATGGGGACACAACTATTGTTTAGCTAATTTGGAACTGTTAATCTTTTAGCCATAATGAAGATATACAACTATATTTCTGAAGTACTTCTAAGGCGCTCCACTACAAGTATTTTGAAACTGTTACTTAGTAAAAAAAACTTCTGATAATCTTTGTGGTCTAAAGTTTTGGATAAACTCAATAAACTGTTAACGATCAAAGTGTTGATATCAATATCTGCCAAGGTGAAATACCAAACCAAAGTTGACTTTGTGGTAGCAGCTGTGCTAAGCATTAGTAATGTCTCTACCAGTGACAGAATAATTCTTTATCTTCATAGTTTGGTATCACGTATCAGAAGACATGGTAAATTCATATTAGAAATTAAAGCCTCTTTTTGGTAACTCAAGGATCTTGGGCAAATATTGGCATTTTACCCTTAAGGGACTACCTAGTTAGCTAAATTTTAGAGAAAGTTTTTCAATAAACTTATAGTTAGACAAATTCATGAATTCTTGAAAAGTATTATACTTCCTTGCATGCGTGCTAAGTCGCTTCAGTTGTGTTTGACTGTTTGCAACCTTATGGACTGTCATCCACCAGGCTCCTCTGTCCATGGCATTCTCTAGGTAAGAATACCTGGAGTGGGTTGCCATATCCTCCTCCTGGAGATTTTCCTGACCCAGAGATCAAACCCAGGTCTCTTAACGTTTCCTGAATTGGAGGTGGGTTCTGTACCACTAGTGCCACCTGGAATCCCCTTGAAAATGTTATGTAAGACAGTTAATCTAACTAAGTTGATAGAGCATAATGTTTAGGAACATATGGGCTTTGATATCTGACACCCTTAAGACTGAATTTCACTCTTTCTCTGGGGGCATATAACAACTTCATTAAGCATTAAAAATATGAAGATGATAATAATCTGAGGGCTGTTGAGAGGGTTAAATGTGATACTGCAAGGTGCCTGTCATATGGTAATTAGTAAAAAAAAAAATCTCAGTTCTTCTTCATAATCATAATGATGCTTTACATCCAGCAGATACTCATTAATGCTGTTGAGAAGTGTTTAACCTCAAAATATTAACAATGACCACTTAATTTCATATTCATGTAGAATTCTGCATAATTTTGTGTAATATAAATATGTAGAATCACACTAATTTTATTGTTAGAAAAAAACCCTGAATTAGTAAAAAAGCATGAATTACAGATTTTTAAAATGTATTTACACTATGTATAAGATAGATAACTAATAAGAACATACTGTATAGTAAGGGAACTCTGCTCTGTGCTCTGTGGTGACTTAAATGGGAAGGAAATCCAAAGTAGAGGGGATGTATATATACATATAGCTAATTCACTTTGCTGTACAGCAGAAACTAACACCACATTGTAAAGCAATTATACTCCAATAAAAATGAATAAATAAGTAAAGCAAATTTGGAAAACTCAGCAGTGGCCATAGGGTTGGAAAAGGTCAGTTTTCATTCCACTCCCAAAGAAAAGCAATGCCAAAGAATGTTCAAATTACCATACAATTGCATTCATTTCACATACTGGCAAGATTTTGCTCAAAATCCTTCAACTTAGACTTCAACAGTATGTGAACTGAGAACTTCCAGATGTATAAGCTGGATTTAGAAAAGGCAGAGGAACCAGAGATTAAATTGCCAACAACCATTGTATCATAGAAAAAGCAAGAGAAATCCAGAAAAATATCTCCTTCTCCTTCATTGACTATGCTAAAGCCTTTGATGGTGTGGATCACAACAATGTGGAATATTCTTAAAGAGATGGGGATATTAGACCACCTTATGCTATGCTATGCTATGCTAAGTCACTTCAGTCATGTCTGACTCTGTGCGACCCCATAGACGGCAGCCCACCAGGCTCCCCCGTCCCTGGGATTCTCCAGGCAAGAACACTGGAGTGGGCTGCCATTTCCTTCTCCAATGCATGAAAGTGAAAAGTGAAAGTGAAGTCGCTCAGTCGTGTCTGACTCTTAGCGACCCCATGGATTGCAGCTTAACAGGCTCCTCTGTCCATGGGATTTTCCAAGCAAGAGTACTGGAGTGGGGTGCCATTGCCTTCTCCGAGACCACCTTACCTGCCTCCTAACAAACCTGTATGTTTGCAGCACAAGAAGCAACAGTTAGAACTAGATATGGAATGGACAGGTAAAAATTGGGAATGGAATGCATCAAGGCTGTATGTTGTCACCCTGCTTATTTAACTTCTATACAGAGTACATCATGTGAAATGCCAGGCTAGATGAATCACAAGCTGAAATCAAGATTGCCAAGAGAAATATCAACAACCTGAGATATGCAGGTGACAGCACTCTAATGGCAGAAAGTGAAGAGGACTAAAGAGCCTCTTGATGAAGGTGCAAGAGCAGAGTGAAAAAGCCGGTTTAAAACTAAACATTTGAAAGACTAAGATCATGGCATCCGGTCCTATCACTTCATGGCAAATAGATGGGGAAAATGTGTAAACAGTGTTAGATTTCATTTTCTTGGGCTCCAAAATCACTGCGGATGGTGACTGCAGCCATGAAATTAAAAGATGCTTGCTCCTTGGAAGAAAAGCTGTGTCAAACCTAGACAATGTTTTTAAAAACAGAGACCTCACTTTGCCAACAAAGATCCGTATAATCAAAGCTATGCTTTTTCAGTGGTCATGTATGAATGTGAGAGCTGGACATAACTCTGCAATCCTGAACACTGAAGAATTGACGCTTTTGAACTGTGGTGTTGGAGAAGACTCTTGAGAGTCCCTTGGACTGCAAGGAGATCTAACCATTCAATCCTAAAGGAAATCAACCCTGAATATTCAGTGGAAGGACTGATGTTGAAGCTGAAGCTCCAATACTTTGGCCCCCTGATGCGAAGAGCTGACTCATTGGAAGAGACTCGGATGCTGGGAAAACTTGAGGGCAAGAGGGGAAGGGAGCGACATGAGGATGAGATGGTTGGATGGTATTACTGACTCAATGGACATGAGTTTGAGCAAACTCAGGGAGATGGGGGAGCCTGGTGGGCTGCCATCTCTGGGGTCGCACAGAGTTGGACACGACTGAATCGACGCAGCAGCAGCAGCAGCAGCAGCAGGGAGATGGTGATGGACAGAGCAGCCTGGCATGCTGCAATTCATACGGTCACAAAGAATTGAACATGTCTTAGTGACTGAACAAAAGCAACAAGGAGAGTTACATTACTTTAAATTTATTTAATAATTAAACTATAAGAAGGGTTTTCAGTGAGTCCTTTGGGGAATACATTTTGTTATAGGTGCAAAATTAGCACTTTTTCACTTATAGATTGTTGACATGTTTTTATGTGCTATTGAAACTTCTTGCAGTATCTGCACAGGTAATTTAAAAGATTTCCTCCCAGTGAAATTTCATTGTCTAAGGCAGCAGTCTCCAACCTTTTTGGCACCAGGGACCAGTTTTATGGAAGGCAATTTTTCCAAGAACTGGGGTGGGGGATGGTTTCGGGATAATTCAAGTGTGTTACATTTATTTTTTTTGTTTATTTTTAATTGGAGGATAATTGCTTTACAATACTGTGTTGGCTTCAGCCATACAACATGAATCAGTCATAAGTGCACTTAAGTCCCCTGCCTCTTGAACTCCCCCTCCACTTCCCAGCCCATCCCATCCCGCTAGGTGGTCACAGAGTACCTCGTTGATCTCCCTGTGTTACGCAGCAACTTCCCATTAGCTATCTGTTTTACATGTGGTAGTGTATATGTTTCAGTGCTACTCTCTCAATTGTCCCCCTGCCCCTGCTTTGTCTGTGAGTCTATTCTCTACATCTGTGTCTCTATTCCTGCCCTGCAAATAGGTTCATCAGTACCATTTTTCTAGACTTGACATATGCATAAATATGCATGCTAAGTCGCTTCAGTCCTATCTGACTCTTTGTGACCCTATGGAGTGTAGCCTACCAGACTCCTCTATCCATGGGATTCTCCAGACAGGAATACTAGAGTCGGTTGCCATGCCATCCTCCAGGGGATCTTCTCGACTCAGTGATGGAATCTGTGTCTCATGTCTCCTGCATTGGAAGGCTGGTTCTTTATCAATAACACCACCCCAGAAGCCCATGCATTGATATACAATATTTTTCTCTTTCTGACTTACTTCATTCTGTATAACAGGCTCTAGGTTCATCCACCTCATTAGAACTGACTCAAATGCATTCCTTTTTCAGTTTAGTCACTCAGTCGTGTCCGACTCTTGCAACCCCCTGAACCACAGCACGCCAGGCCTCCCTGTCCATCACCAACTCCCAGAGTTCACCCAAACCCATGTCCATTGAATTGGTGATGCCATCCAACCATCTCATCCTCTGTCGTCCCCTTCTCCTCCTGCCCTCAATCTTTCCCAGCATCAGGGTCTTTTCAAATGAGTCAGCTCTTCTCATCAGCTGGCCAAAGTACTGGATTTTCAGCTTCAACATCAGTCCTTCCAACGACCACCTAGGACTTATCTCCTTTAGAATGGAGTGGTTGGATCTCCGTGCAGTCCAAGGGACTCTCAAGAGTCTTCTCCAACACCACAGTTCAAAAGCATCAATTCTTCGGTGCTCAGCCTTCTTTATCGTCCAACTCTCACATCCATACATGACCACTGGAAAAACCATAGCCTTGACTAGACAGACCTTTGTTCGCAAAGTAATGTCTCTGCTTTTTAATATGCTGTCTAGGCTGGTCATAACTTTCCTTCCAAGGAGTAAGCGTCTTTTAATTTCATGGCTGCAATCACCCTCTGCAGTGATTTTGGGGCCCAGAAAAATAAAATCAGCCACTGTATCCACTGTTTGCCCATCTATTTGCCATGAAGTGATGGGAGTGGATGCCATGATCTTAGTTTTCTGAATGTTAATGTTGAGCTTTAAGCCAACTTTTTCATTCTCCTCTTTCACTTTCATCAAGAGGCTCTTTAGTTCTTTCTCACTTTCTGCCATAAAGGTGGTGTCATCTGCATATCTGAGGTGATTGATATTTCTCCCAGCAATCTTGATTCCAGCCTGTGCTTCTCCAGCCCAGCATTTCTCATGATGTACTCTGCATATAAGTTAAATAAGCAGGGTGGCATTCCTTTTTATGGCTGAGTAATATTCCATTGTGGAGAAGGCAATGGCAACCCACTCCAGTACTCTTGCCTGGAAAATCCCATGGACGGAGGAACCTGGTAGGCTGCAGTCCATGGGGTCTCAAAGAGTCGGACATGACTGAGCGACTTCCCTTTCACTTTTCACTTTCATGCATTGGAGAAGGAAATGGCAACCCACTTCAGTGTTCTTGCCTGGAGAATCCCAGGGACAGAGAAGCCTGGTGGGCTGCTGTCTATGGGGTTGCACAGAGTCAGACTTAGCAGCAGCAGCAGCAGCAGAATATTCCATTGTGTATATGTACCAAAGCTTTATCCATTCATCTGTTGATGGACATTTAGGTTGCTTCCATGTCATAGCTATTGTAAATAGCGCTGCAATGAATGTTGAGGTACATGTGTCTTTTACAATTATTGTTTTCTCATGGTATATGACCAGTAGTGGGATTGCTGGATCATGTGGTAGTTTTATTCCTAATTTTTTAAGGAACGTCCACATTATTCTCCATGGTGGCTGTATCAATTTACATACCCACTAACAGTGCAAGAGGGCTCCGTTTTCTCCACATCCTCTCCAGCGGTTATCGTTTGTAGATATTTTGATGACGGCCATTCTGATCAGTGTGAAGCGATAGCTTATTATAGTTTTGATTTGCATTTCTCTAATAATGAGTGATGTTGAGCATCTGTTTATTTGTTTATTGGTCATCTGTATATCTTCTTTGGAGATACATCTGTTTAGGTCTTCCACCCAGTTTTTGATTGGGTTGTTTGTTATTCTGGTATTGAGCTGCATGAGCTGTAAAGAACATTACATTTCTTGTGCATGCTATTTCTATTATTATTACATCAGTCCCACCTCAGATCATCAGGCATTAGATCCTGGGGGCTGGTGACCTCTGCTGTAAGAGAATCCCTTACTTACTAAAGGCAAAATACGTCAACTCAGACTTTTAAAAGTACAGGTTCACTTACTATGATTTTTTTCACTGTGATTTTTATATAAGCTGGGTAAAGAAAAATGTGGGGAAAATAACATTTTCTCTAAGATAATTTAGTTAATTTAAAACTTAACATTGAGGGACTTCCCTGGCAGCCCAGTGATTGACACTCCATGCTTCCAAAGCAAGGGTGCCAGTTCCATCCTTGGTCGCGCACTAAGATACCGCACGCTGCAAGCCAAAAAACAAAACAAAACAAAAACTGCAAAACCTTAACATTGAAAGTAATATTAAGCAATGTACTAGAAACCCTGGGCAACTTCAATCTAATTTAAGGAATAAATATTAAGCTCATATTATGAATCCAGCATTGTTTTAGGAATACAAAGATTAATTTAATGTGGATGTTAATGTTGAGAAATAATTTGGAGATAATTTAATACAAATCTCTCAACAGACAGGAGGAAATTAAGGCCTCTGAGAGATTAAGTAGCTTTCTCATAGTCAATAGGTAAGTAGTAGAGCCTTGCATAGCCTCATGATTCCTACCTCAAGGTTTTACAAAAGATGCTTGGTACAGTTTTTACATCAACTAGAGCTCTTATGGCTGGGATATCCCAACAAAGTGAATCAGGAAAATTTCCATGATAGTCAGCATTTCAAAATAGCAGGAGGTCAGTGCAGCTTTGTTCCTAATTCTGCAAGAACAAAAGAAATTCTAATTATACAACTGGCACTGGACAAATAGTCCCTCTCAACAAACATTTGATTGCTTGCTATGTGCCTCATTCTGCGTTATATCCTAGGAATATAAAGTAGACTGAAAACAGTCTTTTTTTTCTGAAAGAAACTAGTATTTTATTAAACTGCAGAGGAATTGATGCTTTTGAACTGTGGTGTTGACAAAGACTCTTGAGAGTCCTTTGGACTGCAAGGAGATCCAACCAGTCCATCCTAAAGCAGATCAGTCTTGGGTGTTCATTGGAAGGACTGATGTTGAAGCTGAAACTCTAATACTTTGGCCACCTGATGCAAAGAGCTGACTCATTTGAAAAGACCCTGATGCTGGGAAAGATTGAGGGCAGGAGGAGAAGGGGACAACAAAGGATGAGATGGTTGGATGGCATCACTGACACAATGGACAGGAGTTTGGGTGAACTCCGGGAGTTGGTGATGGACAGGGAGGCCTGGTGTGCTGCAGTTTACAGAGTCACAAAGAGTCGGACACGACTGAGAGACTGAACTGAACTGAAACTACAGAGGAAATAAACCTATAAGGAAAGAATTTCAGGGACATTACAAATGCCTAGGAAAATGCATTCCAATATTTAGAAATTATTATTTTTAAAAATTTTGTTAATTTTGAGGTAGTTTGGCCAGGGCACAATTACCCAAATCCTACTCAGTTCAGTTCAGTTCAGTCTCTCAGTCGTGTCCGACTCTTTGTGACCCCATGAATTGCAGCACGCCAGGCCTCCCTGTCCATCACCAGCTCCCAGAGTTCACCCAAACCCATGTCCATCGAGTTGGTGATGCCATCCAGCCATCTCATCCTCTGTCGTCCCCTTCTCCTCCTGCCCCCAATCCCTCCCAGCATCAGAGTCTTTTCCAATGAGTCAACTCTTCGCGTCAGGTGGCCAAAGTATTGGAGTTTCAGCTTTAGCATCAGTCCTTCCAATGAACACCCAGGACTGATCTCCTTTAGGATGGACTGGTTAGATCTCCTTGCAGTCCAAGGGACTCTCAAGAGTCTTCTCCAACACCACAGTTCAAAATCATCAATTCTTTGGTGCTCAGCTTTCTTCACAGTCCAACTCTCACATCCATACATGACCACTGGAAAAACCAAAACCTTGACTAGATGGACCTTTGTTGGCAAAGTAATGTCTCTGCTTTTGAACATGCTATCTAGGTTGGTCATAACTTTCCTTCCAAGGAGTAAGCATCTTTTAATTTCATGGCTGCAATCACCCTCTGCAGTGATTTTGGAGCCCAGAAAAATAAAGTCTGACACTGTTTCCTCATCTATTTCCCATGAAGTGATGGGACCGGATGCCATGATCTTCGTTTTCTGAATGTTGAGCTTTAAGCCAACTTTTTCACTCTCCTCTTTCAGTTTCATCAAGAGGCTTTTTAGTTCCTCTTCACTTTCTGCCATAAGGGTGGTGTCATCTGCATATCTGAGGTTATTGAACTTTCTCCTGGCAATCTTGATTCCAGCTTGTGCTTCTCCAGCCCAGCGTTTCTCATAATGTACTCTGCATATAAGTTAAATCCGCATATAAGTTAAATCCTACTCAACACCCTCCAAAAAGTTCTTGTGGCAGAAATAGGTAAAAGAAACCAAGGCAAGGTAAACAGAGTCAGCACTGTGACTCCTAACCTCAATGCAGAGGAATATGATATTCTGACCTATTATTTTAGGGGAGCAACCACTTTCTTAATCTAGTTAGATTTAAATGGCCTTAGGCCAAAGTACCATCTAGCATTACACCCACATTATTTTGGTCACATGTAACAAGTAAGTGTGAGGTTGAAGGTAATCTAGCTGTTTAGGTCTCTGACATGCTAAAGCAGTCCCAGCTTAATACAATGATAGCTCTGGAAGGGAGAGAATCACAGAGGGCCCTACCTATTTTTTTTTCCGGTGGTGGTGGTGGCATATGTGATCTTAATTCCTGGACTAGGGATTGAACCTTCGACCTCCCTGCAGTGGAAGCATGCAGTCTTAACCACTGAATTACCAGAGAAGTCCCTGATCAATGACTTTAAACTGAATCGATCCTTCCTCTTGGACAATTTGGTGCCCTTGCATAGGTATTATTTTTTCCCCAAGTGTTCTTTTCCCTTCTTCCTATCAGATAATCTCCTCAAAAACTTAATTTGAATTTTATTTACAAAACTTAAAGAAAATGTTTTCAGATTTGGATCAATCCGCTTCATTAGATCCTATCGCCTGTGTTTATAAACACCTAAGATACTTAGTTTACTCTCCTGAATTAACAGAAGAGTCGAAAATTTTGACAGAGGAGCTGACCATCCATATAAGAGCTTTAAATAGTTTTAGATGGGTCATGAGAAGTGGCACCAACATTTTGAATGATTACAGCACTTCAATTCTGCTGTAAATCCATTTTTATTTTTGAAACTCATTCGCCGAGTTAACAGTGACATTGCACAAGAGACAGTGTGACAGAATCTGATGATTATCTCATGAGGAAGTATAGAGCTACATACAACAGAAAGCAACAACATAGCAACTTTGGTCCAGAAACCTTTGCTTTTAATCTCATTTTTCCATAAACATGCTCAAAGCTATCCATAATACAAGGGTATTTGTTTTTTTAAGTTTATCCCTTTTTAAAAAAACCCAAATAAACCTCCTAATGCGTTTATTTTAAAATGCGGGGTCGACGGGGACGGGGGCGGGGTGCGGGGGGTGGGGTGGTGATATTTGAGTTTCCCTCTGGGGGAAAAAAAATGTTGGGTGTTTCGTTTCCTCTGCCACATCCACTAGCAAAATAAAACCTTGTGCGAGGGCCCTTGGGTTGCTCCGAAATCCTGAAATAGATATGGAAAGAAATGGTGTCGAGGGTTCACACTGAGCGAAAGCACGCAGGGGGCTTTCCAGAACCTTGGAGGTGGAGCTTCTCGGGCCTGGAGAGTCTCCTGAGGGGTCGAGAGGAGACCGCCAGGCTCGCATGCGCGTGGGTCTCAGGTTGGACACGGGTGCTGTGTCCAGAACTGCCCGGGCAGAGGGGCGCGTGTAGGCCACCTACAATCTGGCCCGGAAACTGTGAGGGCTGCAAAGCCTTCCTTCAGGCCTTTGTGCTTGCGCGTGTCCTCCGCGACCTGGCTTGGGCGCCCGGTGTGGTCGCAGGGGTGGGCGGGCACAGTCCGAAGGTACTAGAAAGAGGGAGGCCCGGCCGCGCGTGTGGGGCCCTCAGGTCGGCGACGAAGTCACAGCCTTGTTGACGGGCCCTCGCGACGAACATGGAAGCTCCCGCCGCCTGGGGCCCCGCTAAGAGGTGGCCCAGCTTGCGGCGCGGGGCCCCGTCGTCGCCACCAAGCCCCGGTGGTAAACGCCGGAGGTCCGCCGGAAGACGGGTCGCACGGGCGGGGCTGGCGGCCCGCGGGCGGCGTGGAGGCCGCGGCGACGCTCCGGACCGGCCCGAGCGGCGTCAGCACGCACGTCCTCGCTCCGCGCCGCTGCCGGGGGCCCCCTGCAGGCCGTCAGCCCCGCTGTCGCCGGCTCCTGCAGGTAGCGCGCGCCCCTGCAGACGTGTGAGGGGAGACGCCCTCGATGCGGGCCCCAAGCACCGCATCCTTCCGGCCTCGGGCACGGCCCACTGGTACCGCCCAGCCCGGTAGAGGTCTGCGACCTGAACTCCCCGCGGGCAGACCCCTCACCCTGTCGAAGTCCTTGGCCAAGCGGTGGGGGTAAGGGCTGCGCCTTCACGTGTGCTCATGGTTTTTTGCTGGGGTCCTTGGAGAGGCCGAACGAAGATTACCCCTTGGGAATTACATCGGTCTCATGAATTGTTGTGTGTCAAACCTCAGTGGTTCCCCCCAGACCACACTTTTATACTCCCCTGAAAGCAAGTGTTTTTCATTAGCTTGCTTTTCAGCTTACAATATGTAGGAGAGTTAATCACTCGATTTAGGTATTCAATTGAACACACATTGGTTGTGTGCCTGCTACCTGGCAGGCCATCTGCCAGGTGCTGGGAACACACAGTGATGAGTAAGGGTAGATAGTGTGTATGCTGTCTTGTCCAACTCTTCTTGGCCCCATGGACTCTAGCCCGCCAGGCTCCTCTGTCCATGGAACTTTTCAGGCAAGAATACTGGAGTGGGTTGCCATTTCCTCCTCCAGGGGATGTTCCCCATCCAGGGATCCAACTCAGCGCCCACATCTGCCTACATTGGTAGGCAGATTCTTTATCACTAGTGCCACCTGGTAGATAAACCAGACAATTGTAATAATAAAATATTGATAAATGCTATAGGAGCACAGTCCTAAAAGAAGGCAGAACATAGAGGCATAATTCTTCTGGGTGAAAGGGAGAGCAGTGCTAGAGAAAAGTAACTTTTGGGATCGTTCCCACTACAATAAGGCATCCAGTTTCAGCTTCTCCCACAGTGTTTCTTGACATTCTGACTTTAGACCTTATCCCCCAGCTTCTTCCATTCCTTTCTCTGATTATTCCAGCATTCAAAATCCTTTATGTAATTCAGCCCTTTTCTTGTTTCATCCTCCTTTGCTCCTTGCCCTCTTTCCTTCCAAAAAACCACCAGCCTTCCTTGTTCACTGAGTAAATATTAATAATTTCTCTCACATAAACTCCCTCAACTTCCTACTCTCATTTCCATTTTCCCCAGCCTTGATATTTCAAATGACACTTTGTTGTTGTTGTTGTTGTTGAGTGAATGCATGAATAAACACACATGTTAGGCACTGTTTGTGCTAGATGCTGGCGATTCATGTGTCAGTAAGGTAGGTTTCCCTCTGTCCTCAAGCCAGTCACAGTGCATGGAGTCATACCTGCTGCTCTGGACTGTGATGGACTCTTGAGTTACCAGACTCATATTTTCATTGCTTTTATGATATTCCCATCTGTTTGTCCTCCATGTTCCTCAAATGTAACATATCCCATACTGTATCCCCTTACTCCAGGGTCTACTCTTCCTCCTATTTCCTGACTCAGTGAGTAACTGCATCATCTGTCTAATGGAGCAAGCCAGAAATGTGGGGTTCTAATTAATCACCAAAAGCCATTTATACAATCCTGTTAATTTCTCTCATCCCCTCTTTCCCCCCACTTTCTCAGCCTGTATCTTAGGATCCTTATTCATTATCTCTTTCTTGAATCTTTGAAATTGCCAGCCTGCTGTCTATTACTTTTAATTCTTTCATCTTATTCCTTGGATATCAAGCTTTATATAATAATAAGCTTGTATAGCTACTTCCTGGTTTTTCAGATTTAGGCTTTATTTACTAGTCACTTTAAAAGATGAAGATTTAATTTCTTTTTTTATCTTCTTCATACTTACTACACACAGGACTTCCTTCTGAATACCGAGTCTGGCAATATCCTTATACTTTTATTCTAATTAAGGCACTATTCATTGTTTACATTATTATGACTATGAAAATGTTAGTCATAACTGAGGTTTGTAAAATATCTAGTATTACATTGCCTTTCTGCACAAGCTTTTCCTCTGAAGATACTTTTTGACTTTTTGATCCCTTTGCTTTCTACTAAACTGAAGTATATGAAATCGCCACTTATATTGGCATTGTGTCATTCAAGCTAGGATGTTTTTTTCATGAATTCAAATTCAGTTCTCTAACAGTTATCCAAATAACTCAGTACTTTTAGATAAATGAAATATTCTGTAATTTTTTAGCTTCTTGATACCTTCTGATAGATTAAGTGTTCTTTTCATTTCTGTGCTCCTGACGTAATCTCTCCTGGAGTCTTCTGACTTGCCCTAATCTGGACTTGTTAGCTCTACCAGGAAGACAACTATCATTCTAGGGCTTTTCTTCACTGGAATCTTGAATCTGTTCTTAATGTGCTGTGGCTTTCTGTTTCTTGGTTTATTCCCAAGAAGCTGTCTTAGAGTATAATTATTTTTCCATATCATTAGGGAATGAAAACTCATATTAAAAAGTTACAGAACATGTTCTGAGAACAATAAATCTTGCAGCCGACCAACAATCTTTATTAGAAATGCTGAGATAGAAATAATTACTAAATTTGCATCCAAATCTTCCTCATTTTGGAGGATCACATCTTCTGATAGCTCCTTAAGAAAGAGTGCACAGAAAGTAAAGTTTTCATATCTTGCCTATTTAAAATATTTGTATTCTGCCCTCTCAACAAATTAGTTTGGTATGCTATATCATTCTTCATTGAAAATAAATTTTTAAAATAATTTTGAATGTGTTGCCCCAATATCTTGTAGTGTCTAGGTTA
This sequence comes from Bos taurus, assembly GCF_002263795.3. Classification (NCBI taxonomy): domain Eukaryota; kingdom Metazoa; phylum Chordata; class Mammalia; order Artiodactyla; family Bovidae; genus Bos; species Bos taurus. The sequence goes on from NC_037332.1 coordinate 9,516,918, forward strand.
GCTTTTGTTGTTGTTTACTCACTAAATCATGTCTGACTCTTTGCAACCCCATGGATTGTAGTCCCTCCAGGCTCCTCTGTCCATGGGATTTCCTAGCCAAGAATACTAGAGTGGGTTGCTATTTCCTCCTCCAGGGGATCTTCCTAACTCAGAGATCAAACCCATGTCTCCTTCATTGGCAGGCAAATTCTTTACTGCTGAGTGACTATGTTAGCTGTGGAGAAGTCCAAAGTCATTCTATTTCTTGATCCTTTGTTTTTGGCTAGATATTTCCTCCCAGAACCTTTTTCCTAATTTTCTGAAATTTTATAGTGTTTTTCCTTGGGGGGCATCTGTTTTCATCCATTGGACTTAAAACTTAGTGGACACTTGAATCCCATTGGCCTAGCTTGGGTTCCATGTTCACCTCTAAATAGTTCATGATGGACAGGAGGATGATGTACACTGATGGATCAGTTCTATGGTATTTATCCTTCCTTAGAACTGAGAGCTGTGACTGGGGGTACATGGATTGACCATACAGGAAGCGTGGCTTCCCAGGGAAACTCAGGGTATTGTTGCTAAAAGATACACAAAATATTGGACTGATAAAACTAGAGATGTCCACTCCATAATGTAAACAAACTCTGTATGTATAACTTGAAAAAAAATTGTTCCACAGTTTTCTTTCCTTTTTTCTTTCTTGCCACTCCACATGGCTTTCAGGATCTTAGTTCCCTGACCGGGGATTGAATCAGGGCCCATGACGGTGAAAACTTGAAGTTCTAACCACTGGACCACCATAGGGTTCCCTGTTTGTATGACTTGATGGAAGCCTAACTTGTAACTGGAATACTGAGTTCTGAATGACTGAATTTGCTATGGTCCAAATGATCTGAATGGCTTTTAGTGACTCACATTCAGCATACTAAGAATGTAAGTCATGGTAGGGTGAAGTGATATCTTGTATTTTATAGAGCGCACATTAACTTTTATTTGTTTTTTCAGAAAATATTTTAAAATGTCTAATTAAATGGATTCTGCAGACACAACTATAAGTTTATCTCTTTTCTAAAAGCCTGAGAATCCATGATCATGTACATTATACTTGTTTACAGAGTAGCCAGGAGCCAAATCATGTGAAAGAATTGAAATTATGTTCCCATATTAGGTGATGAGCATGTTTACCACTGTCTCTGCTGCTGCTGCTGCTAAGTCGCTTCAGTCGTGTCCGACTCTGTGTGACCCCATAGACGGCAGCCCACCAGGCTCCCCCGTCCCTGGGATTCTCCAGGCAAGAACACTGGAGTGGGTTGCCATTTCCTTCTCCAATGCATGAAAGTGAAAAGTGAAAGTGAAGTCGCTCAGTCATGTCTGACTCTAGCGACCCCATGGACTGGAGCCTACCAGGCTCCTCCGTCCATAGGATTTTCCAGGCAAAAGTACTGGAGTGGGGTGCCATTGCCTTCACCAACCACTGTCTCTTGCAGGCCTTATTCTTGCAAAGCTCTCATACAGCTAGAGCTTTGATGCCCTGTTTCCGATTCTGTCCTCCAGTGTGTCTTCGAGTACAACTATTTCTCCATATCATTAGGGAATGAAAACCCGTATTAAAAAGTTACAGAACGTGTTCTGAGAACAATAAACCTCGCAGCTGACCAACAAGCTTTATTAGAAATACTGAGATAGAAATAACTACCAAGTTTGCATATAAATCTTCCATAAATACAAAAAAATTACTCAAGTATTTATTATCTCCACTTTATAGCATATTTGGCTTTGTTTAGATAGTACCTAAATCCAAGAGGAAAGCCCAGTGATTATCACTGTAAAAGGCATTTATTGAAACTTCCTGTGATAGATACTTGAAACAATAGTGAACATGCATAAATGGCATAAGTTAGTAAATGTTAAGGGTAAGCAAAGGTAAAGTGCCTTGCATGTTAGGGTTACCAGATAAAACACAAGTTCAGTTCAGTTCAGTTCAGTTGCTCAGTCTGAGACTTCATTAAATTTGAATTTCCAATAAAAATAAGTGAATGCTTTGGCATCAGTATGTCTCTAGCATTTCATGTGAAACAGTCCTAGCAAAAATTTTGTTATCTATTTGACAATCTAATCAGACTAGACATTCTGTATTTTTACTTGCTAAATCTGGAAAATCAGCCATCATAGAACAGTGATTTAATTTCATATAAGAACACAAAGATTATGAGAAGCTCTGTGCTGTGGAAGCTGCAGCTAGAAGGGATTTTTCAATTGGTTAGGCCACGTTCCCTGTAAATTCACTTCAATTTAAGCAACATGTGCAGATATCTCCTATCCCCAGATGGAGACTTTGGGGCTAGATAATGTAGAGATGAATAAATTGTTTTCTGAAGGTTTTCAGAGCTCAAGTGAAGATGATTTCAGTCCTGTAGGGGCAGGTGGCCCAGAGATAGTGTGTGAAGAGAAAAAAGCAGTAACACGACCTTTGAGCAAACGAAGATTTGAGTGAATGTGACTGTTAGGGAATAGTTGGGTGGATAAATGGTGTAAAAGATGATGAGCAAGTAGAAACATCACTTTGAAAATATATAGCAGCAGATATTAATAATGTGCTACCTGAGAACTCCAGGTGGTTTTGTCCATGATTTTTGGTCTATATCTAGAAAAGAACCTCTCAGTAATTTATTTACATAGCATTGAGCCTAACAGTTTACCCTAACTTGAGAATTTCTTCACATCACGGTCATAGTCTAAGAACTTTTTGCCTAAATTATCAGTTTTGGGATTTCAATAGGCTCTACAACCTGACTCCAGTAATATTGGATAGCATCTATGAGGCAGTTTCTAAGTCCTTTCATGAATTAAAATATTTATTTCTCACAACTGTATGGGGTGAGTGCAGTTGTTATTTCCATTTTATAGTTGAGGCAAGTCCAGAGTAGAAAATTGAAGTGTCTGTCAGATTCTGTAGGGAATATAATGAAGGGGGCAGACCAAGAGTAAGGCAGTGAATGCAAGTGACAGCCTCAGAGTTGGCATTTAACAGGGAGACTGTGGTGACCTGGGAAGCAGGTAACCTATCTCACGCACTTTCTGGATGGCTCAGACTTGCCACATCATCTGTTTTTCCCTTGAGAAGCTGGAAATCCAAAATTTAAGTGACATTTCCTATTTTTTGAGTGTTAGAAACTAGTTTAAAGCACTCAACTGATCAAACTAGAATTCGCTTCTGAGCAAATTTTGTCAAAAACTGTCAAGCAGTTTGTCATTTCTGTTTTAGATATATTTTGTTTTTATAAGCTAAAAAGAGTAAATTGTTTTGTCAAAATTGAAAATCAATGAACAAATCCTATTATGTAACACCAGTCCCATATTTATAGACCTTAAGACTAGGTTGTGGCAATGTGTGACGATCAATATTAAACATGAAAATTGAGCAGCTCGTATTCAGAGAAAACAGGTGTTCCTTTTCTGTTGAGTCGTGTTTCTCTATTTTTAAAAATTACAGTTCACCTTAAGAATATTAATTTTACATCACATGTACTCTTACAAACATGTGTGCTTACATATAAAACGTTTGCAAGAAACAATATTCATTCTTACTACCTTTCATACATTCTGATACTTTCTATTCTATTCTATTTCATATTGTTTACAACATACTGAATTGATTTCATAGCCCACTAATAGGTCATGTCCAAGTTAAAAATCTCTGCAACAGAGAACAGCTTCTCCTTCATAAGAATAATACAACTCTTAGCACTGAGTGAAGTCAAATGCAAAAAGTGTCAAGTACTGTGTATCTAATTTCTATTGTGAAAATTCTGGCAATGAGAGATACCACTGAGAGAGGTATGATCTAAATGCTCCCCTTGCATGTTAATTTTGTCTCCCTAAGGGGATTAGAGCAGGACAGCTACTTTGTAAAAACTCATTGAAGGCAAGAGAATACTACTTTTTGTGTTCTCCCATAATACTCAGCTCAGAGTTGTGTCTCAAGTTAAAACTTGTTGCTTTGATTGAAATGGCTATTGATATGTAGGTTATTGGTTCCTGACTGATTCTTAAGAGTTTTCTGGAAAACTTAAAAAAAATATATAGAATCTTACTCAGGAAAATTATGTTTGTATTTGTCTTTTGACCCAGAAATTATCTTTCTAGGAATCAACACTGGTGACTAGTTGATTAATAAATTAGTGGTGATATCACCATTTTAATTATTATACAGCTTTAAAAAAAGAATGAGACAGAGATCTGTGATATATAGTTAAGGGAAAAAAATCAATGTGCATATATTTTGTTTATTTTTGCAAAACAAAACACAGGTAATATAAACAAAGAACTATGATAGTTGTTTTCCATAGTGTGATTTTGAAATGGAATGAAGCGGAAAAGGAGAGATGAGACTTAGAAATCTAAGTATGCTTTTCAATTTAACTTAGCTTTTAAATCATATAAATATTTTATATAGTAGAAACACACAATTAATTTAAAAAGAAAAATTCTAAAATTGGAAACAGAAACAAATAAACCTTGACTGTGTATCAAATTGCTAACATAATTACACAGAGAATAAAAACTTACTTCTAGTGAATTACTTGCAAAGGGTGAAAACCTTACCTTTGCAGTGGAGACCCCTGATTACCTGTTAACCTATCAACACAGCTGTCAAGCCTAGTGTCACTGACAGACAAGCTGAGTTACATGGTTCCAGGTGTGGTCACAGGATTGTAGTGTTAAGTATCATGAAGTGTCTGTGTCAAAAATGTTTGATCCATATTAAGTTTTCAGATACAATTTCCATTTTACAGGAGAAAGGAGGATTAAAAAAAGAACAAATTTAATGACACCAGAAGGCAGATCAAATTATGAAAAGGCCATTTTTTTAATGTGTAGCTACCAAAAGGTTTTGATCAGAGAAGCCTGAAAGACCTTTTAGTCTTGAAGACAGATTAAGCAGGGATTGCTTCCCTCAGGTTTTATTGAAAACCCTTTTCCTTTGTATGCATAACTTGCTGAGCTGCTGGTCTAGGCATTTTATCCAATATAAATGAATTTTTTAAAATGTTATACATAGGAACAATTCCGATTTCTTAACCTGAGAAAGGATTTCAAATTTGAGAAACATTGAGCTCTACCTAGAATTGGAGACCTTTTTCTAAATAAAAGAAGACACTGTTTCTGTCTAAATACGGGCATTTTGATTGCTCACTTCCACTGAGCCCTTTTTGCTGCTTGCTACATTAAATTCTCATTGAATGTGCATTTGCCTTCTTTGCAATGAAAGCAGATTAATCCTTAACGCGATTTTTCAAATGTTCTTTAGACCTCTAACTGGTTCATTTTTCGTTGATGCTGTTACACTATGGCATTTTGGGCTCAGTGAATGGCACTGAAAATCAACTTTTCTTAAATTATATTAAGGCTTAGACGCAATAGCAAAGAAAAATATGATTCCTTCCTTCCCCACAGAATGGAGAGAGCCTAGTCTAAAGGCCCTCCTTGGTTCAGAGGACAGAGAACTGGGGAGATGGCAGAGCAGCTACATCTGTTTTGGGGTGAGGAGAAAATTCAGGCTCACCCTTTTAAAGCTGCCAGGCAGCATAGCTTCTGAGCAGAACTGCCCTATTTTTGCCACTGGCAACTCCACCCTGGCTATTTGTTCCCAGAAACACCCTCTAGTTTCCCCTCTTTTCAAACTGCCATTCCCCAACCTCTCCCCTCCACCACCACCACTGATTAGCACACATCATCACTACTGTAAAATAACAAATTTTCTTGTGTGATTTGGAGAAATCATTTTATTTTAGGCTTGCCACTTGTGTGTTAAGTCCTAGGTAGCACTTCTATCGTAGTGAGAACAAGAACTAGGCTAGTAGTAGAAAGGGATTAATGCGTACCGGAATGGAGCACCCTGGAGTCTAGTAGTCATGCATCCTCATGATCAAGGTAATAGTTCTCACTGTGTAATATTGAGACTTGCAGCAAGAGCATCACCTGGGGACTGGGTAAAATGACAAATTTGGGGGCCTCGCCCAGACTTCCTGAGTCAGAAACTCTTGGGATCGAGCCTAAGAATCTGTGTTTTAGCAACCACCCCGCCGCCAACCCCACCCCCGTCAGGTGACTTCTTAGGCATACTAAAATTTAGGAACCACTCTAAGGCATGAAATTCCCTATTTTCTTTTATTAAGTCAGCAAATCTGTTTAAAGACCTTCTGTGTACTATGATCCACAAAAAATAATACAATCTTTGTTCAGAGGGTGGTAATGTGGAACATAGAGAGGACAGAGTTTATTCAAAAAGCCCTAACAGACATTTATTATTACCTGTCTTTCCAGCTTCTGGGTGTTCCCACCTTTGGGTTTGTGGGTATGAGTGGGTGAACCATGTTAACCAAAGGTGAAGAGGCTGAAATGGCATATGTATTTGTAGCAAAGGGCAGACAGCTCCTAATGTGATCGAAGACAGAGTTTTCAGACTCAGAGTATAAAAAGAAGATCCTGTTCTATTTTATACTGAGAAAAAAATTTCTAGTAAAAAGATTGTGGAATGGTGGAAGAGATGGCAGGACTGGGATGATCTGGTTTGAAGGGAAAATTTAAAGTGTATACTATCCGGATAAGCAGTTTTATCTAGCCTTAGCCTGTGGACTCAGCTGGTTAGAGTTCTATCACACATTCAGTTCCCTACAGAGCCTGCTAAATTATTCTTGTTCTTGCCACAATCAACATTCTACTCACAATTTAAGTCACCAAGTACAGGTGGCATGGGGCACTGGGAGGATTGTAAATCATTGCACATTCCTATTCCTGGACGAACGCCTGAAGGCTACTCAACATTAGTGGTGGAACCATCTTTGTAAGAGGTAGGAGACAATAAATGGTAAATTTCTCAAACTCTTTCCCAAAGCTTTAATTGGTACAGGGAGTTTTTTTTCTTTTCTTTTCACACAGATTTACCTTTATGGAGAAAGAACATCATAACGTCTCAAGGTAGGTTGGTAATGTTTTACTTAATGCTATTACAATTTTTATATTAACTTCTAAAATGTCTCATTTGGTGAAATTACTTTATTAAAATATTTGTATCAGCATGTAAACATGTAGCTCTCTTTCTATGCACATCAAATAGATCTTGAAGCTATTTTTAAAATTTTAGATGTTAATCTCCTGCATCCTTATAAGGAGACAAAAATTGCCTAATTTTTAAATATAGCAGACTACATCCACCAACATTAGCTAAGGATGCCTCAGTGTTTCCATAGCAGAACCTGTTTCTAACTCAGCCTTAGGAAAATGCCTTAAGGTAAAACTTGAATACTACATCTGTCTTTCAGTAGACTGTTTTATGAAGTTTGTGGTTTACAGTTACCATAATGTTCTTATGATTGGTTTTCCCCTGCATCTGGTGTTTAAACAAATAGTAATTTTATAGTGGACATAATAATAATACTGGATGTCGGTAGCAAAAATATTTTCTTTATGTTTTCCCATCATCATTCAATACTGAGAATTTTTCCTACATGCTTTAAGAAAAAACCCCAAAAGTTGCTTTTATTTTTTAAAATCATGTTTAATAATATAAAAGGCAGAATATATGAATACACCTAGATATTTCCACAAGATGATGGTTGGGTGCTTTGATCTTGGGCTACCTTCATGAAAATATGCTACACTTTGTATATGTAGGTAACATTGTCAACTATTGTTAAGAACTGCTTTTTCTAGTAAAGCGGTAAATAATTATATGGACATCTGAACTTATATATTTTAAAAATATGTTAACCCTATTTCTATTTATATATGATTAAATAGAAATACTTGATTGGTTGAAAAATAAGCAATGAAAAGGATTTTGTTTTGTTTCTGTTTACAGTGTTGTAAGACACTTAAAAAGGATCATTTTGAAATCTGATAAACAGAATACTTTAATTAAGGTATCAATACCCTCCACTATGGGCTTCCCAGGTGGCTCAGTGGGTAAAGAATGTGTCTTTAATACAGGAGACACAGGAGACATGGGTTTGATCCTTGGGTGGGGAAGATCCACTAGAGGAGGGCATGACCACCCATTCCAGGGGAAGGAAATAGAGAAGATAAATTTTGAATTAAGCAATTTACCAAAATAAATTAGACTCTCACTGGAAACCAAAGATTGCAGCCTCACACGTCTCCAGAAGCCAGGCAGGGCTGCGTGGATGAGGCTGGCTATGGATAGCATGGAGACGATCTTGAACTGAAGCGTCAAGCAGTATTTAGCTCAAGCCACGTAATAGTGAGTGTCCAGTATTTCCAGAGCTTTTGTTTGTTGAGACAAACTTCTAATGTAGATTTTTTTTTTTTTTTTTACAAAACCTCCAAATTACTTAATACTGGGAGTTTTAAAAATAATAGAGTTTGTTAAACAGATCTATCTGCTGGATAGATTTTCCCTGTGAGCCCCCAGTTTGTGACCCTTTACCATGAACTGTGGTATTCTCAGCTTTCTCTGCTGCATAAAACATTGAATGCCAGATGTAGATAATCACATATTATTGTACAAATAAGGAAAAGACTCACAACTATTTAATATTTGTTAAATATTTTTTAGGAAAACTAATATAATTTGTGTATTTGGACGAAGGCTTCACCAGGTATCAACACACACACACACCCATTGGCATGTGAACTTGTTTCCACTCAGTGGGTGAGATAGTAATGTTAATTTTACTGACCCAACACCACTGATTCACTGGGGGAAAAAACTGCCTTCTGTCTCTCTGTTTCTCATTACAGGCACACATACGCATACACAGCCAGAGGCACTATGTAACGTATATGCCTTGGTGGAAGTCACTATGCAATTGAGAATCTGAAAGGCCAGGGTCCATATCTCTACAGATAAAGCTGTAATAATCTTCAGTCTAGTATATCAGTGCTGGTGTCTAGTAAGCATTGAATGACTAGAGTTTCCAGGCCATTTGAAAGTGACAGAAATCTTGACTTTACAGTTATTGTCTTCATTTAACTTTTAATACATGCTCAGGTCACTTCAGTTCAGTCACTCAGTCGTGTCCGACTCTTTGCGACCCCATGAATTGCAGCACGCCAGGCCTCCCTGTCCATCACCAACTCCAGAGTTCACTCAGACTCACGTCCATCGAGTCAGTGATGCCATCCAGCCATCTCATCCTCTGTTGTCCCCTTCTCTTTCTGCCTTCAATCTTTCCCAGCATCAGGGTCTTTTATAACGAGGCAGCTCTTCCCATTAGGTGGCCAAAGTTTTGGAGCTTCAGCTTCAGCATCAGTCCTTCCAAAGAATATTCAGGACTGATTTCCTTTAAGATGGACTGGTTTGATCTTCTTGCAGTCCAAGGGACTCTCGAGAGTTTTCTCTAACACCACAGTTCAAAAGCATCAGTTCTTTGGTGCTCGGCCTTCTTTATGGTCCAACTCTCCCATCCATACATGACCACTGGAAAAACCATAGCCTTGACTAGACGGACCTTTGTTGGCAAAGTAATGTCTCTGCTTTTGAATATGCTATCTAGGTTGGTCATAACTTTCCTTCCAAGGAGTAAGCGTCTTTTAATTTCATGGCTGCAGTCAAACCGTCTGCAGTGATTTTGGAGCCCAGAAAAATAAAGTCTGACACTGTTTCCACTGTTTCCCCATCTATTTCCCATGAAGTGATGGGACCAGATGCCATGATCTTCGTTTTCTGAATGTTGAGCTTTAAGCCAACTTTTTCACTCTCTTTCAGTTTCATCAAGAGGCTTTTTAGTTCCTCTTCACTTTCTGCCATAAGGGTGGTGTTATCTGCATATCTGAGGTTATTGATAATTCTCCCGGCAATCTTGATTCCAGCTTGTGCTTCTTCCAGCCCAGCGTTTCTCATGATGTACTCTGCATATAAGTTAAATAAGCAGGGTGACAGTATACAGCCTTGATGTACTCCTTTTCCTATTTGGAACCAGTCTCTTGTTCCATGTCCAGTTCTAACTGTTGCTTCCTGACCTGCATATAGGTTTCTCAAGAACCTGGTGGTCTGGTATTCCCACCTCTTTCAGAATTTTCCACAGTTTATTTTGATCCACACAGTCAAAGGCTTTGGCATAGTCAGTAAAGCAGAAGTAGATGTTTTTCTGGAACTCTCTTGCTTTTTTGATGATCCAGCAGATGTTGGCAATTTGATCTCTGGTTCCTCTGCCTTTTCTAAAACCAGCTTGAACATCTAGAAGTTCACGGTTCACATATTGCTGAAGCTTGGCTTGGAGAATTTTGAGCATCACTTTACTAGCGTGTTGCTGCTGCTGCTAAGTCACTTCAGTCGTGTCCGACTCTGTGTGACCCCATGGACAGCAGCCCACCAGGCTCCCCCATCCCTGGGATTCTCCAGGCAAGAACACTGGAGTGGGTTGCCATTTCCTTCTCCAATGAATGAAAGTGAAAAGTGAAATTGAAGTCGCTCAGTCATGTCCAACTCTTAGCAATCCCATGGACTGCAGCCTACCAGGCTCCTCCATCCATGGGATTTTCCAGGCAAGAGTGGGGTGCCATTGCCTTGAGTGCAATTGTGCAGTAGTTTGAAAATTCTTTGGCATTGTCTGTCTTTGGGATTGCAATGAAAACTGACCTTTTCCAGTCCTGTGGCCACTGCTGAGTTTTCCAAATTTGCTGGCATATTGTTTGCAGCCCTTTCACAGCATCATCTTTCAGGATTTGAAATAGCTCAACTGGAATTCCATCACCTCCACTAGCTCTGTTCATAGTGATGCTTTCTAAGGCCTACTTGACTTCACATTCCAGGATGTCTGGCTCTAGGTGAGTGATCACACCATCATGTTTATCTGGGTCGTGAAAATCTTTTTTTGTACAGTTCTTCTGTGTATTCTTGCCACCTCTTCTTAACATTTTCTGTTTCTGTTAGGTCCATACCATTCCTATCATTTATTGAGCCCATCTTTGCATGAAATGTCCCCTTGGTATCTCTAATTTTCTTGAAGAGATCTCTAGTCTTTCCCATTCGTTGTTTTCCTCTATTTCTTTGCATTGATCGCTGAAGAAGGCTTTCTTATCTGTCCTTGCTATTCTTTGGAACTCAGCATTCAGATGCTTATATCTTTCCTTTTCTCCTTTGCTTTTCGCTTCTCTTCTTCTCACAGCTATTTGTAAGGCCTCAGACAGTCATTTTGCCTTTTTGCATTTCTTTTCCATGGGGATGGTCTTGATCCCTGTCTCCTGTACAATGTCACGAACTTCTGTCCATAGTTCATCAGGTACTTTGTCTATCAGATCTAGTCCCTTAAATCTATTTCTCATTTTCTCTATATAAACATAAGGGATTTGATTTAGGTAATATCTGAATGGCTAGCACATTATAAATCATTAGTAGAAACAGGCAGTCCTTGCCATTAATTAAGAGCTGCATGTTGAGAAAAAGATAAAATAACAATGAGTTTTATTTTTTTATATTGATAGTTTAGAATTTGTCATATCAGTTTCCTATTATATGTGTTCAGTTCAGTTCAGTCACTCAGTCGTGCCTGGCTCTTTGCAACCCCATGGACTGCAGCACACCAGGCCTCCGTGTCTATCACCAACTCTCGGAGCTTGCTCAAGCTCATGTCCGTCGAGTCGGTGATGCCATCCAACCATCTCATCCTCTGTTGTCTCCTTCTGCTCCTGCCTTCAATCTTTCCTAGCATCAGGGTCTTTTCCAGTGAGTCAGCTCTTTGCACCAGGTGGCCAAAGTTGGAGTTTCAGCTTCAGCATCAGTCCTTCCAATGAATATCCAGGACTGATTTCCTTTAGGATTGACTGGTTTGATCTCCTTGCAGTCCAAGGGGACTTGCTCAAGCTTGCTCAAACACAATTATATGTGTTAGAGGGTGTGAAATTATTTAGTAAGCTTTTAAAAAGTATAATGCATACATACATAAAAATACAAAAATCACCAAATAGCTTAGTGTATCATTTTCAAAGAACGAAGCTCTAGACGTTTTGGAATGATTTGAGAGTTCATTTTGCATATTTGGTCAGTTCTAAAATATACCAATATGCTTCTGAACATAACATTATCGCTAACTTGTGCCTCTTGTTTGCCTTTGAGCTTTTGGTCAAACTGTAGATCACTTGTTTCTGTAAAGCATCCATTACCTATAGTCTTTTCATCATACAGCACTAAGGCTATGTCTTGAGCAGATTCATCAGTATCACTTCTGGATTGTACATTGGAATTACAAGATAAATATTCTCTAAAATGATACGTTTTTTTAAAAAAGAAAGACAAAAGTAGTCCTTAAAAAGAGGTTTGGGTTATATTTTAAAATGTAACCATTTTAATATAACCATTTGGTTACATTATGAAAATGTAAAAAATCAATAGGTAATTTTACCCTTTTAAAATGATAACTTTTTCCCCCTAAATGAAGGTTTTTGCAAAGAAGAGTAAGAAGAAGGCACATTAAATAAAATTCTAGGTATTAGAATCAGAGCCTATTATAGATTGATCTAAACAATTTTACTGTAAACACATACTTATAAACATAATGTCTCTTGACTGAATAGTTAAAGCAGGTCATATATCATAATCCAAACAAAAGATAAACATATGTGGTAACCTAGAAACATGATTAAAAATTTTATTATCTTACATAATCAAAGCACCATTTAAGTAGGTGAGCCAAAATTATTACATATAACCAAGTCTATTAATCCATAAATTCAGAAGAAAGTTCATTGTTTTTTCATGGTAAGAACCTTGTGTCACTGTTTACCTGGAGCTTTTCATTGATTAAGCAATGAATGTAACACAGAGTTACAGTATTATGATAGAGTTTTCAAATTGATGGAAAGATATTCTGGGTCTTCTTCAGAATGACAGTGTAAAGTAGGCTATCTATAGTTATAATTATGGGAGACAGCCCAAGTTTGGAATGTTTTTTTTTCCATTGTCACATGTATAATCTGCATGTACTGAACCTCAGGGCTCTGGATCTGCAAAGTAATTAATCTGCAAGTAGTCTCTGATTAAAGTAAATCATGTAGCCTAATCAGAAGATTCCAATAAAATAGAATTTTGTTCACCAATTCAGAAACATGTGCTGTGCTTAGTCGTGTCCAACTCTTTGCAACCCCATGGTCTGTTGTCCACCAGGCTACATGGGGATTCTCCAGACAAGACTATTGGAGTGGGTTGCCATGCCCTCCTCCAGGGGATCTTCCCAACCCAGGGATCAAACCCAGGTCTCTCACAATGCAGGCAGATTCTTTACCATCTGAGCCACCAGGGAAGCCCAAGAATACTGGCATAGGTAGCCTATCCCTTCTCCAGGGAAACTTCCCAGCCCGGGAATTGAACTGGGGTCTCCTGCATTGCAGGTGGACTCTTTACCAGCTGAGCTACCAGGGAAGCCCCCATACAAGAATACTGGAGTGGAAATACCCAACATACTCTAATTTATCAATGAATGCTACCACCTTTTCAACTTCACCAAAGCCAACCATATTCTCCTTCAAGGGAAGCATTTGAGAGCTTAATGTCAAATCCCGTTTTATCTACACCTGCAGTCTTGCCTTTCCCGTTAGTTTTAGTAATGGTTCTTAATCAGGTTGGCTCCTGACTGAGTCACTCCTTCTGTGACTAACCTAAGTCTCACTCCAAGACCTCCAGCATTGCCTTACTCCAGTCAGTGCTCCTGGAGACTGGAACCTGTTCTAGACCTCTCTCTTGGGTCCCTGCTGCAGAACTACCCTGATTCAGGGTGGCACCCTCGTGCCTGGTCCCGCTGCCTCAATGTTACATTTATTGTTCATGGAGCCCAGATTCATTCACAGTGATTCCCAGCAATAACCATAACCAGATTTCCCTTTGGTGAATCCTACCTTCTAATCTTTTCTGTCAGCACAGGTGGTTACTGTGAATACTGTATGCTATCCTCTAAGAGGCTTCGGACAATCAGTGCTTTGCATTTCCTTGACTCGAGCGCTCCAGTGAATGGCTCAAAAATGGTATATGTCCCAAGCAGAGGCAATGCAACATGCTCCACCCTCCTTCTGAGCCTCAGACCCTACCAGCATGCTCCTGCCACACAGCTCAGTTGGTAAATCATCTGCCTGCAATGCAGGACACCCAGGTTCGATTCCTGGGTCGGGAAGATCCCCTGAAGAAGGAAATGGCAACCCACTCCAGTATTCTTGCCTGGAGAATCCCATGAACAGAGAAGCATGACAGGCTACAGTCCATGGGATTGCAAGAGTTGGACATGACTAGCGACTAAATCGCCGCCACTGCTGCCTACAAAGTTTGTCCCTTAGCTTTCTGTATCCCCTGCCCACCCCATTCATATGTGTGAATTTTCCTGATGCATATCTACAAAACGTGTAGCCCTAGGAAGTGTTGATAGTTTGAGAATGAGTCATTCAAAGGAAAACATGAAGAGACTACAACCTGATGTTAAAGTTTGGGCCCTGCTTCTGTAGTCAGATCTAAACCTGGATTGCATAGTTATATTATTTTTTTTGTTTAAGAAGTTAGAGCAGTTGCCTTCAATTGAAAAATAATCTTAATTGATTCATAATTTATTCATTCCATAAATAATCATTGAGGATGCACAATACCCAAGAATTGGTTAGGTGTTGTGGATATGGAAGAGAAAGTCCCTGACCTCATGGAACTCACATTTAGCTGGAGGACCACTGTTAGATTTCCATGATGCTGATTTCATGCCTATCTGGACTTCTTCCCATTACCTGTTGACAGATACCTGTGATTCTGAGCTTTGCTTGCTCGCCTGCCACAGAGTCTCTAACACAGAACTTGCAAAGAATTCATTCTCTTGTCTGGAGACCTTTATAGCTATGGGTTATCAGCTATGTGGACCATCTCATTTTAGCAGGTTTCTCTAGACTCTGGGTCTCAACTATTGCCTGTCTAACCTATACCACTGCTATTTGAACATCAGTATGTTATTTCTCATGTTTTACTTTATTTGTTTATTTTCATATGTCATTGGAAATAAGAATCGAATAGCCTTTAGGAATCAGATGGTGAGAAGGAAGATGAGGACATCTTGTCCATTAGGAAAAGTTGGGTTTGTATTCATTTACCATGCATGTCTTCTTTCAGAGAAACATTTTAGAGCCACTTTGGTAGAAGAAATTGAATAACAATAATCGTTCTTTCTCCTTCCTTCATCTGTATTTCCCCCTCTCCTTCCCTCCCTCTCCTTTTTCCTTCCTTCAAAGTGGAATCTTCTTTAAACTACTTCTTGGTAGTGTTCTGGGTGATAAAGAACAGCTTTAAACCTACAGAGTGTTTGCTCTTATGAAACTTGAGTTCTAAATTAATAAGGCATTGAGTTCAGAACTTTTACATGTAATTCCATTTTAACAATACAATGACTTATTTTTACCAGTAAGGAAATGGATTCCAAGTTATATGGTTATGTAATTTGTCTAAGATCAGAGCAAAGGCAGAGACAGGGTTCTGATTTAAGTGCATCTGACCCTGAAGCCCATTTTTGTAGCAGAAGATGTCAAACTAAGCACGTAAGTGCTGTGAAGAAAAATAGAGCAAGGTATATGGGATCCAGAGTGATGGGCCCCAGAAAGTTCTAGATTCAGAGGTAGAGTAGAGATCTAAATTAGGCCATGTAGAACGCTAAGGGAGCAGCCTGTGTGGCAGGAGGATGCTGGAAGGGTCTGAGGCTCACAGGAAGGGCAGTGCAAGAGAGGGGAGGGTTGCAGAAGCTGAGGCCACAGGGACAGGCAGACGCCTGCTGGTGGAGCACGTTATGGACCATAGCAAGAACTTGGGGTTTAGATGATACTCGTCACTCTGCTCTAGTCCTAAAATGCAGTTCTTCCTGTTCAAGGTTCACAGGGTTGAGAAGGAATGAATCAGAGATAGGAGAGCGCAGGGAGTGGATAAAACAGATGAGATAACAATGCCCAGGCTCTGGCCAAACGCACATCCCACAAGTGTAACCACACCGTGCTTGGATTTCTCTTCTGTCTTTGAACTGGAGTTGAGCAGAATGGGAGTGTAAGAATTGTGTTCTGATCCCTTTCCACTCTGTGCCTGGGCAGAGAAAAAGGAAGATCGGCGCAAGTGGGTGTGAGATCAGAGGAGAATTATGCAGCTGATACTCTGTTTAAAAGGAATTCCAGTGTTCACCCCCACTCTAAAATATCAACGGGCATTTCTGCCAACACACAGGCTGATTGCAGTGTTATACTGATTGGCTTTCTTATTTTATCAGGAAACAATTGTATAGCCTGCATAACTCAAAGGTATAAGTCAAAAGACAAGACCCCATATAATGTAATCTCTAAACTTGTTCTAATCTTACAGTTTAAAGTAAATCTCTCTGAAAGAATTGCATAATTTATGCTGCTTAGAAAAATTTTCAACATTTGTTTCAAATGTTAGGCCTCTTCCACATTTTCTTTGTTGAATGAAAATTCATTCTTTAGGGGAAAAGAAACTTCCTTGAAGTAAGAAAGTTGTCATACTTATTTTGTATGAAAAATGTTGAATGTTACTATTGGAGGAAAGTGAATGACAGTACTCAGGTTCGGGATTGGCAGAACAGAAGAATAGAATCAAGTATTCTGAGAGCTTAGACATTCTTTAAATCATCTCCAATTTTTTTTTTTTTAACATGAGAAAATTAAGTTTGGAGAAGTTCAGCTTAAGTTTGAAGTTTGTCTTCAAAACTAAGTAACTTGTTCCTTGTTTTAAATTTTAACTTTAAGTTATCCCTGGCCTTGTCAAAGGTAGTCATTTTTAAAATTATAATTGTATTTTTGTAGATACTCATGAATATTATGGTGGAGAATGCCTTCCATGGGATAGATGGTGGTATTTTGGGTGACTTTGCCAGCTATATCTTTTACATAGCCATATATATTTATATCCCTGTCTAGTCTATGTCTGTATTTTTAAAATGTAATCCATAGAAAAAAATGTATTTGTGTAGGGACCCAGCACACACACACACACACACACACACAACTAAAACATATGTTTTCTTTTTTGTCTTTACTTGTCTTCTCTATGCTTCAGCTCTGTTTTCTTTTCATCTTAATTAAAAATCTAGTCCCAATCCACTGAAAGGATTTTACAAACTCACTCATGGGTCTAAACTCACAGTTAGTAAAGGCATGATTTTGAAAAAAATACCATTGGCTTATGATGAAAATCCCTATCTGCTGTAAAAGGAAGCTGAGTATGGTTTTGGTATCAGTTCCTAGGCTTTGGTGGTTGCTGTCATAGAATCAACCCATTCTCTGCTCCTGAGCTAGATCAACAATGGCCATGAATTTGATCTCAAATAGCATTTATCTCTTTATCTGTCTAGAATTTCTTGATGTCACTAATTAGCTGTATTGACCCTGCAGTACTGGAAAGAATGGTTGCAAGTTCTTGAAGCACATTCTGTATGTATACTATCAGCTATAAGTATATATTTAATAGCTTTAGGATTTTAGATTTCAGTAGCTAGAGGAGAAGGCGGGGGAGGGAGAGAGAGAAAGAAACCAAGAGAGAGCAAAGTTCATTAGTGTATTCCATATGAGACTCAATCATCAGTCCAAAGTGCACTTAGAACTTTCAACAAACTGAAAGCTTTAATTCTGTCCAATACTTAAAATCTTACATGAATAATTGTATCATTTTCCTGCTCTTTATTCATTAGACAACAGCAGTGTGTTAAACCTCACAGCAGAGGACAGTTTTCGTTTTTGCCAACTTGATATCCGTGAACTCTTCCTCCATGAACAGTAACTCACATTTCTTCTTGGAGACCATTTCCCCTGCCCCTCTCTCAGTTCTTACAGTGAAAGTCATAACATCAGGGACCAATTCTCAGCTCTGTTTGTTGGATTCTGAAGTGCTTTCCTCCCCCCTGCTGATTGCACTTGAACCCCCGAGTCTATTCAGCCTCATCCTGAACTTCAGGACCAATACTGAGGAGAGGGAACAGTAACCTAAACCGTCCAGTGATACATCATCATGATTTTCCTCCTAAACTGGCTTCTGACTTTGTGTCTCAGTTCTGTTAATGGGCTACCCCCTTGATATGTGGGGCCTGTGCCACTGGATGTAATTTGTCCCTGAAAATTTGATGCTCTGCCTTATTCTTGCTTGGATCTAGAAATACCGATTAAGAATATGTTAATTCTCTGACCTCACGGGTGCTGCTGACGTGACTTACTTGCCTTTCTGTGAATCCTGGAGGACCGCACTCCAGGCATTTGGCACCTCATGGTAAGAAGTGCTCCTGTTTCCCTGTAGAGGCCACCTGGGGGACTCTTTCCTAGGCTACCCCTTACTGTTTGCTACAGTGTTGCGGATACAGAGAGGTGTTCTCTCACTGGGTCTCTTCCCAACATCTGTGGCAGAGTCAGTTCCAAATGCCCATCCCTCTCCCACGGATGAGCCTATCATCAGAGCCTCTCCTCGCCTTCATTACTCTGCTCTTAATTGGACCACATCTGGTAGATTCTCAAGATACATGAGACTTTTTTTTTTTTTCTTTCCCTATGTCCAGTACAGTACTTTGCTCAGGAAATAGTTGTTAAACAAGCATGCCCATTTGAAAATTTGCATTGCTTGTCACAGTTGTCATTTTGTTTGAGGGGTCACAAAAGGAAAACTTGTACCTTGATAACTGTTTTAAGTGAGAAAAATCTGGAAAGAATGAATCTACTTTTTCAAGACTTATTATGAAATAAAATGTCAAAACGATGTTTATTAACTGCAAAATCCAGACTGTTTCATTTTGGTGCTACAGCTTTGAGTGTGTTCCATGTAACCTCAAATAGCTTTAAAATATATTTTTTATCATGATAAAAGTAAAGTGTTTTGATATTAAACTGTTTCATGATACAGCAAAGTAATAAAGAAAGAAAAGAAAAGAAAGAAAGAGAAAAACCAAGGGCAAGAGAGAGGGGAGTAGGAGAAGAGAGGGAGGGAGGAAGCGAGGAAAGATGGAAGGAAGCAAAGAAAACATTGGATTCCACTGCAGTCTGCAGATGGATGGTACTAAGATCTTGCACTCTGTTGGTTCTTTTGGAAATTTTATTCTGAAGAAACTGCAAATTCAGTTTAATTAATATTGTTACGTATCAAGTTACAGTTGGCAAAAACAACACCCAAAACAAAAAATAGATTGTTATGCTTCCTAAAGAAATGTGTTAAATTTGGGGTATAATGACTGAGAGTACATTATGTTGATAAGTTATATGTAAATTAACTAATAAAAGCATATTAGATGAATATATTAGATATTCTTCCCTGAAAATGCCCATGAGATTGAAAGGTCCTCTAAAATGTCTTTGTGGGCTTAGACATTCAATAATTTAAAAATACAATTGAAATATTTATTTGGCCCTTCTTACAGATAAGCTTGTCAACCTTGCATAGACAGATTTTTCTCCTGGGTCTGGGTCTGAGAAGAGCAAAAGGAAAGATTCAGCTGGGAAGGGATGAATGCAGGAAGGAAAATCAATGTAGTAAGAGAGAATGCAGGACAAAATACAGCTATAATTGCTTTAAATGCAGATCATGGACGGTTTGACTTTTGCCAATTCTGCTTAAGCAACAGCATATATTAAAACTAGCTTTCAAGGAGCTCCTTGTCTCAGTACATAGGCAGATGTGCAGACAAATAATTGGGGTAGAATGTAATGGCAGGGCAGCGGAAAGAGCAAGAAACTGTTTGGTTAAGTGAGCCATGAAGGTTTCACAGTCTAGTTCTCCAAGGAAGCTAAGAGTTTGTTGGATAAAGAGGAAGAGAAAGGCTTTGCAGGGAAGAGAATAGCTAGAGCAAAGGTGTCAAGCAAAGGTGTCAAGCAAGAGGCACGTTGAGGGAAAGCGTCAATGGTCTGGTGTGGCTCTGCTGCTGCTGCTAAGTCGCTTCAGTCATGTCTGACTCTGTGCAACCCCAGAGACGGCAGCCCACCAAGCTCCCCTGTCCCTGGGATTCTCCAGGCAAGAACACTGGAGTGGGTTGGGTGTAGCTCTAGGAACAGTATATACTGGGGAAGGGGTTTCTGGCATGAAGTGATGAGAAAGGCAGATTGGAACCAAATGATGAAGGACGTTTGATGTCAGTTAGAGGATTTTGGACCCGACCTTAGCAATTTAGGGGCTTCCCTGGGCAACCCACTCCAGTGTTCTTGCCTGGAGAATCCCAGGGACGGGGAAGCCTGGTGGGCTGCCGTCTGTGGGGTTGCACAGAGTCAGACCTGACTGAAGTGACTTAGCAGCAGCAGCAGCTGGTGGCTCAAGCGTTAAAGAATCCGCCTGTAATGCAGGAGACCCGGGTTCGATCTCTGGGTTGGGAAGATCCCCTGGAGAAGGCAATCCCACTCCAGTATTCTGGCCTGGAGAACTCCAGGGACAGGGGAGCCTAACAGGTTATAGTCCATGAGGTCACAAAGAGTCGGACATGACTGAGTGACAGACACAACACTTGGAGATGGGACATTTGGAAGCAATCAGTTCTTCTGCTGAATACAGCCATAATTTATACTTCTGAGGATTCTATTAATAGGATAATACAGTTTACTTGCATTGTTATTCCCTTTCCAGTATTGTTCTCCTGCCCCAGATGTGATCTTCACACACTCCTTGGGCACATATGCTGCTGTTTAATTTTAGTGATAACTTCTTGTACTTATATTTTTTCAACTTGGGTTGGTAAGCCTTGCTTGTGGTGTCTACTCAAGGTGCTTGGAGCTGCCTTGGAATGTTTATCTCCTCCATCACACTCTTGTGGTATCATCAGAGGTTTTTAAAGAGGAGAAGGACGAGGAGATAGTCAACAGTCTTCCTTCTAGGCAGTCTACCTGGAACACTAAGTCGAGAGCCTTGTTAGAGGACACTGCTGCCGTCTGGGTCATTGCCCCCTCTCGCTCATGCTGTCCAATCTCAGCAAACTGGTGTGTCCATCACACACCACTTTTAGTTTCCCAGGTGGCTGCCAGTGCAGGAGATGCAAGTTTGATCCCTTGGTTGGGAAAACTCCCTGTAGTAGGAAATGGCAGCCCACCCCAGTATTCTTGCCTGAAAGATGCCATGGACAGTGGAACCTGGTGGGCTACAGTCCATGGGGTCACAGAGAGTCAGACATGACTAGCTCACATGCACCATGCTTCCTAAACCTTCACAGCTTCCTTAAAACCCTACCAAGTGCCAATACCCTATTTCTTTCTTCTCTCAAGCAACTGGTGATTGCCTTTGCTTCCCAGACTATATTTGATCCCTGGAGTATCTGAGGGTTTTATCTGTTTATCCATGGTTAACCAAAGTCACCTAACATTCTTACCATTGTCATCCATGGCATGGATAGCCCTGGACATATGACATCTATGTCAGTTCAAGCAAGGCTTGCACCTGCTTCGTAAAGTAGGCTATTCATCTGTTTGATGTTTTAGACACTGAAGAGAAAAAGGAGAGTAAAACAAATGAGACATCTGTTCCCTGGAAGTTCATGGCTGCAACGGGGTGGGCAGACTACAGCCTGTGGATCAAGTCTGGCCCATCTTTTTTTTTTTGAACATAAAATTTTAGAAACATAGTTACATTGCTTACATACTGTCTATGGCTGCTTTCATGCTGTAACTCCAAAGCTGTGCAATTGTAACAGAGACTGATAGGCCTGAAAAGCCCACGTTTACTGTTTCACTCTTTACGGGAAAAGTTTGCTGATCCATGGTCCAGAACAGTGCTTCCTGAACTATCTATAATCAAAGACCAGTTTTATTATAGATTGTACTTTATTTTGTAGTAAGAGGATCACTTCACATAAGATCTACCCTTTTAACTGGTTTCTAAGTGTGTGTTAATGGTTGACTGCAAGTGCAGTGTTGAACAGCACATCTCTAGAGCTTATTTATCTTTCCTGGCTGGAATTGATTAGTAATTCCCCATTTTCCCCTCTCTCTAGCCCCTGGCAACCACCATTCCATTCCTTGATTCTATGAATTTGATTATTTTAGATATCTTATATTAGTGGATATACTAATACTTATATAAGTATTCAATATTTACCTTTCTGTGCTTGGCTTATTTTTCTTAGTATAATGTCTTCAAGCTTCATTTATGCTATTGCATATTGCATAATTTCCTTTTTTTGAGGTCAAAGAATATTCTATTGTACATATATACCACGTTTTCTTTATCCATTCTTCTGTTGGTTGGTGTTTGTGTTATTTCCACATTTTGGCTATTTTGAATATTGCTGTAATAAACATAAAAGCACCAGTATCTTTCAGAGGTCCCAATTTAAATTCTTTTGAATTAATACCTGCAAGCGGAACTGCTTGGATATATGGTACTTCTATTTTTAATTTTTAGGGAAATATTCTGTATGGTTTTCCATAGCAGTGGCACCATTTTGCATTCCCAGCAACAAGATACAAGGGTTCCAATTTCTCTGTATTCTAACCAATACTTCTTATCTTTGTGTGTGTTTTTTCTTTTTTTATGATGGTCAACTTGACAAGTGTGACGTGATATCTCATTGTGATTTTGATTTGGATTTCTCTGATGATTAGTAATGTTGAACATTTTTTCATATACCATTGGCCTTTTGTATGTGTTCTTTATATGAATGTTTATTCAAGTCTTTAGTTCATTAAAATATATATATTATTTACTTATTCTTGCTGTATGTGGGTTTTTCTCTAGTTTGGAGAGTGGGGGCTTTTCTCCAGTTGTGGAGAGCAGGAGCCATGCTCTGGCTGTGGTGTGAGGGCTTCTCATGGAGGTGGCCTCTCCTGTTGTGGAGCAGGGGCTCTAGGGCACCCGGGCTTCAGCAGTTGGCCCCTGGGCTCTAGGGCACCTGGGCTTCAGCAGTTGGCCCCTGGGCCCTAGGGCACCTGGGCTTCAGCAGTTGGCCCCTGGGCTCTAGGGCACCCGGGCTTCAGCAGTTGGCCCCTGGGCTCTAGGGCACCCGGGCTTCAGCAGTTGGCCCCTGGGCTCTAGGACACCCGGGCTTCAGCAGCTGGGCCCTGGGCTCTAGGGCACCCGGGCTTCAGCAGCTGGGCCCTGGGCTCTAGAGCGCAGGCTCAGTAGTTGGGCCCCTGGGCTCTAGGGCACAGGTTCAGTAGTTGTGGCACACGGCTCAGTTGCTCTGCATCAGGGATCTGACCTGTGTCTCCTGCATTGGCAGGTGAATTCTTGACCAGTGAGCCACCACGGAAGCCCTTTAGTGCATTTTCAAATTGGGTTATTAGTTTTTTTTTTTAAACTATTGAGTTGTAGGGGTTCCTCATGTTATTTTAAAGAATAACCACTTTTCAATGTGATTTGCTAATATTTTCTCCCATTCCCTAGGTTGTCCATTAATTACTGCCTTTGTGAAGTGAAAGTGAAGTGAAGTGAAAGTTGTTCAGTTGTGTCCAGCTCTTTGCAATCTCTTGGACTATACAGTCTGTGGAATTCTCCAGGCCAGAATTCTGGACTGGGTAGCCTTTCCCTTCTCCAGGGGATCTTCTGGACCCAGGGATGGAACTCAGGTCTCCCTCATTGCGGGTGGATTCTTTACCAGCTGAGCTACAAGGGAAGCCCAAGAATACTGGAGTGGGTAGCCTATCCCTTCTCCAAGGGAACTTCCCAACCCAGGAATTGAACGGGGGTCTCCTGCATTGCAGGTGGACTCTTTACCAACTGACCTATCATATTAGGGAAGGCAAAGAAATTATTGCCTTTACTGTGTAGAAACTTCTTAGTTTGATGTAGTATCACTTGTTTATTTTCGCTTTTGTTGCTTGTGCTTTTGGTGAGGCCAGTGTCGCGAGGCTTTCCCCCTCTATCTTTCTTTCTAGGCATTTCACAGTTTGGGTGTTTAAACCTTTAATCCATTTTGAGTTGATGTTTGTGTATGTAAAGTAAGGGTCCAGTTTCATTCTTTTGAATGAGGATATCCAGTTTCCCTACACTTTCTGTTGAAGAAACTGTCTTTTTCCCATTGTGTATTCCTTGTCAAATATTAACTGACCACATATTCATAGATACATTTCTGGGCTTTCTACTCTGTTTTGATTTTATGTTTTAATTAAAATGATATTGTGCCATATTGTTTTGATTATTCTAGTTTTGTAATATATTTTGAAATTGGGAACTGTGATTCTGCAGCTTTGTTCTTCTTTCTCGATATTGATTTGCCTCTTCACTGTCTTTTGTGGTTTCATATAAATTTTAGGATTACTTTTTCTATTTCTGTAAAAAATGCCTCTGGTATATTGATAGTACATTGAATCTGTAGATTATTTTGGGTAGTATGGACATTTTAACAATATCATTTCTTCCAGTCAGTGAACACAGAATATTTTCCATTTGTTTGTATCCTCTTAATTTCTTTCATCAGTGATGTGTATTGATAGTTTTCAGTATACAGGTCTTTCACCTCTTTAGTTAAGGTTATTCTTTTTCTTGCTATTGTAAATAGGATTGTTTTCTGATATTCCTTTTCAGATAGTTCATTGTTAGTGTATAGAAATGTGACTGATTTTTGTATGCTGATTTTGTAACTTGCAACTTTACTGAATTTATTAGTTCTAATAGCTTTTTTCCTTCTAAACTTTTTTAAAATTTATTTTTAATTGGAGCAATAAATAATTGCTTTACAATATTATGTCGGCTTCTGACCTACAACATGAATCAACCATAAGTATACATGTGTCTCCTTCTAATAATTTTTTAAAGAATGGAATCTTTAGTGTTTTCTGTACATG
This sequence comes from Bos taurus, assembly GCF_002263795.3. Taxonomy (NCBI): domain Eukaryota; kingdom Metazoa; phylum Chordata; class Mammalia; order Artiodactyla; family Bovidae; genus Bos; species Bos taurus. The sequence continues at coordinate 9,541,617 of NC_037332.1, forward strand.
AGATTTGTCTTCCCACCTGGCGCTAGAAGTAAAGAACCTGCCTGCCAATGAAGGAGATGCAGGAGACATGGGTTTGGTCCTTGGGTCACAAAGATCCCCTGGAGGAGGTCATAGCAACCCACTGCAGTATTCTTGACTGGAGAATCCCATGGACAGAGGAGCCTGGCAGGCTACAGTCCATAGGGTTACAAAGAGTTGGACATGACTGAAGTGACTTAGAATGCACACATGTACATACATAAGATCATATTTTCTGCAAACATGTACACAGTTATATCTTTTCTAATTAGAATGGCTTTTATTTCCATTTCTTGCCTAATTTCTCTGGCTAAGGCTTCTGATACTGTGTTAAGTAAAAGGGTGAGAGTGGACATCCTTATCTTGTTTGTGATCTTAAAGGATAAGCTTTCAGCTTTTCATCACTGAGTATGTTGGTGTGGGCTTGTCATATATATTCTTTATAATGATGAGGTACATTTTTTTCTATACCTAGTTTATTAAGAGTTTTTATCATTATAGTTGTTGGATTTTTTTCAGATGCTTTTTCTGCATCTATTGATATGATCATATGATTTTCATTCTTTATTCTATTAATGTTGTGTATCACATCAATTGGTTTTTGTATATTGAAACATCCTTGTATCCCAGGAATAAATCTCACTTTGTCATGCTTTATAATCATTTTACTATGCTATTGAATTTGGTTTGTTAGAAGTTTGCTGCAGATTTTTGCACCTGTATACATCAGGGCTATTGGCATGTAGTTTTCTTGGGGAGTTTTTGTCTGGCTTATGTATCAGAGTAATGCTGGCCTCTTAAAATGAATTTGGAAGTGTTCCCTCCCTTTCAGCTTTTTGAAAGAGGAGGATTGGTGTTAATTTTGTCTTTAAATGTTTGGTAGAATTCATTAGTGAAGCCATCTGGTCCTGGACTTTTCTTTTTTGAGAAGTTTTTGGATTATTGATTCAATCTCTTTATTGGTTAGAGGTTTATTCATACCTTCTATTTCTTCATGATTTATTTATAGTATGTTTTTAGGAATTTACCCATTTCTTCCAGGTTATCCAATTTGTTGGCATACAGTTGTGCATCATAGTCTCTTATGATCCTTTGTTTCTGTGGCATCAGTTGCAGTGTCTCTTCTTTTATTTCTTAAAAATTTTTTTTTAAATATATTTTGGCTGAATCTTTGTTGTGGCACTCAGAGGCTTCTCTAGCTGTGGAGCACAGACTCTACAACGTGCAGGCTGAGCAGCTGCAGGGCATTCTGTGCCCCCTACATTGGAAGGCAGATTCTCAACTACTAGACCACCAGGGAAGTCCCTTTTCTTTCATTTCTGATTTTAATATTTAGAACTTTTTTTTCTTAGACTGGCCAAATGCTGTTAACTTTATTTTTTTCAAAAAGACAACTCTTAGTTTCACTCATCTTTTCCTACTGTATTTCTTTTTTTAAAAAAAAGCTTGTTATTTTATATTGGTGCTTAGCTACTTAACAATGTGATAGTTTCAGGTGTACAGCAAAATGGCTCAGGCATACAAATATATGTCTCCATTCTTCCCTAAACTCCACTCCCATCCAGACTGCCACATGACATTGAGCAGAGTTCCCTGTACTGTACAGTAGGTCCTTGTTGGTTATCCATTTTAAATATACTTGCTATTGTTTTTTTTTAATTTTCTATTTCATTTATTTTTGCTCTTACCTTTGTTGTATCCTTCCTTCTGCTAGTTAGCTTGTTCCTCCTTTTTCTAGTTCCTTGACATGTAAAGGTAGATTGTTTATTTGAAATATTTTGTGGTATGATTTCATTCTTAAGTTTGTTAAGGCTTGCTTTTCAATCTAACATATGAGCTATCCAGGAGAAAGATCTGTGTGTGCTTGAGGAGAACATACATTCTACTCTGGCAGGGTAGAATGTTCTACATATATCCTTTAGCATATGGTTGCTCTGTAGTGTTCTTCAGGCCTTCCCTTTCTTTCTTCTTAAAAAATTGCTTATTTATTTTCAGTTGTGCTGGGTCTTTGTTGCTGTGTGTGGGCTTTCTCTGGTTTGTAGCGAGTGGGGGCTCCTCTTTGTTGCATCGCATGGGCTTCTCATTGCAGTCACTTCTCTTGTTGCGGAGCATGGGCTCTGGGCACGTGGGCTTCCGTAGCTGTGGCTTGCAGGCTTTAGAGCTCAGGCTCAGTAGTCATGGTGCATGGGCTCAGATGCTCCATGACGTATGGAATCTTCCTGGACCAGGGATCAAACCCATGTCCCTTGCATTGCCAGGTGATTCTTATCCACTGTATCACCAGGGAAGCCCCAGGCCCTCTATTTCTTTACTGATCTTCTGTTCAGATGTTCTAGTCCATTACTGAAGGTAGGAAATTGAAGTCTTCTACTTTTGTTGTACTGATGTTTATTTCTTCTTCAGTTATGTCGACATTTGCACATATTGTTTAGGTGCTGTGACCTTGGATGCATGTATAATTTTTATATCTTCCTGGTGGATCAATCCTTTTACCAGTATATAATATCCTTTGTCACTTGTGACTCTTTTGGTTATCATTTTTAAATGGAATATCTTTTTCAATCTGTGTTCTCTTTTGGTTACCATTTCCATGGAATATCTTTTTCCATCTTTTCATTTTCAGCTTATGTGTGTCCTTAAGTCTAAAGTGAATTTCTTGTAGATAGCATGTAGTTGGCCTTGTTTTTTTATTCATTCCTCCATGCTATATCTTTTGATTGAAGAATCTAATCCATTTGCATTTAAAGTAATTATTGCTATGGAAAATTTTACTGTTACCATTTTATTAGTTGTTTCTGTTAAGATCAGTTAAAAAATTTAAGAAGTCAATTGTGGACAGATGCTTTTGTACATTATAATAAAAATGAATTACTAGAAAGACAAAAAGTCAAATATGAAAAATACAAGCCACAATTATGCATCATATTGCTATAAAAGTTTCTAAATACTTAATTTTAGTTTCTATTTCTATCTCCTGGAGGATAAGTAATAAGTAATTTGCAGATCAGCACTGACCAGTAGACCATACTTTGAGTAGTGCTGCTCTGAAGGACAGAAGGAAATCAGTCAAATAATAACCCAAATAATTATCCTAGATTAAATTTCAGTAACAGCTATGATTTAAAGTCATCAAATTATATGTAACCTAGTTGCAGGGGAGATCAAAACAGAAATTTCTGAAGATAAGAGATCTGAGCTGAGGTTATTGCATGAATGTGAATTAATCATACAGAGTATACTTTTACCAGAATCTGATGACAATAAGACAGGATCTATGGAAATAGAATTACTTGTGCAAAAACCTTGTAGTGGGAAGGAAACTAATACATGTTTGGAACTGCGTGAAGCATGTTATGTGTGTTGCTGTTCAGTCACTCAGTCGTGTCTGACTCTCTGCGACTAAATGGACCGCAGCAAGCCAGGTTTCCCTGTCCTTCACTTTCTCCCAGAGTTTGCTCAAACTCATGTCCATTGAGTCGATGATGCCATCCAACCATCCTATCCTCTATCACCCCCTTCTCCACTTGCCTTCAATCTTTCCCAGCATCAGGGCATTTTCTAATGAGCTGGCTCTTCCTATCAGGTGGCCAAAGTGTTGGAGCTTCAGCTTCAGCATTAGTCCTTTCAGTGAATATTCAGGGTTGATTTTCTTTAGGATTGACTGGTTCGGTCTCCTGGCTGTCCAAGAGACTCTCAAGAGCCTTCTCCAGCATCATGGATCAAAAGCATCAATTCCTTGGCTCTTAGTCTTCTTTATGATATGACTGTCACATTCATACATGACTACTGGAAAAATCATAGCTTTGACTATATGGGCCTTGGTCAGCAAAGTGATATCTTTGCTTTTAAATATGTTGTCTAGGTTTGTCATAGCTTTTCTTCCAAGGAGCAAGCATTTTTTTAATTTCATGGCTGTAGTCAACATCAAGAAAATAAAGTCTGTCACTGTTTCCATTTTTTTCCCCATCTATTTGACACAAAGTGATGGGACTGGATGTCATGATCTTTGTATTTTGAATGTTGGATTTAGACTAGCTTTTTCATTCTCCTCTTTTACCTTCATCAACAGGCTCTTTAGTTCCTCTTCACATTCTGCCATTAGGGTGGTGTCATCTGCCTATCTGAGGTTATTGATATTTCTCCCAGCAATCTTGATTCCAGCTTGAGCTTAATCTAGCCCATGATTTCACATGATGTACTATGCATATAAGTTAAATAAGCTGGGCAACAATATACAGACTTGATGTACCCCTTTCCCAATTTTGAACCAGTCTGTTGTGCCATGTCCAATTCTAACTGTTGTTTCTTGATCTGCATACAGGTTTCTCAGGAGACAGGTAAGGTGGTCAGGTATTCCCATCTCTTAAAGAATTTTCCACAGTTTGTTGTGATCCACACAGTCAAAGGCTTTGGCATAGTCAATGAAGCAGAGGCAGATGTTTTCGGAAACTCTCTTGCTTTTTCGATGATCCGTCGGATGTTGGCAATTTGATCTCTGGTTCTTCTGCCTTTTCTAAATCCAGCTTGTACATCTGGAAGTTCTTGGTTCACATACTGTTGAAGCCTAGCTTGAAGGATTTTGAACATTAACTTGCTAGCATGTGAAATGAGTGCAATTGTGTAGTAGTCTGAATGTTCTTTGGCATTGCCCTTCTTTGGTATTGGAATGAAAACTGACCTTTTCCAGTCCTGTGGCCATACTGAATTTTTCACTTATTCCCCTTAACAAACCTGTGTATTTTTCACTTATTCCCTTTAACAATCCTGTAGGTTCATTATCTTCTTACTCATGCTTGCTGTCCTCAGTTAAGCAATACGTCAACATACCTCTTTTTATCATCTAATTAATAGATAATTAGTTAGTAATTATTATTGAGGAGTAGAGATGTGAAATAACTTATTCAAAATCACTTAGCTGTCTAGTAGGGGGTAAAATTGGATTCTAAGGCTGTTTGATGCCACAGTCTGTTCTTTTATTCACCATACTATGCTACTATCATATTTGACCTGAATAACCCGATTTCAACCCTGAGTCATTTGCCTCCAGTTCCCAGCAATCTTAAAATACTGCCTTATTTTTCCTGTCTTCCTTGCTAAAGCTGGAATCTGTAATTAGATTGATCATACTTCCAGTTGTTTCCACTGAAAACAATCAATGGAGAAGCAGAATATTCCATTAAGGCTAGTATTAGGCACCACAGCCATTTATAATATCTTTTTAAAGGACAGGTATGTAGCTCATATCAGAATTAGGTTCATCTGTGAGTAGAAAGAACTCGAAAAAGAATAGTTCCTTCAAGATTGAAAGTTGTTTCTCTTTCATGTAAAAATCCAGAGACAGATAGCTCAGACCCTATTCTGTGAAATTATCAAGACTCTAGGCTTGTTTCCTGCTTTTCTGACATCCGTAGCAAGCCATTTCCGGAGAAGGCAATGGCACCCCACTCCAGTACTCTTGCCTGGAAAGTCCCATGGGTGGAGGAGCCTGGTAGGCTGGAGTCCATGGGGTCGCTAAGAGTCGGACATGACTGGGCGACTTCACTTTCACTTTCATGCATTGGAGAAGGAAATGGCAACCCACTCCAGTGTTCTTGCCTGGAGAATCCCAGGGAAGACGGAGCCTGGTGGGCTGCTGTCTATGGGGTCGCACAGAGTCGGACACGACTGCAGTGACTTAGCAGTAGCAGTAGCAGCAAGCCATTTCATGACCCAAGATGACTGTTTAAGTGCTGTATTCATTTCCTAGGGCTGCTGTAACAAAGGCCACGAACTAGGTGTCTAACAGTTATGGAAGTTCGTTGTCTAACAGTTCTGGAAGCTGAAAATCTGAAATTAAGGAGTATGGCTATACTCTCTCTAAAGCATGTGGTGAAGAATCCTTCTTTGCCTCTTCTAGCTTCTGCTGCTTGTTGGCATTCTTTGGTTTTCCTTGGCTTGTAGATGTATTAGTCTGATCTCTGCCTCTGTTGTCACTGGGCTGTCTTCCTTCTGTGCCTGTCAGGGTGTCTTTGCATGGTGTTGTTCCTTTATGTCTGTGTTCAGAGCTTCCTCTTACAAGTTGTATTAGATTAAGGCTTGCTCTAACAACCTTATTTTAACTTGTTTACATCTGCAAATACCTTATTTCCAAATAAAGTATCATCCACAGGGACTGAGGGTTAGGAATTCACCATATCTTATTTTTTAGAAGGAGGTATGACAGGTTCCAACATTATATTTACCTTCCATCCTGCAAAAGTAATAAGGAAGGAAGCTATGATTCTTTCTTCTAAAGACTCTTTCTATATGGTAGATAAAAAATTTTGCTTACGTTGGTCATAGTTGGGTGCAAACAATGTTAACCAACTTTGTGACCAGCTAAACTGGAGATTCTGTTACTAAGTGAGAAGAAATGAATTCATATTGAATTCACATGGCAAGCAATCTCTACCATGTGGTCTAAAATTGCTCTTTATTTTTTTAATTTTGAGAAGTCAGACTTAATTAACATTATTAATGATATTAAGCAAGATGACACCACCCTTATGGCAGAAAGTGAAGAGGAACTAAAAAACCTCTTGAAGAAAGTGAAAGATGAGAGTGAAAAAGTTGGCTTAAAGCTCAACATTCAGAAAACTAAGATCATGGCATCTGGTCCCATCACTTCATGGTCAACAGATGGGGAAAAAGTGGAAATAGTGACAGACTTTATTTTTGGGGGCTCCAAAATCACTGCAGATGATGACTGCAGCCATGAAATTAAAAGATGCTTACTCCTTGGAAGGAAAGTTATGACCAACCTAGATAGCATATTAAAAAGCAGAGATATTACTTTGCCAACAAAGTTCTGTCTAGTCAAGGCTATGGTTTTTCCAGTGGTCATGTATAGATGTGAGAGTTGGACTGTGAAGAAAGCTGAGCACCAAAGAATTGATGATTTTGAACTGTGGTGTTGGAGAAGACTCTTGAGAGTCCCTTGGACTGCAAGGAGATCCAACCAGTCCATCCTAAAGGAGACCAGTCCTGGGTGTTCATTGAAAGGACTGATGCTGAAGCTGAAACTGCAATACTTTTGCCACCTCATGTGAAGAGTTGACTCATTGGAAAAGACTCTGATGCTGGGAGGGATTGGGGGCAGGAGGAGAAGGGGACGACAGAGGGTGAGATGGCTGGATGGCATCACCAACTTGATGGACGTGAGTTTGGGTGAACTCTGGGAGTTGGTGATGGACAGGGAGTCCTGGTGTGCTGTGATTCATGGGGTTGCAAAGAGTTGGACACGACTGAGCAATTGAACTGAACTGACTGAAGCAAATAGCTATACAGAAATATGCTTATTGCATTTTACCATGGAGGCATAACAACAAGTTTACAAGAAACTAGGACTATAAAGAGAAACATGTACATTATCAATCCATTTGAGCAGTTCCTCATATAATATTATATACTTAAAAGAAATATAAGGCATGGGCCGTGCTCTCAGACAACATACAATCTAGTTGAATGGGTTTGAATCTTTTGAATTTCATAGACCAATAACTTTTCTGGAGAATAAAAAATGGGAGGGACAGATAAGAGAGAAGTGTCAACTTTTTCTTTTTATTGATTGATTTTCGGCTGCACTGGGTCTTTGCTACATGTGGATTTTCTCTAGTTGTGGTGCATGGACTTCTCATTGCTGTGGGTTCTGCTGTGGAGCACGGGCTCTAGAGAGCACAGGCTCAGCAGTCGTGGTGCCCAGGCTTAGGTATCCCATGGCATGTGGAAGTCTTCCTGGACCAGAGATCAAATCCATTTTCCCGGTATTGGCAGGTGGGTTCTTAGCCACTGGACCACCAATGAAGTCCTAAAATTGCTCTTCAAATAAGTTTCTCTGATCTAGTGATTGCGTATTCCTATGCAAGCTGGTTTTAGAAAAGGCAAAGGAACCAGAGATCAAATTGCCAAAATCTGTGGCATTATCGAAAAAGCAAGAGAGTTCCAGAAAAACATCTATTTCTGCTCTATTGACTATTCCAAAGCCTTTGACTGTGTGGATCACAACAAACTGTGGAAAATTCTTAAAGGGATGGGAAGGCCAGACCACCTGACCTGCCTCTTGAGAAACCTATATGCAGGTCAGGAAGCAACAGTTAGAATTGGACATGGAAAAACAGACTGGTTCCAAATAGGAAAAGCAGTACATCAAGGCTGTATATTGTCACCCTGCTTATTTAACTTCTATGCAGAGTACATCATGAGAAACACTGGGCTGAAAGAAGCACAAGCTGGAATCAAGATTGCCGGGAGAAATATCAATAACCTCAGATATGCAGATGACACCACCCTTATCTTATGGCAGAAAGTGAAGAGGAACTAAAGAGCCTCTTGCTGAAAGTGAAAGAGTAGAGTGAAAAAGTTGACTTAAACCTTAACATTCAGAAAACTAAGATCATGGCATCTGGTCCCATCATTTCATGGCAAATAGATGGGGAAACAGTGGAAACAGTGACAGACTTTATTTTTTTGGTCTCCAAAATCACTGCAGATGGCGACTGCAGCCATGAAATTAAAAGACACTTACTCCTTGAAAGAAAAGTTTTGACCAATCTAGACAGCATATTAAAAAGTAGAGACAGTACTTCGCCAACAAAGGTCCATCTAGTTAAGGCTATGGTTTTTCTAGTAGTCATGTATGGATGTGAGAGTTGGACTATAAAGAAAGCTGAGTGCTGAAGAATTGATGCTTTTGAACTGTGGTGTTGGAGAAGACTCTTGAGAGTCCCTTGGACTGCAAGGAGATCCAACCAGTCCATTCTAAAGGAAATCAGTCCTGAATATTCTTTGGAAGTACTAATGTTGAAGTAGAAACTCCAATACTTTGGCCACCTGATGTGATGAGTTGACCCATTGGAAAAGACCCGGATGCTGGGAAAGATTGAAGTTGGTAGGAGAAGGGGACGACAGAGGATGAGATGGTTGATGGTATCACCAACTCAATGGACTTGAGTTTGAGTAAACTCCGGGAGCTGGTGATGGACAGGGAGGCCTGGCGTGCTGCAATTCATGGGGTCGCAAAGAGTCAGACATGACCGAGTGACTGAACTGACTGATGACTGATGGGATTGCAGTGTGTGATACTCTCACCAAAAGCTACATAGTAGATCACCTGTTTTAGGCTGGGGCAGAGATATATGGCTTCCTGGAAGTTTCTAACAAGCCCGTACCATAGTGTGATTGTGACTTAGTGATGGGATCCTGAGGTAGGTAGTCAACTTCGCTAAGTCTCAATTTCCTCATATTTATATTAAGAATAATATCTATTTCATGTAATTGATGTATAGCTTAAGTTGGATAATATATATGTGAAAGTTCCTGGCATAAATAAGTACTCTATATCTGATTATATTAATATGAATCCAGGAAGGAGAAAAACAGAAAAAGGAGGAGGAAGGGAAAGAAAAATTGCTTTTTGTATATAATATTCTAATGAAAAGAAAACCTTATGTAAAGAAAATTTTCTTCGGTGTCTTTTTAAGCAAGTCGTGTTTCTTTTGAGAAAACATCAATCTACTTGCTCTCAGCAGTTTCTTTGATGAGATATAAAGCCATCCCACACATTTTGAATTTTATTTGAAGGGTACTTCTTAACTTCCCTTGTGGCTCAGCTGGTAAAGAATCCACCTGCAATGTGGGAGATCTGTGTTCGATCAATTCCTGGGTTGGGAAGATCCCCTGGAAAAAGGAAAGGCTACCCACTCCAGTATTCTGGCCTAGAGAATTCCACGGACTGTATGGTCCGTCAGGTCGCAAAGAGTCAGACACGACTGAGCGACTTTTACTCACTCAACAGATAATCTTTCATGACCTGATCAAGAGGCAATTACTGCTATTATTACAATTGAGAGGAATTGTCCACAAGACTCCTCAGGCATTGCATAGGTAATATGCTTCAGTCAGTCTTGCTTAGTTGTGTACAACTCTTTGCGACCCCATGAATCACAGTACGCCAGGTCTCCCTGTCCATCACCAACTCTCGGAGTTCACTCAGACTCACGTCCGTTGAGTCAGTGATGCCATCCAGCCATCTCATCCTCTGTCGTCCCCTTCTCCTCCTGCCCCCAATCCCTCCCAGCATCAAGGTCTTTTCCAATGAGTCAACTCTTTGCATTAGGTGGCCAAAGTATTGGAGTTTCAGCTTCAGTATCAGTCCCTCCAATGAACACCCAGGACTGATCTCCTTTAGCATGGGCTGCTTGGATCTCCTTGCAGTCCAGGGCACTCTCTAGAATCTTCTCCAACACCACAGTTCAAAAGCATCAATTCTTCGGTGCTCAGCTTTCTTCACAGTCCAACTCTTACATCCGTACATGACCACTGGAAAAACCATAGCGTTGACTAGACGGACCTTAGCTTTTCCAATAAGTATTATAGCAGAGTCTGCTTGATGTCCGCCAATATCCAGTCCCCTCTCCTTTTCTATGTGGTTGAATGTTTAACTTGAGTACATGGCCACCCCATCCAATGGTTGCATTTCTCAGCCTTTCTTGCCACTAGGTGTGGCCATATGATCTAGTCAATGTGTTTAACCTTAGGTAATGTGTACAGTTTCTGGGGTCATGTCATTAATCTTTCTCTGCATCTCTAGTCTCCTCCTGCTCTCTGTGATGTGAATGTGATCTGTGATTTCTTTGATGACTGCAACTATTTAGGACAGAAGAAAAACAAGATAACTTAAGCCCTGTGTTCCTAAGACCATGGAGCTGCCATATCAGCCAGTTCTGCTAAAACTTGGATCATTATGTGAAAATAAACTATTTTGTTTAAATCACTGCTATTCTGGGTTTTATTACAGTCGTTGAACCTGTATCTTAAAAAGTACAGAATTTGGTACCTAAAATGATCAGGTAGTAGTGGTACTGGAACACAGTTATTGCAGTCTGGAATGTTGACTATCATTATATGATTGAATGAGATTTGAAAAACTGTCCTCTGCAATAACTTGGATAGTGAACCAGACACTCATGGAGACTGGCTCTAAGAGAAAAGGTAAAAACAAGCAAACAAACAAATAAAAAAGTCAGGATATGGGCATCTATGGACTGCTTCTTTAATTCTTTCAACAAAATTTTCAAGGTGAATATAGATTCAGACTGGATTGAGTCATTTGCAAGCAGAGATGGAAAGGAATGCAACGTTCCAAAAAGAAGTTCTCTCTACCTAGGCCAGAAATCTGCATTTACTAAGCATTGAGTAATTTAGAAAGAGTTGAAAGAACCAACAGATTCTGTAGACCAAACTAGCAATGATAAAGGTGTTTGTTAATGGTAGGAGTGGCAAGAAGAGGGCTTTGGTTCCTTGTTAGTCTCTACCAACTGCTTCTCAAAGCAAGTCCAAATTAAAAAATAATGCATTTCAAGTGGATTTTCCTCAGTGTTCTGCAAGGGCATCGTTGCAAACTTTAATGGTTTATTGATTGGCACAAGCTATCTATGTTAAAAGACTGTGCTTTCTAGGTAAAAGAAATCTCATATAAACTTATCTAGCTCAAAGATCTTCAAAGCAAAATATGTAATCCTTGGGGTAAAAGGAGATATTCCAGTGGGTACTTGGACACATATAACTTTAAGAGGATCCATTTATAGATATTAAACTTTCATGCTATTCTTTCCAAAAATTGAGCTATTAAGAATTTTTCCCATTATATTTCTCTTTTGCTGCCTTTCCTTTTAAAATTGCCCTCCCACTTGACTAAAAAAGGTCTACTATTTGCTCACCTGGGTTCTAGCGTACTGCAAGTGTGCAGTCCTTTATGATGATTGCAGTGACTGATGACCAGCAGTAACGATGAGGAGCTTCCCTGGTGAATCAGCAGTAAAGGTCCCCTTCCCCGGTGCACCTTTGTTGGCAAATCTGCCTGCCAGTGCAGGAGATGTGAGTTTGATCCCTCGGTCTGAAAAGATCCCCTAGAGAAGAAAATGGCAACCCACTCCAATATTCTTGCCTGGGAAATCCCATGGACAGAGAAGCCTCGTGGGCTACTGTCCATAGGGTTGTGAAAGTGTCGGATACAACTTGGCGACTAAACAACAACAATACTAATGCTAACCAGAAAACTTTTAATGAAACATTTTGGCCATTGTTTTAGGGGAAAAGCCATTTAATTTCAACTTTTATGCATAGTTTTATTGCAAAGAAATATTATGGAGATGATTACTGTAAGACAGAAAACACAAAATATATTACATCATAATTCTGTGAGGGAGGTGAAAAGGAAATAAAAATTCAAGGAACAAAAGGAACTGTAAAAGAAGAACTAGTTCACATGTTTTTAAAATGAATGATGGTGGTGTCAAATCACTGTATTATTATTTACATTCTTTTTGACACATTTAAAGGAGTTGTTTTTCTTGTTCAGTTGTGTCTGACTCTTTGTGACTGCATAGACTACAGGACTCCAGGTTTCCCTGTCCTTCACAATCTCCTGGAGTTTGCTCAAACTCATGTCCATTGAATTGGCAATGCCATCCAACCATCTCATCCTCTGTCATCCTATTCTCCTTTTGCCCTCAATCTTTCCCAGAATTAGGGTTTTTTCTGATGAGTTGGCTTTTCACATCAGGTGCCACAGTATTGGAGCTTCAGATTCAGCATCAGTCTTTCTAGTGAATATTTAGGACTGATTTCCTTTAGGATGGACTAGTTTTATCTCCTTGCTGTCCAAGGGACTCTCAAGAGTCTTCCCCAGCACCACAATTTGAATGCATCAATTCTTTGGCTCTCAGCCTTTTTTATGGTCCAACTCTCACATCCATACATGACTACTGGAAAAACTGTAGCTTTGACTACATGGACCTTTGTTGGCAAACTGATGTCTCTGCTTTTTAACATGCTGTCTAGGTTTGTCGTAGCTTTTCTTCCAAGGAGCCAATGTCTTTTAATTTCATGGCTGCAGTCACCATTTGCAATGATTTTGGATCCCAAGAAAATAAAGTGTCACTGTTTCCATTGTTTACCCATTATGAAGTGATGGGAGCGGATGCCGTGATCTGAGTTTTTTGAATGTTGAGTTGTTTTGATTAAATTTTTATATGTTATTTATTTATTTGACTGCATTGGGTCTTAGTTGAGGCATGTGAGATATAGTTGCCTGACCAGGGTTTGAACTCAGGCCCACTACATTGTGAGCGTAGAGCCTTAGCCACTGGGCCACCAGGGAAGTGGTTGAATGTTGAGTTTTAAGCCAACCTCTTTCACCTTCATCAAGAGGCTCTTTAGTCTTCTTAGCTTTCTGCCATTAAGGTTGTGTCATCTGCATATCTGAGGTTATTGATACTTCTCCCTGCAATCTCAATTCCACCTTGATCTTCTTCCAGCCTGACATTTTGCATGATGTTGTTATAATAACCATTTTATTAAAAAATGTCAATATGTACAATATGTCTGAATTGCACCTTTTTCTACTATTTAAACTTTATGAGGTAGAGGTTATATATTTAGGTTTTAAAATGTTGGTGTGGCTTCATAGTATTTAAGGATTCTTTAATTGTATACTCAAGCGAAAATATTTGAAGACCCCGTTTCTATTGCCTGTTGTAACTGGATTACTCCCCATAAGCCCTTCCTATATAGAAGTATGGACCCACTGTTGCTCAGAGCAAATAATTGCCTTTGTTTATAATTGCTGATAATTTCCAGATGGTTCATATTGTCTATGAGAGCCAAATGAAATCAGTAGAAGAAGTTTTATCTGCATAAGGTGTAGAGGAAGTTAAGCTTCAGACTTGGGTAGAATGGGTGAGCCTTTCAGTTTAAGTCTAAACAGTAATATTAGGTTATTTGAAGTGAAGAAACTTATATGGAAACACTAACAATGTATGCTTGTCTTTTTTTCTTCTTTTGATGAGGTTTCCCTTTTTTCTTTTTCCCAGAAAAGGTTGAAAGTATATTTTCTCATTCCTTCCATATTTGATACTGTTACATGGAGATAATCTTGCTGAGACAATGTTATTGTACATGCTTTTCTTGTATCCAAAGCAAATACTAGTTTCCAGTCTTTTATATTTTTTCAAATAGAACTGTTAAGAATTCCCAATTATGAACTGTATTAATCCTGCTATAGCTAGAAGGCTTGGCAAGTATGTTCTAATGAAACGTTATATACCTTATTAGGTTTGTTGCTTTTTTTTTTAAACAAATCAGATTGGGAAGAATAAGTCAATGGAATGTTTAAAAAAAACACTTAAGCTTAATTTTCTAATAAGGAAAAAAGTATCAGACTTGTGTTAACACTCAGATCACCTTTTACAAATACTGTATAAGAATGAGGATTGAACCTCACTATTTAAGAAAACTTCACTTTCTCTGAACATAAATTTCCTTTCCACCCTAGTTCATATTAGTTGTACCTATTAAAGTCAACAGCAAAAAAAGTAACAAATCACGGTATAATTTGTCTTGTAAATGGAATATATTGGTTTTCCATATTTTCTACCCATTTGGAATAAGAGAAATAAAATTTGCATTTATCTTATAAATGGAATTTATTTGTTTTATAAATGCATTTATTTTATAAAGGGAATAAAACATACATTTATTTTATCTATGGAGTTGAATACTCGGTGGGGGATTTACTCAGCCACATTTCTCTGGGAACTGCTCGTTCTGCCACAGGATATTTCCTTCCAATAATAATCTTATTTCTATGAAGATGCCCATTTTTGGCATGAAAATAGTCAATGGATTGGACCCAGAGGTTGCAGCTGTCCTCTCCTCCCCAACCTGAGCTGAGCCAACCAGGCTGTCTTCTAGAAAGTTAGAATCGGAGCTGAGGGACTGGAGTTTGTTCTCCACCTGGGCCCATTGCTTATAACCATGGAGTTGGAATACAACCTGTCTTTGGGAAAGAATAACTGGTTTATCCCTAACATTAATTGGGCCAGGAGCAAGAGTAGAAATGATGGCCCTCATATCATATATTTAAATGTTGGAAAAGAAACAAAGTGAAAGAAAGTGAAGTTGCTCAGTCATGTCCAACTCTTTGCAACCGCATAGACTGTCGCCCACCAGGCTCCTCCATCCATGGAATTTTCCAGGCAAGAGTACTGGAGTGGGTTGCCATTTCCTTCTCCAGGAGATCCCAACCCAGGGATCTAACCCAGTTCTCCCACATTGTAGGCAGACACATTACCATCTGAGCTACCAGGGAAGCCCAAATGTTGGAAAGGCATAGTAAAAAAAACAATGAAATGTGGTATTTTTACCTTCTTATCTTGACAAATATAGTTTATAACAACCTTGGAGGTGAAGTTTGAAAATTTAAAGTTCTGAGATTCTTCAGAATTCCGCAAAGGAATGTGACTTTTGGGGGAGAGATGGTCTGTAGCTGCTCCTCTTTCCATCAAGCACCACATGGGGCATTCACTGCATATACTAAACACCTCAGGAGCTCATCACAGCTCCATCCATCTTGGCCACACTTTGGGACTGGAGGGGCACACCTGCAGAGCAGTCTGTCCTCAGGAAAACAGACCCACAAAGGAGGCTAGTGCAGGTCCTGGGAATAAACGCAGGCCTGCTGGGGGCAGAGAGTTCTGCGGCCTCAGGGGTCCAGACTATTTGTTTTTTCAAAGGGCTGTGCGGGCTCTGGAAAGGCACAGTATTATGTTGTTGTTGTTGGTTTGTTTTGCTTTTTTTAAAAAAGCTTTATTTTTTAGAGCAGTTTTAGGTACATGTTTAGCAATAGTGAGCCGAGATTCTTCAGCAGCATTTCTGTATACTCTCTGTGCCCATTCTTACCCGGGAGAGACTCTGCGTGTGTTGAGGGTTTATCTTTTTAACCCCATGGACTCTGCCTCATGGGAAAGGGCACAGTCTGGGAAGGGCAAGAGGTGGGTCTCTAAAGCTCTGAGGCCTGGGCAGAGGTCACTCTTGCCTGGGTCTAAAGGTGATATTGGAGAAGAAGAAAATAGGTAGAACTAATAAAGTGAGAGACATGACTGAAAAAATTCCATGGATCTTCCAATTGCTGGTTCTAGCCCCTTGCAAGGTTCTGCTGTTTTCCTGCTCTAGTTTTGTTTTGTTTTTCAGATACTATGGTATTCTTCTATTTTTTTTTTTAAATTGCAGATTTATTCACAGGTTGCAGTTTTTTTGTTGCTTAATTTTTAACAAATTGATGCATAGTTAATGTACAATATTATATGAGTTATAGATGTACAACATAGTGATTCACAGTTTTTAAATTTATACTCCATTATACTGAAGCTGAAGGTCCAATACTTTGGCCATCTGATCCCAACTCATTGGGAAAGACTGTGATGCTGGGAAAGGTGAAGGCAAGAGAACACGGGAATGACAGAGGATGAAATAGTTGGATGGCATCGCTGATTCCATCTCTTATGTCTCCTGCATTGGCAGGTGGGTTCTTTACCACTACGGCCACCTGGGAAGCCATAAGTGATGTCATACATATCTGTCTTTCTCTGTCGACTTATTTCCCCTAGGATAATACTCTCCAAGTCCATCCATGTGGTTGCAGATTGCAAGGTTTTATTCTTTTTTATGGCTTTCCACGTGGTGCAGTCATAAAGAATCTGCCTGCCAATGCTCGAGTTGTGGGTTCAGTCTCTGGGTTTGGGATGGTTCCCTGGACTAGGAAATGGCAATCCCACTCCAGTATTCTTGCCTGGGAAATTTCCATGGACAGAGGAGCCTGGTGGGCTGCAGTCCATCGGGTCGCACAGAGTCGGGCACTACTGAAGCGCCTGAGCAGCAGCAGCCACATGGTAGTTCTATATTTAGTTCTCTGAGAACTCGCCATGCTGTTTACATCCTTGCTGCGCACACTTGCATCCCCCCAACAGAGTCTGCGCGTTCCCTCTGCTGTGCATCCTCACCGGCGTTTGTCACTTGTGTTCTTTTTGACGGTTACCATTCTGAGAGGTATGAGATGATACTCGTTGTGGTTTTTATTTGCATTTCCCTGATGTTTAGTGATGTTGAGCATCTTTTCATGTGCCTGTTGGTCACTTACATGTCTTCTTTGGAGAAATGTCTGTTTAGGTCTTTGGCCCATCTTTTGATCAGGTTGCATGTTTTTTGATGTTGAGTTGAGTTGTATGCCGGGTTTACGTATGTTGGATGAGAATCCCTTATTGATCATATCATTTGCAAATATTTTCTTCCATTCAGTATAGATTGTCTTTTCATTTTGTCATTGGCTTCTTTTGCTGTACAAAAGCTTTTAAGTTTAATCAGGCCCCATTTGTTTATTTTTGCTTTTATTTCCTTTGCTCTAGGAGACTGATCCAAAAAAATATTTCTATGGTTTGTGTCAAAGAAGGTTCTGCCTGTGTTTTCTTCTAGGAGTTTTGTAGTTTCCAGTTATACATTTAGGTCTTTAATCCATTTTGAGTTTATCTTTGTATATGGTGTTAGAGAATTATCTAATTTCATTCTTTTACAAGCAACTACCCAGTTTTCCCAGCACCACTTATTGAAGAGACTGTATTTTCTCCACTGTGTATTCTTGCCTCTTTTATCATAGACTAACTGATCATAACTGCATAGGTTTATTTCTGGGCTCTCTATTCTGTTTTGTTGGTCTGTGAAGACACTATGGCATTCTTATAAAGCATTTCTCCATTTTTCTTAAGCTAGTTTTATGTGGTTTGCATTACTTGTAATCAGTGAGATCTAAGAATACTACGATACCCAACTAGGAGACTTTGAGTTGCCAATGCAATTGAAATTTCATTACTTGAATTTCATTATCTGAATTTACTTGAGTTTATCTTGCACTTACTTTCAAAATGATGTCACACTCATTTTATAATACTTAGCATATCTTGTGAAGAATCACTATTTCCATTTTGCATATATAGAAATGGGAACTCAGCTAACTTGCCCAAACTTCCAAATAAGATTTCCTTGTGGGAAAATAAGATTTCCTTCTGGGAAATCTTGCTTAAAAGAGATGGGACTTGGGTATCTCTCTCTCAGACATTAGTATGCATGAGAAAGTATATCAGCAAATGGTAACAGTGAAGTCAGGCAGACAATGCTTCCCACAGAAAATTTTAGAAACAAGGTAACAATTGGTCAAAACATCATTTGTATTCATTTTTAAAACAAGGATGATCCTTTTGAAATTCCCCCTTAAGAAAGTGCAAATGACAAGAATGGAGACTTCAGTGGTCAACATCCTTTCCTTTATGGCTCACACTCTTGCCTGGAAAATCCCATGGGCGGAGGAGCCTGGTAGGCTGCAGTCCATGGGGTCACTAAGAGTCGGACACGACTGAGCGACTTCACTTTCACTTTTCACTTTTATGCATTGGAAAAGGAAATGGCAACCCACTCCAGTATTCTTGCCTGGAGAATCCCAGGGACGGGGGAGCCTGGTGGGCTGCCATCTATGGGGTCACACAGAGTTGGACACGACTGAAGTGACTTAGCAGCAGCAGCAGGTGCTAAGCCAAAGGTGCAATCTGTGTGTGAGTATGCAAGATGTAAACCCAGGAATACCTCTCCATAGACTCAGTGGGAAGCTAGGATGGGAGAGGGAAGTAGGTGTTCAATGTCTCACTGAGGAGTGCAGAGATTCCTCAGAGTTTTAGGCATCCACAGGTGTCTGGTACTATTTCTGGTTATAGCATGAAAGAGAAGGTGTGGTGTGTGGGCAGAGAACTTTCCTGTGGTTTTGACAATCTGCCTCCCTGAAAATGGAGCTGGGGCAGGTGCCCAGAGAATAAGTTTGCTGGAGGTTAACAGCCCCTTTAAAGGTAGCACAATGAATGGGGTATGTGTGTTGTATGTGTGTGTGTTGTGTATCTCAAGCCAACTAATGTACGAAGGTTGTTATGGAAAAACAGAGACCCCCATAAGAATAACCATCCAAAAAAGTCTTAAATAAAATACATTTATACAATACAATGTGATAGGATAGGCATTATTTTTCTCAATTTACAGGTGAGGAAACAGGCTCAGAAATGAGGTAATTGGACCAAGATTGTATAGTTAGTAATAATTAATTGCTAGACTTCTTCTTAAACCGTGAGGTCAATGCCAAAGTCCCAACGTAACACGGTCCAAGTATCAAATATAAACATGTTTGATATTAGGTAGAGCTGCTACACCAAAACTGAGTGTCTTAGGGTCATTTCCCTCTGCACCTGTGTTGCTTTTGTTCAGTGTTTTCCTGTACTTTGTCGCCCTGGGCCAGTGTTGCTCCCACCATCTTGCTGCTTGGCCTGACTCTGTGGTTCTCATATTGTGCTGTACTGCCCACTTGTAGCGGATGTTTAGAGTCTACCACAAATCTACGAATCTGAATCTCTAGGTATCAGCTGGGAATTTGCATCTTATCACACCATTCCAAATAAATCTCAGGTACACTGAACATTGAGAAACATCAGGTAGATATTTTTGGGGAGTGAGAGTTAGGAATAGGTATGAAAGGCTGAAGAGGGGAGCTGCGTTACATGTTGAATGTATGAAATGTACATATCACATCACATATTTGATCTGCATATTTACATATGTAAGCATGCTTAATTTCTCATGTTCATTTTAGTTATTTGGAACCCAACTTCAAATCCAAACTGAATTAGAAATCCCTAACAACAAACAAACCACACAGATTTTCCCTAATTGAGTGGAAATGTAACAATAGAGAGCCAAACACCTAATTTTTTAATTGATTAATTTTAATTGGAGGATAATTGCTTTATAATATTGTGATGGTTTTGGCCATATATCAACACGAATTGGCCTTAGGTATACATGTGTCCCCCCATTCTGAACCCCCTTCCATCTCCTTCCCCAACCCATCCCTCTAGGTTTTCCCAGAGCACTGGCTTTGGGTGCCCTGCTTCATGCATTGAACTCACACTGGTCATCTATTTTACATATGGTAATGTATATGTTTCAGTGCTATTTTCTTAACTCATCCCACCCCTGCCTTCTCCCTCTGAGCCTAAAAGTCCGTTCTTTACATCTGTGTCTCCTTTGCTGCCCTATATGGAGGATCATTGGTACCATCTTTGTAGATTCCATATATATGCATTAATATACAGTACTTGTCTTTCTCTTTCTGACTTACTTCACTCTGTATAATAGGCTCCAGGTTCATCCACCTCATTGAACTGACTCAAATGTATTCCTTTTTATAGCTGAGTCATATTTCACTGTGTATATGTAGCACAGTTTCCTTATCCATTCATCTGCTGATGGATATCTAGGTTGCTTCCATGCCCTAGCTGTTTTAAATAGTGTTTTATTGAACACTGTGCTGGGAAAGATTGAGGGCAGGAGGAGAAGGGGACGACAGAGGATGAGATGGTTGGATGGCATCACCTACAATGGACATGAGTTTGAGTAAACTCTGGGAGTTGGTGATGGACAGGGAGGCCTGGCATGCTGCCGTTCATGGGGTCACAAAGAGTCGGACACGACTGAGCGACTAAACTGAGCTGAACTGAACACTGGAGTACATGTGTCTCTTTCAATTCTCGTTTCCTTGGGGTATATGCCCAGCACTGGGACTGCTGCGTCGTATGGCAGTTCTATTCCCTGTTTTTAAGGAATCTCTGCGCTGTTCTCCATAGTTGCTGCCCCAGTCGGCATTCACACCAACAGTATAAGAGGGTTCCCTTTGCTCTACACTTCTCCAGCATTTATTGTTTGTAGACTTTTTGATGATGGCCCTTCTGACTGGTGTGAGATG
The DNA here is from genome assembly GCF_002263795.3 of Bos taurus. Lineage (NCBI taxonomy): Eukaryota > Metazoa > Chordata > Mammalia > Artiodactyla > Bovidae > Bos > Bos taurus. The sequence goes on from NC_037332.1 coordinate 9,562,321, forward strand.
ATACCATTGTGGTTTTGATTTGCATTTCTCTAATAATGAGTGATGGTGAGCATCTTTTCATGTGTTTGTTAGCCATCTGTATATCTTCTTTGGAGAAATGTCTGTTTAGGCCTTTTGCCCACTTTTTGATTGTGTTGTTTGTTTTCTGGTATTTACTTGTATGAGCTGCTTATATGGCCATATGGCCTCAGTGATGAAGACCACATCTTAAAAATCTCTTTCTAGAAAGAGAACAATTGCCAAGAAGTGTTGTCAGTTTTATAGAAAGTTAGAACTAAATGGAGGCTCCTAATGTAAGTAAATTGTGATCTATTTGTAATCTTGCCATTACATATGTCCTTTAAAGGTGTCATAGTTTTGTCTTCCACCCGTAACTTTTTAAATAACTTGTTTGTTTTATTCATTTATTGTTTTTAGTTGCTCTGGGTCTTCACTGCTGCACGCAGTCTTCCTCTTGTTTCGGTGAGGGGGGCTGCTCTTTGTTGCGGTACAGAGACGTATTGCAGTGGCCTCTCTTATGGCCGCACACAGGCTCGAAGGGTACAGGCTTCAGTGGTTGCAGCAGGAGAGCTCAGTAGTCACGGCCTGTGGCTCAGTAGATGCTGCTTACGGGCTCTGGGGCACAGTCTTAGTAGTTGTGACACGTGGGCTTAGTTGCTCCACAGCATGTGGAATCTTCCCAAACCAGGGATTGAACCCATGTCTCCTGCTCTGGTAGGCGGATTCCTATCCATGGTCCCACCAGGGAAGTCCCACCTTTAAAATTTTAATCCACTGGCATTTGATTTGACTTTGTGTGTAACTGGGCTTCCCTGGTGGCTCAGACCATAAAGAATCTGCCTGCAATATAAGAGACCCAGGTTCGATCCCCAGGTTCGAATGGTTAAGATCCCCTGGAGAAGGGAACAGCAACCCACTCCAGTATTCCCACCTGGAGAATTCCCATGGACAGAGGAGCCTGGTGGGCTACAGTCTATGGGTCACAGAGTCAGACACGACTGAGCGATTGTCACTATCATGTGTGTTACTAGATTCTCAATTTTCCTCGTGGCACTTATTGAACAGTTTTCCTTTCACACCCTTCTGTGAAGTCTGCTCTTTCAAAAATTCATTTTTATGTGTATGCCAATGACTGTTCACTGTCTTTATTCAGTTCAGTTCAGTTCAGTCACTGAGTCGTGTCCAACTCTTTGCGACCCCATGAATCACAACACGCCAGGCCTCCCTGTCCATCACCAACTCCCAGAGTTCACTCAGACTCACGTCCATTGAGTCAGTGATGCCATCCAGCCATCTCATCCTCTGTTGTCCCCTTCTCCTCCTGCCCCCAATCCCTCCCAGCATCAGAGTCTTTTCCAATGAGTCAACTCTTCGCATCAGGTGGCCAAAGTACTGGAGTTTCAGCTTTAGCATCATTCCTTCCAAAGAAATCCCAGGGCTGATCTCCTTCAGAATGGACTGGTTGGATCTCCTTGCAGTCCAAGGGACCCTCAAGCGTCTTCTCCAACACCACAGTTCAAAAGCATCAATTCTTCGGCGCTCAGCCTTCTTCACAGTCCAGCTCTCACATCCATACATGACCACTGGAAAAACCATAGCCTTGACTAGATGGACCTTTGTTGGCAAAGTAATGTCTCTGCTTTTGAATATGCTATCTAGGTTGGTCATAACTTCCCTTCCAAGGACTAAGCGTCTTTTAATTTCATGGCTACATCACAATAAATCTCTAAATTTGGTAGGCAGATCTCTCTGATCTTATTCTTCTTTAGAAATGTCTTAGTTCTGTGTGACCCTATGAGCTTCCATATAAATTTCAGAATGATTTTTTTTAACTTTATTTTATTTTTAAACTTTACATAATTGTATTAGTTTTGCCAAATATCAAAATGAATCCGCCACAGGTATACATGTGTTCCCCATCCTGAACCCTCCTCCCTCCTCCCTCCCCATACCATCCCTCTGGGTCGTCCCAGTGCACTAGCCCTAAGCATCCAGTATCGTGCATTGAACCTGGACTGGCAACTCGTTTCTTACATGATATTTTACATGTTTCAATGTCATTCTCCCCAAATCTTCCCACCCTCTCCCTCTCCCACAGAGTCCATAAGACTGTTCTATACATCAGTGTCTCTTTTGCTGTCTCGTACACCGGGTTATTGTTACCATCTTTCTAAATTCCATATATATGCGTTAGTATACTGTATTGGTGTTTTTCCTTCTGGCTTACTTCACTCTGTATAATAGGCTCCAGTTTCATCCACCTCATTAGAACTGATTCAAATGTATTCTTTTTAATGGCTGAGTAATACTCCATTGTGTATATGTACCACAGCTTTCTTATCCATTCATCTGCTGATGGACATCTAGGTTGCTTCCATGTCCTGGCTATTATAAACAGTGCTGCGATGAAGATTGGGGTACATGTGTCTCTTTCCCTTCTGGTTTCCTCAGTGTGTATGCCCAGCAGTGGGGTTGCTGGATCATAAGGCAGTTCTATTTCCAGTTTTTTAAGGAATCTCCACACTGTTCTCCATAGTGGCTGTACTAGTTTGCATTCGCACCAACAGTGTAAGAGGGTTCCCTTTTCTCCACACCCTCTCCAGCATTTATTATTTGTAGACTTTTGGATCGCAGCCATTCTGACTGGTGTGAAATGGTACCTCATAGTGGTTTGGATTTGCATTTCTCTGATAATGAGTGGTGTTGAGCATCTTTTCATGTGTTTGTTAGCCATCTGTATGTCTTCTTTGGAGAAATGTCTATTTAGTTCTTTGGCCCATTTTTTGATTGGGTCGTTTATTTTTCTGGAGTTGAGCTGTAGGAGTTGCTTGTATATTTTTGAGATTAGTTGTTTGTCAGTTGCTTCCAGAATGATTTTATAAAATATTATCAAGAATCCATTTGGGATTTTGATCATAATAGGTTTGATTTTATAAACCAGTTTGCATGGGTTGGCACTTTTACGATATTAGGTCTTTTGTCTTCTCTTAAAATTTTTATCATGAAAAATTATCCATCACTTAACTTTAACAAATATAGACATTTTGACATATTTGTTTCATCTATCCTCCAATTATTTTTACTGAAGTATTTCAAAGCAAATCTCAGAATCATGCCATTTCAATCCTTTGAAATGACATATACATCTCAGGATGCATATCAGAATGCGTTTCAAAAACGGGGGAGATATTTTCTTCATTATCACAACAGTATTATCACACCTTGTGTTATTTTAAATGCTTTTTGTTCAGTTGTTGCTCAGTCACTCAGTCATGTCCAACTCTTTGCGACCCCATGGACCGCAGCATGCCAAGGTTCCCTGTCTTTCACTATTTCCTGGAGTCTGTGCAAACTCATGTCCATTGAATCAATTATGCCATCCAACCATCTCATCCTCTGTCACCCTCTTCTCCTGCCCGAAATCTTTCCCAACGTCAGGGTCTTTTTCAGTGAGTCGACTCTTCACAACAGGTGGCCAAAGTATTGGAGCTTCAACTTCAGCATCAGTCCTCCAATGAATATTCAAGGTTGATTTCCTTTAGGATTGACTGGTTTGATTACCTTGCTGTCCAGGGGACTCTCAAGAGTCTTCCCCAGCACCACAGTTTGAAGACATCAATTCTTTGGTGCTCAGTCTTCTTTATGGTCTAACTCTCACATCCATAGATGACTAGTGGGGAAACCATAGCTTTGACTACATGGACCTTTGTTGGCAAACTGATGTCTCTGCTTTGGAATATGCTGTCTAGGTTTGTCATAGCTTTTCTTCCAAGGAGCAAACGTCTATAATTTCCTGCCTGCAATAACTGTCCTCAGTGATTTTGGAGTCCAAGAAGATAAAATCTGTCACTATTTCCATTTTTTTCCCATCTTTTTGCCATGAAGTGAAGGGACTGTGTGCTATGATCTTAGTTTTTTAAATGTTGAGTTTTAAGCCAGTCTTCTCCTCTTTCACTTTCAGCAGGAGGCTCTTTAGTTTCTTTTCATTTTCTGCCATTAGGGTGGTGTCATCTGCATACCTGACGTTATTGATATTACTCCTGACAATCTTGATTTCAGCTTGAGTTTCATCCAGCCTGGCATTTCGCATGCTGTACTTTGCATATAAGTTAAATAAGCAAGGTGACCATTTACAGCCTTGACGTACTCCTTTCCCAATTTTGAACCAGTTGATTGTTCTATGTCTGATTGTAACTATTGCTTCTTGACCTGCATACAGGTTTCTCAGGAGGCAGATAAGGTGGTCTGGTATTCCCATCTCTTGAAGAATTTTCCACAGTTTGTTGTAATCCACACAGTCAAAGACTGGTATAGTCAATGAAACAGAAATAGATGCTTCTCTGGAATTGTCTTGCTTTTTCTATGATACAGTGGATGTTGGTAATTTGATCTCTGGTTCCTCTGCCTTTTCTAAATCCAGCTTGTACATCTGAAATCCAGCTTGTACATCTGGAAATTCTTGGTTAACATGCTGCTGAAGCCTAGCTTGAAGGATTTTGAATATTTGTTAGCATGTGAAATGAGTGCAATTGTGCAGTGATTTGACCTTTCTTTAGCATTGCCCTTCTTTTAAAGTGCAGCACTTTAACAGCATCATCTTTAGGATTTGAAATAGCTCAGCTGGAATTCCATCACCTCCTCTAGCTTTGTGTGTAGTGATGCTTCCTAAGGCCCACTTGACTTCACCCTCAAGGATGTCTGCTCTAGGTGAGTGATCACACCATCATAGTTATCTGGGTCATCAAGACCTTTTTTTTGTACAGTTCTTCTGTGTATACTTGCCATCTCTTCTTAATATCTTCTGCTTCTGTTAGATACATACCATTTCTGTCCTTTATTGTGCACGTCTTTGCATGAAATTTTCAAATTTTCAGTTCATATTCAGATTTCCCCAATTATCTAAACATGTCTTTTTGGAGGAAATTTGATTTAGGATCCAAGCAAAGGAGTCTCACTATATTTGGATATTATGTCTTTTTTTGTGTTACTTCTAAAACAGAACAGTTCTCTCTTATTTGGTTTTTCACTCTATTGACTTGTTGAAGAAACTGGATCAGGTGTCCTGAGAAATTCTGAATTTGGCACGTTTCTTCCTATAATGTCATTTAACTTGTTTCTCTGTCTGTAATACTTCCTATAGACTGGAATTAGATGTAGAAAGTTAGGTTCAAATTATTTTGGCAAGAATATATCTCGGATAATCCTGTGTATTTTTCACATGTATTATTTCCTGTTCCACCAGATAACATATAATGCAGGGTTATTTCAAATCCTAAAGATGATGCTGTGAAAGTGTTGCACTCAACATGCCAGCAAATTTGGAAAACTCAGCAGTAGCCACAGGACTGGAAAAGGTCAGTTTTCATTCCAATCTCAAAGAAAGGCAGTGCCAAAGAATGTTTAAACTACCGCATAATTGTACTCATCTCACATGCTAGAAAAGTAATGCTCAAAATTCTCCAAGCTAGGCTTCAACAGTATGTGAACTGAGAACTTCCAAATGTTCAAACTGGATTTAGAAAAGGCAGAGGAAACAGAGATCATATTGCCAACATCCACTGGATCATCGAAAAAGCAAGAGAATTTCAGAAAAACATCTACTTCTGCTTCATTGACTATGCTAAAGCCTTTGACTGTGTGAATCACAACAAACTGTGGAAAATTCTGAAAGAGATGGGAATACAAGACCACCATACCTGCCTCCTGAGAAACGTGAATGCAGGTCAAGAAGCAACAGTTAGAATGGGGTGTGGAACAATGAACTGGTTCAAAATTGGGAAAGGAGTACGTCAAGGCTGTAAATGGTCACCTTGCTTATTTAACTTATATGCAGAGTACATCATGCAAAATGCCAGGCTGGATAAAGGACAAGCTGGAATCAAGATTTCTGGGAGAAATATCAATAACCTCAGGTAGGCAAATGATACTACCCTTATGGCAGAAAGCGAAGAGCAACTGAAGGGTCTGTTGATGAAGGTGAAAAAGGAGAGTGAAAAAGCTGGCTTAAAACTCAACATTCTAAAAACAAAGATCATAGCATCCAGTGCTATCACTTCATGGCAAATAAATGGGGAAAAAATGGAAACAGTGACTTTATTTTCTTGGGCTCCAAAATCACTACAGATGGTGACTACAGCCATGAAATTAAAAGATGCTTGTTCCTTGGAAGAAACACTATGACAAATCTAAACAGCATTATTGAAAAGCAGAGACATTACTTTGCCAACAAAGGTCCATATAGTCAAAGCTATGGTTTTTTCAGTAGTCATGTATGTGTGTGAGAGTTGGACCATAAAGACAGCTGAGCACCAAAGAATTGGTGCTTTTGAACTGTGATGTTGGCGAGGACTCTTGAGAATCTCTTGGACTGCAAAGAAATCAAACCAGTCAATCCTACAGAAAATCAATCCTGAATATTTCTTGGAAGGACTGATGCTGACGTTGAGGCTCCAATACTTTGGCCACCTGATGTGAAGAGCCAACTCACTAGAAAAGACCCTGATGCTGGGAAAGATTGAAGGCAGGAGGAGAAGGGGACAACAGAGAGCAATTGATTGGATGGCATCACCGACTCAATGGACATGAGTTTGAGCAGGCTCCAGGAGATGGTGAAGGACAGGGAGGTCTGGCGTGCTGCAGTCCATGGGGTCACAAAGAGTTGGACACTACTGAGCAACTGAACAACAGTCTCACTTTAATGTTGTTTAGATTGCCCCATCAGTACAAGTAGGAATAGTCTGATCCCTTCATTTCATGGTTTCTCATCACCCATTAATCTAATGGTATTCTCATCCTTTGAGGAGCATCAGTTCAGTTCAGTTCAGTCGCTCAGTCGTGTCCAACTCTTTGTGACCCCATGAATCAGAGCACGCCAGTCCTTCCTGTCCATCACCATTTCCCTAGGCTGAATCAATTACTTCATTAGATTTGCAAATGGCAAGTTTCTAATATGTCATTTTATCTGCATGTATTAGCTGATATTTTTGATGAATGGAGCTACCTGTTCTCATCTACCAAAGATACTTGAAATATAGTTTTCTCTCTCTGAAATTTAGAGTGACAGGATAAATGTTTAATTTTTTTGCTTGCATTGTCAATTTACAGAGTGGTGATTTGATACCCATGGAAATTTCCATAGTATCTAACGAGTTTTTTTTGCCCTCCCCTCACTTTTTGGAGAAGGCAATGACACCCCACTCCAGTACTCTTGCCTGGAAAAGCCTTGTAGGCTGTAGTCCATGGGATTGAGAAGAGTTGGACATGACTGAGTGACTTCACTTTCACTTTTCACTTTTGTACGATAAATCTTTTTCCATCCAATTACTTTCACCCACTCTGTGTGTTTATATTCAAAGTTGTCTTTTGTAGGCAGCATAGAGTTCCTTTTTTGTCCATTCTAAAAATCATTTTCTTATTTTGCAATCCCATTTTTTTTTTGCCTTATTTTGTTAGTAGGACCTCACGTACTATATTCAATAGTAGCAGTGATAGCACTATTCTTTATCTTGTTCTGGATCCTGAGGAAATATATCTAAATTTTCACCATTAGCTGTAATGTTTGCTTTAGTTATTTTTGTAGATATTCTTTATAAAATTAATGAAGTTCTAGTGTTCTTAACTTTTCCTGCATATATGTGTTAAATCCATAAAATGCTTTTTAAAAATCTACTTAAATTATTATTTTTGGTATTCTTTTAAAATTTTTATTTGGAATAATAAAATAAATTAGTCTAGAAAACTTTTTGGAATAATTTGTATAAGGAATAGATGACTTCTTACATGAAATTTTGGGAGCATATACCTAAAAAATTATTTGCACATGGGGTTTCTTGGGGTGTTTTCTAAGAAGGTCTTTGATTAATATTTCAACTTATTTAATGAATATTAATTTATTCAAGCTTTCTATTTGCATTCTAGCTTAAAGTTAAATTTATTAATTTCATCTAGTTTTATATTTATTGACATATTCTTATTTATAGTATTTTTTAACCTGCATTGTATTTGCATTGTTTGTATGTATTTTTCTTCTTTTGTCTAATTTTAAAAGGTTATACTCCTCTCCTTGGGGGAGGAGAGATGATCCCAGATTGGAGAGCCTCTGGGCTGGACCACTTTCTTTCATGTGGTCCTCTCACCCTGACCATATCCCATTTAGTGACTCTTCCCTGGGCTTATAGATCCTTTTAGAAGCTGTCTTCTGCAGCTGTAACTATAAAACTTGACAAATGGCGACAAAGGGTAGGAAAAAGAGTGAAGAAATAAGGGAAGGGAATGCTGAGGATGGAGTCTAGGCTGCCTGTTCTTGCAGCTTTTTGTTCTAACTCCAGCTGAACTCCTGTGCTATCCTGATGCTATCTCTCCCATCTTTTTGGCTCTGATTTGGAGAGGGGCAATGACGCTTTAGGGTAATGTGTTAGAAATGGCCACTGTTAGAAAGCCCTTTACCAGCCTTTCTCCTATTGTTGCACCTCAGTCTTCTGTATTTGGTTGCTATCTTACCCTCATCCCTCTGCTCCCAGTTACTTCAGGCCTTAAGCTCTATCCCTAAGAGTTTTCTATAGTTTTTGTACAATATTCTGAGATTCCTCAACCTCCATCTCACTTTTTTGGCATCTTCAGAGTTTGATTTCTAGAGAAAGAGCCAGAAACTCATGTTAATTTTCCATATTTTCTAGGACAATCAATAGATTATTTGTAAAATAGAGAATCTATTTAACCTGCATGTAATTTTAATTTATTTTTTCTTAATTGTGATAGTTATCAATGCTGGTCATCAAAATATTTTTGCTTTTTCCTAGGCATAGAGTCAGAGAAGGCAATGGCACCCCACTCCAGCACTCTTGCCTGGAAAATCCCATGGGCGGAGGAGCCTGGTAGGCTGCAGTCCATGGGGTCGCGAAGAGTTGGACACGACTGAGCGACTTCACTTTGACTTTTCACTTTCATGCATTGGAGAAGGAAATGGCAACCCACTCTGGTGTTCTTGCCTGGAGAATCCCAGGGACGGGGAAGCCTGTGCCACCTATGGGGTCGCACAGAGTCGGACACAACTGAAGCGACTTAGCAGCAGCAGCAGCAGGCATAGAGTAGGATTGGAGTTCCTTACCCCTTTGTTAAAATTTGGTGTCCCATGTGATCTGTTTTAGACAATGAAAGATGAGCCTAAGTCTGTGTTTTACCTCTGATGGACGCCGTAAAGAGTCATTGCCTGATTTGCCGTACTTTCCTATATCCTCTGCCTTGCCCTAGTTCAAGAGTTGGCAGCATTTTTCTGTCAAGGACCAGATAATAAATATTTTAGACTTGTGGGCCACATGGTGTTAGTTGCAGCCACTCAACTCTGTTGTAGTGGGAAAACAACCATAGGCGATACATAAATGAAAGAACATAGCTCTGTCCCAATAACTCTTTACTTATGGACATCGAAGTAGAAGTTTCACGTAGTTTTAATGTGTCATAAAATACTATTCTTTCCAAAAGTACTTCAACTCTTAAAGAAGGCAATGGCACCCCACTCCAGCACTCTTGCCTGGAAAATCCCATGGGCGGAGGAGCCTGGTAGGCTGCAGTCCATGGGGTCGCAAAGAGTTGGACACGACTGAGCGACTTCATTTTCACTTTTCACTTTCACGCATTGGAGAAGGAAATGGCAACCCACTCCAGTGTTAATGCCTGGAGAATCCCAGGGACGGGGGAGCCTGGTGGGCTGCCGTCTATGGGGTCGCACAGAGTTGGACACGACCGAAGCAACTTAGCAGCAAAGAATGTAAAAATCATTCTTAGTTCCTGGGTCAAAGAAAATCAGGCAGCAGGCCAGATTTAGTCTGCGGGTCATAGTTTGTTGGCTCCTGTTCTAGATGAAAGTTACTCAGTAGACCTGATTCTTAAGGGAAGGGAAACAGAGCCAAGCCCTGAGCTGATCCAGGAAGGATATCCTCTCTGGGCGGGGTGAGGGTTGGGGGGAAACTTGTCATCTTAAGCCACTAAGGTTCTTTCAAATTACAGCATTAGCTAGTCCAATCCATTACACTAATTCTGTGTTTAAATGATAAGACAGCAACTTTAAGTAACTAGAAGAGAAACATCAGTGGAAAGATAAAGAGAGAAAGGCAGCTGAGAAAGGACCAGGAGGAGTTCGGGTTGAAAGTTAAAGAGCTCCTTAAAATTCTGACAGATTATTCATTCTTTTCTTCTGAATCTCATTTTTTAAATCCTGATCATCTGCCTATTTGCACATTTAATACTCTATCTTCTACTCTTTCTGGGGCACTGGTATGTTTACTGTTTCAAATAATTAAGAAAAAAAAGAAGGTCATGGAAGTACTTAAAGTAGATCTGAAAACTGCGTCAAAAAGTCAGGAAGGCCAAAATAAGGAGCTCTGTTAAGAGACATTCCATCAACCAAAATATCTTTTCTCTTCTCTGCCATGGCAACTCCAAAATAGTACAGAATATGTAATATGCAGTATCCTTATTTGAACCAAGATGCTGAGAATTGTGCAGCCAACAAATGTCTATTTTGGTGGCAAAAAGCAGCAGAGTCTCAAAAGCAATTGTATTGAGATTAATTCTGTAGCATTTTTTGAGATTCCCCAATTGTTAGAGGCAGATTCCAGAGACACTCAAGAGATCCCCTTCCCAATGGCTTAAAACTGTATATTCACCTGGTGTGTCTTTGAAATCGCAGGAGCCCTGATTCCGATACAGTTGGTGTGTGTTAGATAATCTTTTTGAATGTGCCAGAACAGGAAAGAGAAGAGATGTTTGTGGTGATAAAGGTTGCTCTTGTAGGCTTCTTGCCCTAGAAATGTTGGTGGGAAAACAGTCCTTATTTGATCATTTTTGGGGTGAGGGAAATGAAAATAAGTTGTGTGTAGAGGCTCTAACTCCCTCAGGGCATCTGAGTGGGAGGGAGTCTCTTTGGAAAATCTACAGTTTCTTCTTACAAAACAATGTACCCTCTAAGAAGTTGAAAACATTTGGAGAAAGTGCAGCAATGAAAAGCATTATTGTGTGAAGTACAAAATCTCAAGAAAAAAAAAAAAAGAGGTTCTATCAAAGATTCACTTTTTTTTCTTGGAAATCCTCTGGCCTACAGTAATATGATTTGTTTAAAATATGGCACTTAAATATTTAAATGTAGCAGGCCCTATGTGTTTAATTTCTTTGTTTAACTGATGCATAGTTTCCCAACTATGTAGTGACTGGTGTAGAATGTGAGGCTGTTCTATATTTATGTGGTTCAGCTTTCCAGAATATTTGGATACTGACTTTAAATATGTACAGTATCATTCCTTTGCAGCAGTGTTGACAATGTCTGAATCTATTAATATTAGACCCCCTCCCGCATCGTCCACTCTTCTGAAGTATGGTTAACAACGAGAAAAGTAGATTAAATTTATCAAGTGGTTTATCAGAAATGCAGGGTCTGCAGAGAGTTACAAAGTTAAATTTCCATTCACTATATGGACGGTCTGATGCCTGATAAATCTTTATTTATATTTTAAACAATTCTGGCTTTAGTATATGGATTGATTTTTTCTGCACTATCAGTGTGTATTCTGATGGAATTACAAATATTTAATAGTATGAAACACAGAGCAAGGCGTTAAGCATTTAAAAAATAATTAGCCACTGCACTGTAAAAAGCAATGGGAAAAAAATTTAGAAGGAAAACAGAAGTGAAATGTTAATATCCAGTTAATGGCTTTACACAGAATGAATCTGTCTTCTAACAAAGGTTTGACTATTCTGGTGCCCTGCAGCACCAATACATTGTTTTAAAGGATAAAAGAGTGAATGTGGATGGTCATGACCTCTCTGGATACATGGAACCTCTCCCTGGGGCTGACGTTCACTGGAGGAAGGTCAGTGACAAGAATTTGGCCTCGAAGGAATCATAAGTGGATGAACAAGCAGAGAACATGAGAGAGTATGTTTTTTATCAATCAACCTTTATGAGTCCCTAGGAAGAGTGCATATGTTTTAGAAAAAGAAGTCCCCACTCCTGGGAATAGGGGGCCCAGGGCAAAAATGAATGAAAGAAGATGAAAATAGGTTAAGAGACAAAGCTAAGGGAAATTTATATTATAATGTGTGTACTGAATTTTATAATGTACAGTGTTCAAAGTAAACATGATTTTAAATAAAGCAGATAGTCCCAAGATATAAGCATTTTATGATTTTAAGAGTTCTTAGGCAGTTGCACAGACTTTTGTAGATCAAAGAATGTAATAAAATGTTTCTATGTATTCTTTAAGAGACCATTAATCTGAAAGATTCTGTACAGCATCCTAAAACAGTTTATCTACATTAGGAAAAATCTGTTTCTTAAAAGACTATTTTTTAAATTTTGTTTTTGCTAGTCTAATTTTATTTTGTTTCTTTGAATTGTTTATTGAAATATATGTATGGAGAAGCACACAAATAGCACATATATATTGATAGTTCAAGGTATTTTTTACAAAGTGAACACATCCTGGTAATTAGATGTACTCAGTCCAGGAAACAGAATATTATTAGAAAACCTCTGTCTTCTCCTTCCCAAAATGTAACCATTATTCCTGTCTCTTAACTCTGTGTATTAGTTTTTTGTTATTGTTGTTTTTGGTTTTTTGTTATTGTCGTTTTTTTTAATTTCGTTGAAACATAATCTATTAGTAGGTATTCCCTTATATTAGGCTTCCTTTGCTCAACATTCTGTTGTAAAATTCATGTTGTTTCATTAGCAATAGTTTACAATGGCACCCCACTCCAGTACTCTTGCTTGGAAAGTCCCATGGACGGAGGAGCCTGGTGGGCTGCCGTCTATGGGGTCGCACAGAGTTGGACACGACTGAAGTGACTTAGCAGCATTCTAATTGTATGTTATTCCATCATTTGAATGTGTCACAATTTATTGCTCTAATGTTGATAGAAATTTGAGTCACTTCCAGTTTCTGGCTATTACAAATAATGCTGCTATAAATATAGTCATACAAGTTTTTGTGTGAACATACATATATAACTATATTAGAAATAAAATTACTGATTAATAAGATATGAAGCAATTCACCTTAAATAAATGCCACCAAATAGTTTTTCAAATGGTTGTAAAAATTACCCTATCTTCTGCATTGGCTATGGCTGGTAAGCTCCTATGAGACTGGCTTTCACAGACACAATATAAATCCTAGACAACATGCAAGTATCAATTACCGGAAGGCACTGATAAATGAATGAAATTAGGCAGATTCTGGAGGGGAGTAAATCCTTAGGGGGAGGAAATGGAAAAGAGTGCATTCACATTGTATTCCTTTTAGTCTAAAGACTGACTAAAAATGGTTCTGCATGGCATGTCTGTTGGTGTGTGTTGGCATTAGCCCTACCATAGACCTGTAGACTCCAAAACGGGGTCACCTCAGGCCAAACAGCTAACAGGGAGGGAGTACAGCTCTACCCATCAGCAATTGGATTAAAGATTTACTGAGCATGGCCCTGCCCACCAGAGCAAGACCCAGTTTTCCCTATAGCTAGTCCCTCCCATCAGGAAGCTCACACAAGACTCTTATCCTCATCCATCAGAGGACAGACAGAAGAAGCAAGAACTACAGTCCCACAGCCTCTAGAATGAAAACTACTGTCACAGAAAGCTAGCCAAAGTGAAAAAAGAAAGCTGTGAGCCGTACCATGCAGGGCCAGTGGTGGGTCAGGGTGGAGAGTTCTGACAAAACGTGGTCCACTGGAGAAGGGAATGGCAAACCACTCCAGTGTTCTTGCCTCGAGAATGCCAAGAACAGTATGAAAAGGCAAAAAGATATGACACCGGAAGGTGAGCCCTCCCCCCCAGGATGGTAGATGTCCAATATGCTACTGGCAAAGGGTAGAGAAATTGCTCCAGAAAGAATGAAGAGACTGGACTAAAGCGGAAACAGTGCTCAGTTGTGGATGTGTCTGTTGCTGAAAGTAAAGTCTGATGCTGTAAAGAACAATATTGCATAGGAATCTGGAATGTTAGGTCCATGGATCAAGGTAAATTGGATGTGACTGCAGTCATGAAATTAAAAGACACTTTGCTTCTCGAAAGGAAAGCCATGATAAACCTAGACAGCATATTAAAAAGCAGAGACATCACTTTGCCAACAAAGGTCCATACAGTCAAAGCTATGGTTTTTCTAGTACACATATACAAATGTGAGAGCTGGACCATAAAGAAGGTTGGGCGCCAAAGAATTGATGCTTTCAAATTGTGCTGCTGGAGAAGATTCTTGAGAGTTCTTTGGACTGCAAGGAGATCAAACCGGTCAATCCTAAAGGAAATCAACCCTGAATATTCATTGGAAGGACTGATGCTGAAGCTAAAGCTCCAATACTTTGGCCATCTAAAGCAAAGAGCCAACTCACTGGAAAAGCCCCTGATGCTGGAATGACTGAAGGTAAAAGGGGAAGGGAGCAGCAGAGGATGAGATAGTTAGATAGCATCACTGATTGAATGGACATGAATTTGTACAAACTCTAAGAGATAACAAAGGACAAGGGAGCCTGGCATCCTGCAGTCCATGGGATCACAAAAGAGCTGGTCTCGACTTAGTGACTGAACAAGTACATGTGTGTGTATGTGTTCAGTCATGTCTGACTCTTTGTGACCCCATGGACTGTAGCCTGCCAGGCTCTTCTGTCCATGGGATTCTCTAGGCAAGAATACTGGAGTGGATTGCCATTTCTTCCTCCGGAGTATCTTCCTGATCCAGAGATCGAACCGGTGTCTCCTATGTCTCCTGGATTGACAAGTGGATTCTTTACTACTGAGCCACATCTTTTATATCCATTTATCTGTCGATAGACATTTAGGTTGCTTTCACGTCTTATCTGTTGTAAATAGTGCTGCTATGAACATTGAGGTACGTCTACCTTTTTGAATTAGAGTTTTCTCCAGATATACGCCCAGGAATGGTACTGCTGGATCTTGTGGTAACTCTGTTTTTAGTTTTTTTAGGAACCTCCGTACTGTTTTCCATAGTGGCTGTGACACTTTCCATTCCCACCAATAGGGTAGGAAGGTTCCTTTTTATCCACACCCTCTCCAGCATTTGCAATTTTTAAACTTCTTAATGATGGGCATTCTGACTGGTGCAATGTAGAACCTCATTGTAGTTTTGAGTGTTCATCTAATTTTAGATAAGAGAAGTATTCTGGGCTGAATTGTGTCCTTCCCCCAACCACAAAATTCAAATGTGGAAGCCCTAACACCCGGTAGTTCAGAATGTGACTGCATTTGCAGATGGGCCCTTTATAAACATGACTGAGTTAAAATGAGGTCTTTAGAGTGGGCCCTAATCCAGTCTGATGATTCCCTTCTCAACTCCCAGCTCTGTCAACTTGTTTTATTATAGGAGAACACTGTTGGTCCCTAGACTGTGGCGTGTGGATTAGAAGCATGGATTTGGTGTGTGTGTTTGATCTTAATTCCAATTTTAGACAATCCACTGACTTTTAGTAATCCAGCATATCCTTGTAGCTTTGAACAAGGCCATCCTAATCCCCCCAGGCCTGCTCTAAGCATGCCTCAAGCTCTGACTCCACCTTATTTGTTAGGAGTTAACCTTTTCTGAAATGCTGCCTTAATTGACCTTTCTTTTGTTGGGTTATACCACACATCCACAAAATTAGATCTTATAAAAAGCAAAAATCTTCATCTTGTTGAAAGTTTTGACCTTTGTCACCACAGAAAACTTTAACTACTTCTGTGTATCTTCCTTCTTATACCTTTAAATGCAAATGATAGTTATAGCTCCAGGATGCAGAAATATACAAATATTTTTGATGTTTTGCAGTTCAATAAAAGCTCATTTCTCTCTCTTTTTCTTTAGAACACATTCGTAATATTAACTTTAATATAGGATGCTGCTGCTGCTGCTAAGTCACTTCAGTCATGTCCGACTCTGTGTGACCCCATAGATGGCAGCCCACCAGGCTTCCCCATCCCTAGGATTCTCCAGGCAAGAACACTGGAGTGGGTTGCCATTTCCTTCTCCAGCGCATGAAAGTGAAAAATGAAAGTGAAGTCGCTCAGTCGTGTCCGACTCTTAGCAACCCCATGGACTGCAGCCTACCAGGCTCCTCCATCCATGGGATTTTCCAGGCAAGAGTACTGGAGTGCCATGCTATCGCCTTCTCCGTAATATAGGATAAGTGACCTCTTTTGGATACCAGATTATTAGGAACACTCAAAAAATTAAGACTAAAAGTATTGATTGGCTTCTCTGGGAATTGTGGATGCTTATTAAACCCAGAATTTGGTGAAAGGAATAGTGCCCCAAAGTAATCACAATAAAGGGATGAAATGACAAGTGGAGTTATAGCAGGGTAGTGGTATCAGCTCACAAACACGTGTGTAAGAAAAGTAAATTGTGTAATTTTTCTGTAATTGAAATTAATATTCATTTTGAACATTGTTACATGGAGTGGCTGAAACATCACCTCAGTCAGTTCAGGATTTCACCACCAATACCTTTCCCTAAGCTTGTGGCTGGTTTGCAACACCATTTACTGAATATCAACACAGCAGTGAGGAGCTTTTACATCTTCCCTGGGTTATTTTATCCAATTCGTGTGGGAATGTTCTGAGATGGACATTGTCTGGTCCTGTTCATCAGTACTTGCAGGTTGTTGCTGAACTGTCCCTCGCTTATGCTCTAGTGGGAAGGAGAAATCTTTGTTCGCTAGTTGTCCCCTCTATGAGCTATAGGATTCCTATGAGTGGTCTTAGCCTCCTTCTGCCTGCACTTTCCATTCAGCCAGTACTACTACACTGGTCCTGTGCTTTACTAAATGCTAGAATATCAGAGTTTCCCTAGTTTCTTGAGTATCTTCTGAAAAAGGGAACTCAAGCCTCTGTCATTGTCCACCTTCCCTCTTCCCTGGCCCTAATCCTAGACTTGGTGGTGGGAAAAGTCAGGGCTGTATACTGTCACCCTGCTTATTTAACTTATATGCAGAGTACATCATGTGAAATGCTGGGCTAGACGAAGCACAAGCTGGAATCAAGATTGCTGGGAGAAATAGCAATAACCTCAGATATGCAGATGACATCACCCTTATAGCAAAAAGCGAAGAGGAGCTAAAGAGCGTCTTGATGAAAGTGAAAGAGGAGAGTAAAAAAGCTGTCTTAAAACCAACATTCAAAAAACCAAGATCATGGCCTCCGGTCCTATCACTTCATGGCAAATTGATGGGGAAACAATGGAAACAGTGACAGACTTTATATTTGTGGGCTCCAAAATCACTGCAGATGGTGATTGCAACCATGAAATTAAAAGATGCTTACTCCTTGGAAGAAAAGCTATGACAAACTTAGACAGCATATTAAAAAGCAGAGACATTGCCGACAAAGGTCCGTCTAGTCAAAGCTAGATGGTTTTTCCAGTGGTCATGTATGGATGTGAGAGTTGGATGATAAAGAAAGCTGAGCACCGAAGAATTGATGCTTTTGAACTGTAGTGTTGGAGAAGACTCTTGAGAGTCCCTTGGACTGCAAGGAGATCAAACCAGTCAATCCTAAAGGAAATTAGTCCTGAATATTCACTGGCAGGACTGACGCTGGAGCTGAAGCTCCAGTACTTTGGCCACCTGATGTGAAGCACTGACTCATTTGAAAAGACCCTGATGCTGGGAAAGATTGAAGGTAAGAGGAGAAGGGGACGACAGAGGATAAGGTGGTTGGATGGAATTACCGGCTCAATGGACATGAGTTTCAGCAAGCTCCGGCAGTTGGTGATGGACCGGAAGGCCTGGCATGCTGCAGTCCGTGGGGTCGCAAAGAGTTGGACATAATCTAGCGACTGAACTGAACTGAAAGTCAAAACACAGGACTCCTGTAGAGACCCAGAGTCCGTATTCTTTTCTTTCGTTCTCTGCATTGTCAGACCTGATTTCCAAAGAGAGTCATAAATACTGCCTCTAAATGATAATATGATTGCACAAAGATATTATTTACAGTATGCCCTGAGCTCTTTATTTAGCTACTTTAGAAGTTGTATAGGTCAGGTCCTAGCGACTCAAAAGTTTTAAATGTTGACATTTCTTTCTTCTAAACTGCCTCAACTGCCGCCTAATGGGATAATGGGTCATATGTGAACAGGAAGTATGGAAAAATGAAATCAAATCAAATTAACCAGAAAACACAAAGTTAGTGATTATAAAAAAACTGAAAGAATGCATAGAATTGAAACGTAACTACTAATTCAAATCCATGAGCCAAAAATTTCAGTTGCCAAGGCTAAGAAGATAATCCAAACACTAGACAGGTATTAATCTGTCTACCTATCAGTCTTTTTAAATCCATGAATCTAGAAAGATTTAAACAGGAATGAATTGAAAATGAGGTATAGTAATCAGTAGCAATGAGAGATGCCCCGGAGAAGGCAATGGCACCCCACTCCAGTACTCTTGCCTGGAAAATCCCATGGATGGAGGAGCCTGGTAGGCTGCAGTCCATGGGGTTGCTAAGAGTTGGACACGACTGAGCGACTTCACTTTGACTTTTCACTTTCATGCATTGGAGAAGCAAATGGCAACTCACTCCAGTGTTCTTGCCTGGAAAATACCAGGGACAGGGGAGCCTGGTGGGCTGCCGTCTATGGGGTCGCACAGAGTCGGACACGACTGAAGTGACAGCAGCAGCAGCAGCACAGATGCCCAGAAGATGGCCTAGAATAATTTTAAAGTTCTTTATAAAGGCAGTGACTTCTTGCCTTAGACTTATGTTCAGGTCCTGTGGGTCATGGATGGGAGGCAAGTTCTTTTTTTTTTTTTTTTAACATAGACCTGTTTTTCTCCCCAATTTTACTGAGTTGTAATTTGACATATAGCACTATATGTGTGTAAAATGTACAACATAGTGATTTGACTTCATGAAATGATTATCATAATAAGTTTAGTGAATAGCCATCATCTCAAATCGATAAAAAATACAAGAAAAAGAAAAAAATGTATTTCTCTTGATGAGGGGCAAGTTTTGGGTGGTTAGAGGCAGAGCGTGGATAGATATTCCAGCTACCTTATCAGTCTACAAATGTCCAGTGGAGCCAACTTGGATCCAAATATGATCTATAACTGCCTGAAAGGGTTTCGTTCTTTTAAACTCGGAACTTTATAATGACAGTACAGTGGACTGAGAATGACTGAAACCACACTGAAGAATATACTACATACAGTTTGCATTGATTATAAACTGTGACTCAGTGGTTATGAAAATGGACCTTACTGTTCAAAATGGCTTGGACTAGAATCTTGGTTTTATTACTTACAAGCTTTTTCATCTTAAGGAAATTACTTTGCTCTTTGAATTTCTGTTTCTTTATTTGCAAAAATGGTAATAGTAATAGTAGCTGCCTAACGGAGTTGTTGTCAGGATTCAAAGTTCAAATGAATGAGTTCATTTAAAATACTTTTGTAAGTCTTCAATAAAATTTAGCTATATTTTTATTTTGTATGATCCTTATCATTATTGTGTGATATATATTCACAGCATTAACTTCCAACCCTTCCCACGGCAAAATTCTCATAGAGATTTCATTAGGAGAAATGTGTTGATTTTTTTCTGTCTTCTTTTCTAAGTTACTTCCCCTGATTCTCTGTCAGTCACTGTTTCTCTCCAGTGCTAGTTCTTCCTCTACTCTTGTTTGTGTCCAGATGGTTACTCTGCGTTGTTGGGAACATCCCACTCCCCTCCAGCTTACAAAGGGTTATCTCTGGTTTTCTATCAGCACTTGTTTGGATTTCATCCTTTCAGTTGTCCTCAACACTAACTGTACTTCTGCACTTTTCTTCCTACTTAGGGCTGTCTGCATCGGTGCAGTTGCTGAAACTTACAGAAGTTGGAGCTCATTCACTCAGTAGGATTCACTGAGCTCCTGGTATGTGCCAAGCACTGTGTTATGTGCTGCAGCACAGCGTTCCTGCCCTCTTGAAGCCTTCAAAATACAACAGGCTCTATAAAATGCCTCTGTAAAATGTCTTCAACCACTGCTCCTTCTTCCGGGGATGTCTGAGCATCCTTGGCCAGCCTCCTTGTTCTGCACATTCTCTGATATGCCGATAAGATGGGACAGATTTTTTTATTCTGCTTTGGCACTGAGGTTGGAGCAAAGAAATGTCCATTTTCTCATAGCTGCACTTTTTTCTGCACAGAACTCATTCATTCCATAATCTGGTGTTGCCGCATTGCTTCTTTGGCTCCAATAGTGCTTAAGACACCTTGCTTTCATCATTTCATATTCATTTTTTTTGTGTGAAGACTCTAGTGGGGGTTGTGATTTTTTAAGTCTGTGTATTGTATTGAAGAACAAAGTATATGGATTTACTATAGTATAGGGTTTATTGGTAGTTCAATAAACTGGGATTATAGCTCTGATTCTTCAGCTTTTAAGCCATGTATTTTGGGGTAGCACTGTTAATATCACACTCCTGTTTTCTCATCTGTAAAAGAAACTAATAACTCTTACCTTGAATGGTGCTTTAAGAAAAGAGTTGATGCATATATAGTATCTGATGCAGTGCCTCAAAGTTATGCTGTAAAAGGAAGGGTTATATTGAATTGTGCAACATATTCCATCATCCTCTCATTTGTGTTCTTGATGCTATAAAAGTCTACCAGTATTTATTAACTATTTGCCCTGTAATTTCTGGGCATGATTCAGAGATTAAGAGAAAATATCCAGATGGCATGCATTATCCTTTGGGTCAAGGAAAACCGAGGAAGAAAAGAGATGGGGGTGGGGGACTAGACGGGGGTGGGGGACTAGAAGAGTAGGAGAGATCATAATCAGGGACTTTGTTTTTCACCTATAGGACTTAAAAGCCGAGTCAAGTAGCTTAAAGTAATGTTAGTTTATTATAAGAATTCTGGGATATTTTAAAGGATTCAGTGTAAGAAAATACACTTGTTGCTTTATGAAGAAATGGAAAGATATCAGTAATTAAGAAAGATTTGTTCTCTCCTTAATTCCTGGTCTTATTTTTGCTTTCTCTTGTCACATGGCCTCATGCCTCTGCCTGTTTCTGAATCTGTTATCTTGCTTTCTTCTCTCTGAAATCTGGTTCATTCTGCTTCCTTATTAGCGCAGTTATACCCAAATGGCCGGCCTTGTTCCAGTACAATGTCTTTCTAGCTCTAGTTGACTCCCATTTACTGGGTTTTTAGTTCCAAGTTCTCAAGTGAGAGGGTCTGATAGGACCAGAACAAGGGTCAGATGTCCACTCTAATCCAATCAGCTCTTGGTTGCAGAGGAATGAGGTCGTGTGATATAAACAGACAGATGAAGCAGCTCTCAGAAGAGGGTGTGAGCTGGGCAAACGCAAGTGTGTTCATGATGAGCCGTGAGCTGAGTACCCAGGACAGGTTTAATTCAGAGTGTGGTTGCTGAGAAACCATTTGGAAAAACAGCTTATGGCAGAGGTTCCAAATGGTGTGTGTGTGAGAGAGAGGAAAAGACAGAGAGAATACTGAATTCCCATTATAGAAACCAGTCCTAAATGGGAAAGAAACTAATCTTCCAGATACCAAAAATGGGTGTAAGAACAGTAGGTTATCCTTGGGCTGGAGGATAGAAATTGTTTAGACTGTCCAGAAAATTGGAAACCAGAGGATGACAGTACTTAGAGGAAAGGCCCTCTGAAGGGGTGTGGGGGTGTGTGTGTGTGAGAGAGAGAGTGAGACAGAGACAGAGGGACAGAGACAACGGCTCTTAATAATTTCTTAGTGCAGTTTTAACTTAAACATGTGCCTAGAATGGGTTTCCTGTACCTCTAAGGGGCTTAGATCATGCCAGCCCTCCAGCCTTCTCATAATAATACTTTTGTGTGAAAAATTGTCTAAATGAGAATAAATATGAGGATAAATAATAAAAACATAAGGAAGTTAGTAGAAATAAAGAAATGATGGGGGGAGGGGAGAAGGAGAGAGAGAAAGAAGCGGGGAAGAGAGGAGGAGACAGGAGAGAAGCTGGGAGAAATGGTTTGGTACTTTAAACTTAGATTACACTAAGTACTGGGAAACTGCTTTAGAAACATTAGCCTTTTAAAAACATACACCCAGAAATTCCCATCAAATAATGGTTAGTTGGTTGAGTCCTTGGACTGAGTGTGCATGTTGTTCAGAAATGGAGGAAAGGTACTATGAGAGAAGAGTCGGAAGAGAAAAGTTTAGGTCCAGGGTTATAGTTTTTTCCTAGAAAAATGTTGCTCTCTCTCTCTCTCTCTTTTTTTTTTAAAGCTTTGGTTAAATGTTAACACTGTGTTGAAACTCTAACAATAGATGAATTTGGGGTCAAACTCTAAAGTACCTGTTCCCAAGCACAATTTAAAAACATATATATTCACAAGAAAGTGTTAGCAGTGATTATTCCTGGGAAGTAGGATTGAACTTGAGGAGGAGATAGGAAGAGGGATGTCACTTTTTAGTTTTTACTCTTCTGTAGTGTCTGACTTCAAAAAATAATTTAAAGTTTTATTATAACTAAAGAAAACAAAAAATATTGTCTATGTTAAAAACTCCATGGAAACGCATTAACTGGAACAACTTTATTTCTAACTTCATTGGGGTATTAGTTTTTGTATAAGTGGGTTTTGTTGTTCCTTTTTAAATTTCTGAAGTTTATCCTTCTTCAGTAGCAACACTTCAGTTATTTTGAGTGAAAATCAAAGTTACATCCTGTCCCCTTGCCTTAAAAAAGAATATTTTATGATACAGGGATATGATGATTAGGGTAGAAACTCAGACAAAAGTTTACAAAGTTCAGTAACTTGAATTTTATGTGAATTTCTGATTTAAAATAGAAATACAGCCCAATGCACAGTTGGAATGTAAGTTGTTCTTTTAAGAGTACAGTATGTGGTTCTAGGATTCTAAAATAAGGACATGGAAAACAAAGAAAAAAAATCTGTTAAGTAATAATGACTTCTAAAGCCAACTGTTCTTAAGTATTTTAATATTAAACTGAGAAAAAGTTGATGCTATTTATTATTATAATCATGGCACTGTTATTTAAAATGGAAACCGAATCAAACCCAACATGTTGCCTAGCAACCACGAGAAACAAACATTTTTACTTTGTTTCTTAAGTAACTGACATTAAAACCCTACCAAAGATTCCTAAAAATACCTGCCTCTGAGTTCAGTTCTCGGTTAATCTTTTTAGTTCTCAAACACACTTTTTTTCCCATTAGACCATGTGACATTTAAAATTCCTAAGCTGCAATTTAGTAATTATACCAGTAATTTATCAACTTCTTTTCTTTTTAGATCTTCAAATAATTTTAAATTGCTTTAAATGTTAGTACTCTAAGATAACAAGTCAAATATCTACAAACATGGATTACTTAGGAAAACTTTTCTTTTGGCTTAGAACTTAATGGTAAGGGAGATGGCATCCAGCTGAAAAATTTTGGTGCTTGAGATGTGTGTTGAACAAATAGTTTGCCGTTGTCTTTTACAAATGAATTTCCACTAACCGAATCCTCATTCTACAGATACATGTTTCATGCAGGAGCGGGTAGTCGCTCTATCACCTGTGCTGTGTTATCAGAGCAGGATTATAAGATGTTATGTCTTCGAGGTCAGGGCCTTGTCTAAATAGGAAATCTAGAAATCTCCTAAACAAAGAGACAGCCATGTGACTCACAGGAGAGTGAGTTTATACTTCTGCTGTGAGAAATATCCACAAGTCATTGCATTTTGAAAACATATTTTAAAAATATTGAATATTTAACAAGTTATCTTTTGTCTCATTTGCTTAGAGATAAATGGAGATAAATCAGGTGGAGAAGACATATTATAACGTGGTTAAAAGATAACTACTGTTTAAATTTGGATAAAGAAAAATAATTTATTAAGTATTTATTATGTGCTGAACACTCAGTGAATGCCCTACATTTAATCCTCATAACTATACTTGAAGCAGGTAGCTAGAGTGACTCATTTTAAATATGTAGAATGAGTGGATAGGAAATTTAGGTATTTTGCCCAAGGTCACACATGAAAAGTGGCAGAACCAGTTTCATACCTAAGCCTATCTTTGTTCCAAAGGTCTGGTTCATGACCATGAGAGCACGTTTAAGTCCTCTTTTATTGTTCAGTATTAGCCAATTTGTCTATACTAGTAGGTTTGCATTCTGTTTTGAAATTTTATTAAGACTGCCAGATAGTCAACAGATTAGTAAATTACTGAAAACTAGACCATTTGTTTTTGCTTAATTTAATTGAGTTAAAGCTTTACTCAAGTAAATCTTAAAGCAAAGAGTTCTTATGTGTATGGGCTATATACCAGCTCACCTTAATTTCCTGCTGTGTTTTATATAATTTTATTTTCCTAGAGCTCAGCTCAGAGCCTTAAATATAAGTGCCCAATGAAAAACTGTTGAACAAGAGAATCTAGTTTATATTTAGGTCTTAAGTGTGATTTTTTTTTTTTATAGCTGTTGTCTTTTGTGTGTTGACTATGGCAAACTATGAATCACAATAATAGTAACACATGTGTTTTGCTTTGTAGGTGTAAGACTATGTTAAGTGCTATAAATATGTTAACTCATCTAATCTTTGCAATAATCTTATGACATTACTACTACCCCTATTTTACAGATGAGGAAACTGAGGCAGAGAGCAATTAAGAAATTTGCCAACATCGTATCACTTGTCAGTAGTGAAACCAGGCTCTGGACTCAGGTTGTCTGGCTCCAGAAACTTAACGGTCTCAATAGCAGTAAGAGAAGAACTGAGTAGTACCAGCTTAACTGTAATCAAAGCTATGGTTTTTCCAGTAGTCATGTACGGATGTTAGAGTTGGACCATAAAGAAGGCTGAATGCTGAAGAATTGATACACTCAAATTGTGGGGCTGGAGAAGACTCTTGAGAGTCCCAGAGAGGACTGCAAGGAGATCAAACCGGTTAATCCCAAAGAAAATCAACCCTGAATATTCATTGGAAGGACTGATGCTGAAACTCCAATACTTGGGCCACCTGAGTGAAGAGCCACCTCATTGGAAAAGACCCTGATGCTGGGAAAGATCGAAGGCCAAATGAGAAGGGGGTGGCAGAGGATGAGATGGTTAGATAGCATCACTGACTCAGTGGACATGAATTTGAGCAATCTCTGAGAGATAGTGGAGAACAGAGGGGCCTGGCATCCTGCAGTCCATGGGGTCACAGATCAAACATG
This sequence comes from Bos taurus, assembly GCF_002263795.3. Lineage (NCBI taxonomy): Eukaryota > Metazoa > Chordata > Mammalia > Artiodactyla > Bovidae > Bos > Bos taurus. Next base: position 9,587,515 of record NC_037332.1, read on the forward strand.
ACTTCGCAACTGAACAACAAAGCTTACCTGGAAAACATCAAATTGCCTTTTCCTTCTTTTTCCCTTCATCTACCCTCATATTGTGCCACAACTCACCCACTTATTTCACTCTCATCCCGCTTCTTTCGCTCACTCCCCCAAATTACACTTAGGATGGACAAATTATTTATCATTATAGACAAGGATACTCTTGAGAATAAAGTTCAATTCAGTTCAGTTCCTCAGTCCTGTCCAACTCTTTGCGACCCCATGGACTACATCACACCAGGCCTCCCTGTCCATCACCAACTCCTGGAGTTCACTCACACTCATGACCCTTGAGTCAGTGATGCCATCCAATCATCTTATCCCTTGTCATCCCCTTCTCCCGCCTTCAATCTTTCCCAACATCAGGGTCTTTTCCAATGAGTCATTTCTTTGCATCAGATGGCCAAAGTTTTGGAGCTTCAATTTTAGCATCAGTCCTTCCAATGAATATTGAGGACTGATTTCTTTCAGGATGGACTGGTTGGATCTCCTTGCAGTCCAAGAGACTCTCAAGAGTCTTCTCCAATACCACAGTTCAAAAGCATCAATATTTTGGCACTCAGCTTTCTTTATAGTCCAAATCTCACATCTATACTTGACTACTGGAAAAACCATAGCTATGACTAGATGGACCTTTGTTGGTGAAGTAATGTCTCTGCTTTTTAATATGTTGTCTAGGTTGCTCATAACTTTTCTTTCGAGGAGTAAGCATCTTTTAATTTCATGGCTGCAGTTGCCATCTGCAGTGATTTTGGAGCCCCCAAATATAAAGTCTGTCACTGTTTCCATTGTTTCCCCATCTATTTGCCATGAAGTGATGGAACCAGATGCCATGATCTTAGTTTTCTAAATGTTGAGATATAAGCCAATTTTTTCACTCTCCTCTTTCACTTTCATCAAGAGGCTCTTTAGTTATTCTTTGCTTTCTGCCTAAAAGGGTGGTGTCATCTGCGTATCTGAAGTTATTGATATTTCTCCTGGCAATCTTAATTCCAGCTTATGCTTCACCCAGTCCAGCATTTCTCATGATGTACTCTGCATATAAGTTAAATAAGCAGGGTGACAATATACAGCCTTGACGTACTCCTTTCCTGATTTGAAACCAGTCTGTTGTTCCAAGTCCGGTTCTAACTGTTGCTTCTTGACCTCCATACAGATTTCTCAGAAGGCAGGTAAGGTGGTCTGATATTCTCATCTCTTTAAGAATTTTCCACAGTTTGTGGTGATCCACACCGTCAAAGGCTTTGGCATATTCAATAAAGCAGAAGTAGATGTTTTTCTGAAATTCTTTTTTTTTTTTTTCGATGTTCCAGCCAATGTTGGCAATTTGATCTCTGGTTCCTCTACCCTTTTCTAAATCCAGCGTGAATATCTGTAAGTTCATGGTTCATATACTGTTGAAGCTTGGAGAATTTTGAGCATTAATTTGCAAGCATGTGAGATGAGTGCAATTGTGTGGTAGTTTGAGCATTCTTTGGCATTGCCTTTCTTTGGGATTGGAATGAAAATTGACCTTTTCCAGTCCTGTGGCCACTGCTGAGTTTCCCAAATGTGCAGGCATATTGAGTGCAGCACTTTCACAGCGTCATCTTTCAGGATTTGAAAGAGCTCAGCTGGAATTCCATCACCTCCACTAGCTTTGGTCGTAGTGGAGGCCCACTTGACTTCACATTCCAGGATGTCTGGCTCTAGGTCAGTGATCACACCATCATGATTATCTGGGTCGTGAAGATCTTTTTTGTATAGTTCTTCTGTGTATTCTTGCCACCTCTTTTTAATATATTCTGCTTCTGTTAGGGGCATACCATTTCTGTGCTTTATTGAGCCCATCTTTGCATGAGAAGTTCTCTTGATAGCTCTAATTTTCTTGAACAGTCTTTCTGGTCTTTCCCATTCTATTGTTTTCCTCTGTTTCTTTGCACTGATCACTGAGGAAGGCTTTCTTATCCCTCCTTGCTATTCTTTGGAACTCTGCATTCAAATGGGTATCTTTCCTTTTCTCCTTTGCTTCTCTTCTTTTCATAGCTGTTTGTAAGGCATCCTCAGACAACCATTTTGCCTTTTTGCATTTCTTTTTCTTAGGAATGGTCTTGATCACTGCCTCCTGTACAGTATATGGACTTACATCCATAGTTCTTCAGGCACTGTCTATCAGATCTAATCCCTTGAATCTATTTTTTACTTTCACTGTATAGTCATAAGGGATTTGATTTAGGGCATACCTGGATGGTCTTGTAGTTTTCCCTACTTTCTTCAATTTAAGTCTGAATTTGGCAGTAAGGAGTTCATGATCTGAGCTACAGTCAGCTCCCAGTCTTGTTTTTGCTGTTTTTGTTTTGTATAGAGCTTCTCCATCTTTGGCAGCAAAGAATATAATCAATCTGATTTTCGTGTTGACCATTTGGTGATGTCCATGTGTAGAGTCTTCTCTTGTGTTGTTGGAAGAGGGTGTTTGCTATGACCAGTGCATTCTCTTGGCAAAACTTGGTTAGCCTTTGCCCTGCTTCATTCTGTACTCCAAGGCCAAATTTGCCTGTTACTCCAGGTGTTCCTTGACTTCCTACTTTTGCATTCCTGCTGCTGCTCCTGCTGCTAAGTCGCTTCAGTCGTGTCCGACTCTGTGCGACTCCATAGACGGCAGCCCACCAGGCCCTGCCGTCCCTGGGATTCTCCAGGCAAGAACACTGGAGTGGGTTGCCATTTCCTCCTCCAATGCATGAAAGTGAAAAGTGAAAGTGAAGTCGCTCAGTCGTGTCCGACTCTTAGCGACCCCGTGGACTTCAGCCTACCATGCTCCTCTGTCCATGGGATTTTCCAGGCAAGAGTACTGGAGTGGGGTGCCATTGCCTTCTGCCAGTCCCCTATAATGGAAAGGACATCTTTTTTGGTTGTTAGTTCTAAAAGGTCTTGCAGGTCTTCATAGAACCATTCAACTTCAGCTTCTTCAGCATTACTGGTCGGGGCATAGACTTGGATTACTGTGATATTGAATGGTTTGCCTTGAAAATGAACAGAGATCATTCTGTCGTTTTTGAGATTGCATGCAAGTACTGCATTTCAGACTCTTTTATTGACCATGATGGCTACTCCATTTCTTCTAAGGGATTCCTGCCCACAGTAGTAGATATAATGGTCATTTGAGTTAAATTCACCCATTCCAGTCCATTTTAGTTCGCTGATTCCTAAAATATGTATGTTCACTCTTGCCATCTCCTGTTTGAGCACTTCCAATTTACCTTGATTCTATGACCTATTATTCCAGGTTCCTATGCAATATTGCTTTTTACAGCATCAGACTTTACTTCTATCACCAGTCACATCCACAACTGGGTGTTGTTTTTGCCTCGGCTCTGTCTCTTCATTCTTTCTCAAGTTAGTTTTCCACTGATCTCCAGTAGCATATGGGCACCTATCAACCTGGGGAGTTAGTTTTTCAGTGTCCTATCTTTTTGCCTTTTCATACTGTTCATGGGATTCTCAAGGCAAGAATACTGAAGTGGTTTGCCATTCCCTTCTCCAGTGGGCCATGCTTTGTCACAACTCTCCACCATGACCCGTCTGTCTTGGCCCTACAGGGCATGGCTCATAGTTTCATTGAGTTAGACAAGACTAACACTGGAGCAGCGGTTGCGCGGCACTGGAGCAACTGTGAGGAGATACCCCACGTCCAAGGGCAGAGAAGCCCCAGCAAAATGGTGGGAGGGGTGAAATTGTGTTTAGAATCAAACCCCATACCCGCCAGAGATGCTCAGAGAGCTCAAACATACCTTGTGCGTACCAGAACCCAGATACTCCACAGAGACTGAGACAGAACTGTGTTTGGGTGTCCCCTGAGGAGGTACAGGTCAGCAGTGGACTGCTGTGGGAGCAGGGGCTCTGAGTGCAGCAGACCTGGGTATGGGATAAGCTCTCTTGGGGGAGGTCGCCATTAACCCCACCATAGAGCACCAGAACTTCCACAGGACTGGGGAAACAGACTCTTGGAGGGCACAAACAGAACCTTGTGCACATGAGGACCCAGGACAAAGGAGCAGTGACCCCACAAGAGACTGACCCAGACTTGCCCGTGAGTGACCAGGAGTCTCCAGTGGAGGTATAGGTTGGCGGTGGCCTGCTGCAGGGCTGGGGGCACTGAGTGCAGCAGTGCAGGCATGGGACCTGCTGAAGGAGGTCACCATTATCTTCATTACCTCCACTGTAGTTTGGCCTCTGGTTAAATAAATGGAAGGGAACACAGCCCCGCCCATCAACAGAAAATTGGATTAAAGATTACTGAGCATGGCCCCCCCATCAGAACAAGACCCAGTGTCCCCCTCAGTCAATCTCTCCCATCAGGAAGTTTCCATAAGCCTCTTATCCTTCTTTGAGAGTAAAAGGTGATACTAATTGGATGGAATGCCAGCACAAAAAGCATAAGCACAGACTACCCTGGAAACCAGGATTTTGGGTCTCCCTATTGTTGTTTGGAGTTTCCTGAAGTAAGCACAATGAAATAGATGTACAAACTTTGCCAGCCCATATTACAAGATACTAAGCTGTTTCCAATAATTTACTATTTTTTTTTTAAAAGCTGCAGTGTATAATATTATGCTTTCATGTTTCAAATCTATGTGTGAGTAAATCTATAGGATAATCTTTGCTGGGCTAAAGCTTATATATACTTGTAGCTTTGATAGACATTGCTGTAATTCACTCCAAAAAAGCTTTTACCAATACATATTTCTATCAACATGCGTGAAAGTGCCAGATCCCAAATAGTTGCCAACAGGCTATGCATAAAACTAGAGCTTTGCCTATGTGATAGGTGAAAAATGACGTTTCAGTGTGAAATATATCTGCATTTCTCATTATTATTTCCTTTTTATAAACTATTTGTACTTCTTTTCCTATTTTACTTTTTCTATTGGGTGGATGGCTTTGCTATTTGACTTGTGTGAGCTCTTAGTAACATTGGTTGAAATGTATTTTCCAAGTGTGTTATTTGTGTTTTCATTGTGCTCATGATAATTTTTGCTATGCTGAAAATTTTTTCTTTTTTATAATTGTATTTATTTGTGTTATGTGTTTAGTTTTTATTCAGACTTGGGAAGTCTCTTAAAATCTAAGTTTGTATTTTAAAAAAAACCCAACATGGTTTCTTTAACTTTTATAGTTATTTTTTACATTTCTATAATTTATCCACCTGAAATTTATTTTATGTAAAGGGGCTAACAAATAGAAAAACTTAATTTTCAGAAGACTACCTAGTTTTCCAACACTATTTGTTAATCCATCTTTCCCCACAATTTGTAATGCTACTTGTTGCTGTTCAGTCCCTCAGTCGTCTCTGACTCTTTGTGACCCCATGGACTGCGGCACGCCAGTCTTCCCTGTCATTCACCATCTCCTGGAGCTTGCTGAAACTCATGTCCATTGAGTTGGTGATGCCAATCAACCACCTCATCCTCTGTTGTCCCCTTCTTCTCTTGCCTTCTATCTTTCCCAGCATCAGGATATTTTCCAATGAGTTGGCTCTTCGTATCAGGTGTCCAAAGTATTGGAGTTTCAGCTTTAACATCAGTCCTTCCAAAGAATATTCAGGGGTGATTTCCTTTAGGATGGACTGGTTGGATCTCCTTGCTGTCCAAGGGACCCTCAAGAGTCTTCTCCAGCATCACCGTTCGAAGGCATCAATTCTTCAGCGCTCAGCCTTTTTTATTGTTCCTCTTCACATCCATACATGACTACTGGAAAAACCATAGCTCTGACTATATTAACCTTTATCAATTAATGTCTTTTCTTTTTAATACGCTCTTTAGGTTTGTCATTGCTTTTCTTCCAAGGAGCAAGCATCTTTTAATTTCATGGCTGCAGTCACCATATGTAGTGATTTTGGAATCCAAGAAAATAAAGTCTGTCGCTGTTTCTATTGTTTCCCCATCTATTTGCCATGAAGTGGGTGTCATGGTATGGGACTGGATGTCATCATCTTCGTTTTTTGAATGTTGAGTTTTAAGCCAGCTTTTTCACTCTCCTCTTTCACCTTATCAAGAGGCTCTTTAATTCCTTTTTCCTTTCTGCTGTAGAAGTGGTGTCATCTGCATGTCTGAGGTAATTGATATCTCTTCTGGCAGTTTTGATTCCAGCCTTTACACTAAATTCTAGTATGTATTTGACCCTAATCCTGGATTTTTTGTAGTGTTTCATTGATCTCTCTGTATTTTTATGTTGGTAAAGATTGTTTTAATTATCATAGCTTTATTATATATTTTAAATATCTAATAAGGCTATTTCCTCCACTTTATACATATTTTTGCAGAATTATCCTGTTCTTTTATGTCTTCTTTATATATAAACTTTGGAATTAGCTTGTCTAGTTGTGTGGGTACATAAAAAATTTTCTCCTATTGAATGGTTTACAAATACACACACAGACATACCAAACCCAAACTCACACATAAAACAAATAAGTTCTCTTCTACCAAAAAACATAGTTACTGTTACAGTTATTAGAATATATATGTTTATACACAGCATACACACATGTTATTTTATGAACTCAACCATACAGATAAACAAGAGTATATAAGAATTCAATATCAAAACCATCACACATATATTACTATTTGCACATTTCTTTAAGCAATCACAGGGCTTTTCTCCCATTACAGTTAGGCTGTGAATTATCTCCAATTTTCTAAGAAGAATAGTTTTTCAGCCAGTGGGTGAAGTCAAGAGAATGTCAATTTAAATTTATTTTCCTGTCTTTTCTATCTTCTCTCCTTCAGCGCTATCAAAATTTGTCAGTGACATCAACTGGTACATGCCAACTTTTTTTTAGAAAACTGAAGAAGTGGGGGAAACACAATTACCCAAAAATGCATTGTCCAAACTCTTTGGTCCTTTTAATCCCAGAGAAAAATTTAGAGAAGTGTTTCTGTAGTATAATTTTATTGGATTCACTCAATTTACTCATATTTACCTAAATATTCATTCATATTTGCTCCATTTTTTTATGATTTTTAAAAGAGAAAGAAGTGTTTTTGCTTTCAGTAACTACTGCATTTTATCTCACATGATTCTGTAGTCATCATAGTGAAATACGAACAGAGCTTTGTGTTCGACCTCACGGCTCCCTTCTAACCCACAGCTATCCTGCTTGCTAACACCGTGTGGCCATTCTCTTCAGTCATCCCTGCTGGATTCACATGGCTCATTTAGGATTTTTTTTGCTTTTGCTTTTCTTGGTAACCTTACCAGCATGGCTTCCAGAAGGAGAGGTGTTGACACATAAGTGATATGTCTAACAGCTAGTAGTCTTTTCTTCCCCCTGAAGTTGGCTTTGTTTGATTTCTCCCCTAAATGAGGTTTTTAGAATATATGGAGAAAATCTCTTTGGTAGGAAAAAACAAAAATTTCAAAAAAGAGTTTTTCTCATCACCATCCAACATCTTTGTGATGATTTTGCTCCTGAAGATAACTTTAGAAAGTCATCTCTGGACCATGACAACACAAATTTGTCCTGGTTCTTGACAGCCCACAGTATTCTAGATGAGGACTTCTCTAAACAAGTAGCTTAATGTGATGATTATGAATGTTTGGGAATTCCATGCTGGATGTGTGAGGAGAAAAGTGTCACTGTTTTAGGAGGTAAATGTTACTACTTAGACTGTGCACTGATGTCTTGCAAAAGAAGCATTAACTGTGCAATAGCTAGGGATGCAATTAAGATGTGTGTGTGGGTGTGTGTGTGTGTTTAGCCAAATACTGATAAGGTATTAAGGTAGGCTTGGATGTCAGACAGACTTGGATGGGAACTCTGTCTATACAACACATAAGGGCCACGGGCTTGGGCATACTGCTTAATCTCTCTAGACCTCAGCATCTTCAATCATTTTAATGGTGTGTGTGTGTGTATGTGTGTAAATGCTAACTTTGTTGAATTAGCTAAGATATATAAAAACACCAAACCAAGTGGTTAAAAAATAATAGATATTATTTTAAGTTTAAAAACTGCCTCTGGTAAGAGTGTAATATAAATATTAAAAAGCCAGAGTCACTTATATGTGGAATCTAAACCACTGAACTTGTAAAGACAGAGAGTAGACTGGAGGTCAGCAGGGGCTAGGGGTTGGGGAAATGGGGGGATGTTGTTCAAGGGTATAAACTTGCAGCTAGTAGATAAATAAGTTCTGGAAATCTAGTGTGCAACACAGTGATTATAGTCATCAATACTGTATTATAAAATTCAAAGTTGCTAAGAAACTAGATCTTAATTGTTTTTAATGCAAAAAATAAATGATAATTAAGTGACATGATAAAGATGTTAGCTAACACTACAGTAGCGATTGTACTGCAATAAACAAATGCACCAAACAACAAAAAAATGGTTAGTTGATAAGAACTAAAATAAGTCTACAAACTGAAATTTATATAACTGACTATATAGTCTCACTCTTTTTGTAATTAGCAAAGTACTCCTAGTTTCACTTCTTACTGGCCTTATTGCCTCGTGTTAGTCACTCAGTCATGTCTGACTCTTTGTGACCCATGAAATATAGACCATCAGTCTTCTCTGTCCATGGCATCAGCCATTCCCTATAGTGAGTGCTATATGTCTTAATATTGTAATTACCTTATTCAGCTGTAAAGGGAATAAAACAGAATTTGTATCATAATGGCTTCTTCACAATCAGATCAGATCAGATCAGTTGCTCAGTCGTGTCCGACTCCTTGCAACCCCATGAATCGCAGCACACCAGGCCTCCCTGTCCATCACCAACTCCCGGAGTTCACTGAGACTCACGTCCATCGAGTCAGCGATGCCATCCAGCCATCTCATCCTCTGTCGTCCCCTTCTCCTCCTGCCCCCAATCCCTCCCAGCATCAGAGTCTTTTCCAATGAGTCAACTCTTTGCATGAGGTGGCCAAAGTATTGGAGTTTCAGCTTTAGCATCATTCTTTCCAAAGAAATCCCAGGGCTCACAATACTTGCTAAGTAAGTCACTTCAGTCTTGTCTGACTCTTTACCACCATGTGGACTGTAGCCCACCAGGCCCTCTGTCCATGGGATTCTCCAGGCAAGAATACTGGAGTGGGTTGCCTGTCCTTCTCCAGGGGACCTTCCCAACCCAGGGACTGAACCCATGTCTCTTATGTCTTCTGCACTGGCGGGCAGGTTCTTCACCACTAAGTGCCACCTGGGAAGTCCTCTTCATGATGAATATTCAGTAAATATTAATTGTTGTGGCTTTCACTGTTTGGGTCTAGTTCCAGCTCTACATTAGTCCTTGGCGTACCGCAGTCAGATTAATTTTGTGCAAATAACACTTTTGTCATGTTTTACTCACACTAAACTCTCAGTGATTGCCTACCCTTGTAATAGTGGTCCTCCTTAGACTATCTCTAACCTACTCCTTTTAATTTATTCCCCAGGAATGTGTCACATGATCACTTCACCTAGTTAAAAGATTTTCTCCTCATTCATTGTTCATCAAGAACTGTGACTAGTCTGAAATTTTACCTTACTTAGAAGCTAACAAATCAGCCTGCCACAGTTTCAGGGAAGAAGACTTGAAATTCCTGGGTCATTACTCACAGCACAGCAATCAGCATGAGCCTCTTGTTTGCATCCATTATTCTTACTCCCTGAATCCCAGTGGGGAGGGGAGCAGAGGAAGGGAAGGCAGAGAAGCCCAGGCCAGCGCTCTTCTCGCAGTGAGCTTGTGTCATAGCTGAGGAAGTTCAAGCTCAGTATGCCTGATATTCTTTGGAACTCAATAAATAGTAGTTTCAGAGAGCTTAGTTGTGATGTAGAATCTGAAACAGTATTTGTTACTATATGATATTAAAATTATCGCCATCTTTGAGCAAATGTTTTACCCATGTATAATTGTTGACATATTGATCTTTTGAAAAATATTGGTTTCCTAGGTTACGTCAGTCTCCTAATACTGACACATTTCCATATACAGAATAAAAGATTACATTTGTTCATATCATTTTTAACAGTAACAGAAAAAAAAAAACCTTTAAATATTGGGAAACAGTGAGGCTCGCGGAATCAGATGTAAGATTTCCAAAATTTCAATTTTCCTAATATCCTAATTAAGATGAATTGCATGCTTTTCTAATATTCATGAAAAAAGTGTTTAGATATTCAACTTGAAACTCAAGGATTCACATAATTGCTTTTCTTTGAGACAAACATTGTTTCAGTATGTAAGAAGTGCTTTATATGTACTTTTAAGTTAATCCCACAGCATATTTAAGAGTTAAGCTTTTGAAAAATCAGTACCTTTTGATGGAGCAGTAATGCAGTAACATTCTAGTAGAGTTGCTGCCACTGACTTACTTGTGTTGTTCTCAGCAGTTGTATCGCTGTTGTTTTTTGCACCGTTGGTACAAATGTCAACACAGTGAAAATAGCAAATAACATCTTAGTATTTTTATGAATATAATTTTGACCTTGTGGACACCTGGAAAGGGTTTCTGAACTCCCCAATGATCTTGAATCATTTATGAGAACTGCTGAGGTAGGGAGACCTGTTAGGAGGCTGTGACAACAGGAACTTGAGACAGAGTTGAACACAGAATGCAGAGCATGAAAGAAAAGTGATTTGAGAAATGGAGCACACTGATTCTAAGTCGTCTGTGAAAAGTTCAGGTAGAGATTTCTGTAGCCTTTAGAAAATATGAGTCTGAATAGAACGTCCGGTTTAATGATCTGTAAAATGGAGATGTCCACACACAGACTGAAGTCATGGGATTGTGACTATCATAATGGTTTAAGGTATAGGCTGCTTTATTTTAAATTCTGCTTCTGCCACTTTCTTTTTCTAACTTATTTTTATTATAGTTGAACTGCTGCTGCTAAGTCACTTCAGTCGTGTCCGACCCTGTGTGACCCCATAGACATCAGCCCACCAGGCTCCCCCGTCCCTGGGATTCTCCAGGCAAGAACACTGGAGTGGGTCGCCATTGCCTTCTCCAGTTGAACTGCAGTGTTGTGTTAATTAAATAGCAGAGTGACTCAGTTATGCACATGCATTTATGCATATACATTCTTTTTCATATTCTTTTCCATTATGGTTTATCACAAGATATTTAATATAGTTCCCTGTGCTATACCATAGGGCCTTACTGTTTGTCCACTGTATATATATCAGTTGCATCTGTTAATCCTAAACAGATTAACCACTTCTACCCTCTCCCAGGCTTCCCTGATAGCTCAGTTAATAAAGAATCTGCCTGCAATGTGGGAGACCTGAGTTCCATCTCTGGGTTGGGAAGATCTGCTGGAGAAGGGATAGGCTACCCACTCCAGTATTCTTGGGCTTCCCTTGTGACTCAGTTGGTAAAGAATCCGCCTGCAATGTGGGAGTCCTGGGTTCCATCCCTGGGTTGGAAAGATCCCTTGGAGAAGGGAAAGGCTACCCAGTCCAGTATTCTGACCTGGAGAATTCCATGGACTGTATAGTCCATGGGGTCACAAAGAGTTGGACACATCTGAGCAACTTTCACTTTCACTTTTCCTACCCTCTCTGACCCTGCTTTCCCTTTGGCAACCATCAGTCTATTCTCTATTTCCCCAGTTTTTGTTTCTGTTTCATATATAGGTTCACTTGTGACATATTTTAGATTCCATATATAAGTGATATCATAAGCTATTTGTCTGTCTTTCAGACTTACTTAGTATGATAATCTCTAGGTGAATCCATGTTGCTGCAAATGCTATTATTTTGTTCTTTTTTATGCCTAATTAGTGGAGAAGGCAATGGCACTCCACTCCAGTACTCTTGCCTGGAAAATCCCATGGACAGAGGATCCTGGTGGGCTGCAGTCCATGGGGTTGCTAAGAGTTGGACACTACTGAGTGACTTCACTTTCACGCATTGGAGAAGGAAATGACAACCCACTCCAGTGTTCTTGCTTGGAGAATCCCAGGGACGGGGGAGCCTGGTGGGCTGCCGTCTATGGGGTCGCACAGAGTTGGACACGACTGAAGCGACTTAGCAGCAGCAGCAGCATGGCTAATTAGTATTCCATTGTATGTATGTATGACATCTTTATCCATTCATCTGTCGATGGCTATATAGGTTGTTTCCATATCTTGGCTATTGTGAGTAGTGCTACTACAATCATAGGGGTGCATGTATATTTTTAAAATAATTTTTTGATGTGAACCATTTTGAAAGTCTTTATTGAATCTGTTACAAAGTTGCTTCTGTTTCACGTTTTGGTGTTTGGCTGTGAGATATGTAGGACCTTAGCCCTTCAACCCGGGATTGAACCCCCATCCCCTGCATTGGAAGGTGATGTCTTAACCATTGGAACACCAGGGAAGTCCCTGTCTTTTTGAATTATAGTTTTATTTGGATATATGCCAAAGAGTGGGATTGCTGGATCATGTGGTAATTCTATTTTTAGTTTTCTGAGGAACCTCCATACTGTTTTCCACAGTGGCTGTGCCGACTTACATTCCCACCGACAGTGTAGGAGGGTTCCCTTTTTTCCATACCTTCTCAAGCATTTTTTAAAAAATTATTTTATTTATTTTAATTGGAGGCTAATTGCTTTACAATGTTGTAGTGATTTTTGCCATACACTGATATGAATCAGCCGTGGATGTACATGTGTCCCCCATCCTGGACCCCCCTCCCACCTCCCTCCCCATCCCATCTCTCAGGGTCATCCCAGTGCACCAGCTCTGAGTGCCCTGTTTCACAGCATTTGTTATTTGTAGACTTAATAACAATGGCCATTCTAACGTCAGCCACTTTCTTAATCTGTCTATTGGCATCCTCATCTAGAAAATGGATAACATAATGGTATTTACCTCAAGTGGTTGTTATGAGGATTACATATGTTAACATTTGCAAAATGCTTAGAACAGTTTGGCATATAGGAATACACACATGTATATTAATCTATATGTGAAATCCATATGCATATAATTTTAAGAATAAATGAAATACACGTGCTCCCCATCCTGAACCCTCCTCTCTCCCCCCTCCCCATACCACGTGTATACCTGAAATTTTTTTTAATTTTAAAAATAAAAAAATTTAAAAAAAAAAGAATAAATGAAATTAAAAAATGGGAGTATATGAGATTATCCTGGGAGAATATTTGGGAAGAAGAAGCTGAGGAATGAAGGCAACTGATATTAAGAGAAAAGAAAAAAAACAAGAAGCCAATTAAAGAGACAGGGATGAGAGATGAAAGAGGCAGGGGAAAGCTCTGGAGAGCGATTTCTTGGAAGCCCAGGAGGTGTGTGCAACAATGTGGACTCAGGCAGGAATGTAAACCCTGAGATGGCAGGTGCTGCATCTGCTCTGTTCTTGGCGGATTTCCCGGACTTAGCATTGTGCCTGATAGAGAGCAGGTGCCCAGTAATTATTTGGTGAATGAATATTGTTATGGAGAAGTCAGAAAAGATAAGGCCCTGAATATATTCACTTCTGATTAGCAAAAATAGGTCAGCTGGGGACTTAGACCCTATATAGTGCCAAACTAACATCAGAATCAGATTTGAAAATGTTCTTACTCTGTAGTTTAACCCTTAGAGTTATTGTCTTTTATTTATTTATCTGGCTGTGCCAGGTCTTGGTTGCAGCCTGCAAGATCTTCATTATGTTATGTGGGATCTAGTTTCCTGATCAGGGATCAAACCTGGGCTTGCTGCACTGGGAGCACAGAGTCTTAGCCACTGGAGCGCCAGTGAAGTCCTGAGTTATTGTCTTTTATTACCATGGTTCCGTTACAACTTTATGAAACCAGTGTGAAGTCTCAGTTTTTTAAATGTTCACAGTAATATTTTTAGTCTTTTTTCCTAAATGCCAAAATCAGTCATTAGATAGAAGACCTGATCATTAACCAGGCCACTGGATGACTCAAGATTCTGTTATTTGACCTCATATTGAAAATATGAGGGCCAAACAGAGTTTGTCTGACAAGCAGCACTGCCAGCGGTCTTTCCTGCTTTTCAGTTTTACTGCACAGGAAAAATATAATCAGATCTAAAGCACTACTTTTCCTTTTATTTCGGCCAGTGGCAGTATATCGCTCTTCAGTGAGATGGATCTGGCTGTAAAAATCTGCATGTGGGAAGGTAGTTGCAGCTGAATACCACCAGCACCACATTTTCTGGGCTGCTTAGATCAGTGGATTCCGTTTAACTTGTGTCAGATTAAATTTCCCTAATTATTACGTTAATTTTGCCGCTTCCCTGCTCAGAAATGTTCTATGGAGTGTACACTGAAGCCTATTTAATCTGCCTAAGTTTCCTGTGGAACTCGGCCCTGAGGAAATGCTGTACTGTGATCACACTAGGCTACATTCTTTTCTCAAACACTTCATTTCGCTACTTGTTTAACTTTTGTTAGATCTGTTCTTAGAAATCTTACAGTGTTTGTTTTGAATGGAATAGTATATATTATCTAATAGATTATTACTGGTACTTAGGAACATGTCATCAATTTTTGTATGTTGCTTTTTTATTCATAAACCTGGTGGCTTTTAAAAATTGTCATGCCTGAATATAGGGGCTGTTGAATTTTCTGTGGAGACAACCATATTTTCCACAAATAAAGACATGTCTCTTTCTTTCCAATTATTTTGCCAAAAATTTTTATTGACTTGTATGTTTTAGAACTTACACTACAGTGTTCAGTAGAAGCAGTGATAACTGGCAGCCCTGTCTTTTTGCTGACATTTAAAAGAATGCTTCTCAAACTTCGTCATTAAGCTACGTGATGAATAAATGTATGTGTGAGTCAGCATTCCAGATGTTTGTGAGACAGGGCTCTTGACCACTCTGCCTGGGTTTTGTTCTAGCTCTGTCACTTACGGCACTGTTCAATTCAGTTCAGTTCAGTCCCTTAGTCGTGTCTGACTGTTTGCGACCCCATTGACTACAGCACACCAGGCCTCCCTGTCCATCACCAACTCCTGGAGCTTACAAACTCATGTCCATCAAGTTGGTGATGCCATCCAACCATCTCATCCTTTGTTGTCCCCTTCTCCTCCTGCCCTCAATCTTTCCCAGCATCGGGGTCTTTTCCAATGAGTCAGTTCTTTGCATCAGGTGGCCAAAGTATTAGAGCTTCAGCTTCAGCATCAGTCCTTCCAATGAACACCCAGGACTGATCTCCTTCAGAATGGACTGGTTGGATCTCCTTGCAGTCCAAGGGACTCTCGAGTCTTCTCCAACACCACAGTTCAAAAGCATCAGTTCTTCAGCACTCAGCTTTCTTTATACTCCAACTCTCACATCCATACATGACCACTGAAAAACCATAGCTTTCACTAGACAGACCTTTGTTGGCAAAGTAATGTCTCTGCTTTTTAATATGCCATCTAGGTTAGTCACAGCTTTTCTTCCAAGGAGCAAGCATCTTTTAATTTCCTGGCTGCAGTCACCATCTGCAGTGATTTTGGAGTCCCCCAAAATAAAGTCTCTCACTGTTTCCATTGTTTCCCCATTTATTTGCCATGAATGATGGGACTGGATGCCATGACCTTAGTTTTCTGAATGCTGAGTTTTAAGCCAGTATTTTTAACTCTCCTCTTTCACTTTCAACAAGAGGCTCTTTAGTTCTTTGCTTTCTGCCATAACCTCAGATATCAATATCTAAGGTTATTGATGTTTCTCCTGGCAATCTTGGTTCCAGCTTGTGCTTTATCCAGCCTGGCATTTTGCGTGATATATTCTGCATATAAGTTAAATAAGTAGGGTAACAATATACTGCCTTAATATGCTCCTTTCCCAATTTGGAACCAGTCTGTTGTTCCATGTCCGGTTCTAACTGTTGCTTCTTGACCTGCCTACAGATTTCTCAGGAGGCAGGTAAGGTGGTCTGGTATTCCCATCTCTTTAAGAATTTTCTACAGTTTGTTGTGATCCACACAGTCAAAGGCTTTGGCATATTCAATAAAGCAGAAGTAGATGTTTTTCTGGAACTCTCTTGCTTTTTCTGTGATACAACAGATGTTGGCAATTTGATCTCTGGTTCCTCTGCCTTTTCTAAATCCAGGCTGAACATCTGAAAGCTCACAGTTCACGTACTGTTGAAGGCTGGCTTGGAGAATTTTGAGCATTATTTGCTAGCATTTGAAGTGAGTGCAATTGTGTGGTAGTTTGAACATTCTTTGGCATTGTCTTTCTTTGGGATTGGATTGGAATGGAAACTGATCTTTTCTAGTCCTGTGGCCACTGCTGAGTTTTCCAAATTTGCTGGCATATTGAGTGCAGCACTTTCACAGCATCATCTTTTAGGATTTGAAATAGCTCAACTGGAATTCCATCACCTCTACTAGCTTTGTTTGTAGTGATGCTTCTTTTTTTTTTCTTCTTCAGCTAAGACAGCAAAGGAAATGATTTATTGTACACGTTACATTCAGCCACAACTGAGAAGAGAACTAGTTCCATGGTTATCACAGGTCCAGGGCAATGGACCAAAAGGAACGGCTTTGATATGAGCAAGGTAGGTCTCGCAAAGGTGGTCAAGGCGATCAGAAGGGCCATAGATGTTCCAGATCCATTGATAAGTTCTAGATAGTAGGCATGCAGTCCACACTTTGTACCAGCGTCCCTGGCCTCTGGCTTCCCTTGTTTCTGCTTCTGTGGCTCCCATGGGTGTACAAGTTTACTTGGACCTCTGCCTCATCTTTCTTCTTTTGCGCTTCAGCCTGCGCATTCGCTTCTTCCTCCACTTCGCTCTCATGGCGCAGAGGTTTCTCAAAAGACGGCGCTAAGGCCGAGAGCTGTAGTGATGCTTCTTAAGGCCCACTTGACTTGGCATTCCAAGATGTCTGGCTCTGGGTGAGTGATCACACCATTGTGGTTATGTGGGTCATGAAGATCTTTTTTGTACAGTTCTTCTGTGTATTCTTGCCACCTCTTCTTAATATCTTCTGCTTCTGTTAGGTTGTTACAGTTTCTGTCCTTTATCATACTTGTCCTTGTGTGAAATATTTCCTTGATAACTCCAATTTTCTCAAAGAGATTTCTAGTCTTTCCCATTCTGTTGTTTTCCTCTGTTTCTTTGCATTGTTCATTAAAAAGACCTTCTTATCTCTCCTTGCTAGTCTCTGGAACTCTGCATTCCGTTGGGTATATCTTTCCCTTTCTCCCTTGCCTTTTGCTTCTCTTCTTTCCTCAGTTATTTGTAAAGCCTCCTCAGATAATCACTTTGCCTTCTTGCATTTCTTTTTCTTTGGGATGGTTTTGGTTGCTGCCTCCTGTACAGTATTTTGAAACTCTGTCCATGGGTCTTCAGGCGTTCTGTCTACCAGATCTAATATCTTGAATCTATTTGTGACCTCCACTGAATAATCATAAGGGATTTAACTTAGGTCGTAGCTGAATGGCCTACTGGTTTTTTCTACTTTCTTCAGGTTAAGCCTGAATTCTCTAAAAAGGAGCTGATGATTCAGCCACCTGGAGTCAGCTCCAAATTGGTTTTTGCTGACTCTATAGAGCTTCTCCATCTTCAGCTGCAGAGAATATAATCAGTCTGATTTTGGTATTGACCATTTGGTGATGTCCATGTGTAGAGTTGTTACTTGGATTGTTGGAAAGGGTATTTACTATGAGCAGTGTGTTCTCTTGACAAAACTATGTTGGCATTTTTCCTAATTCATTTTGTACTTCAAGGCAAACTTGCCTGTTATTTTGGATGTTTCTTGACTTCCCACTTTTGTATTTCAATCCCCTAGGATGAAAAAGACATCTTTGTGTGTGTGTGTGTTAGTCCTAGTAGGTCTTGTAGGTCTTCATAGAACCATTCAACTTCAGCTTCTTCAGCATCGGTGGTTGGGGCAGAGACTTGAATTACTGTGATGTTGAATGGTTTGCCTAGCAAGCAAACCAAGGTCATTCTGTCCTTTTTGAGGTGGCATCCAAGTACTACATTTCAGACTCTTTTGTTGACTATAAGGGCTACTCCGTTTCTTTTAAGGGATTCTTGTGCACAGTACTGGATATAATGGTCATCTGAATTAAATTTACACATTCCCATACAATTTAGTTCACTGAGTCCTAAGATGTTGATGTTCAGTCTTGCCATATCCTGCTTGACCACATCCAATTTACCTTGACTCATGGACCTAGTATTCCAGGTTCCTATCTGATATTTTTCTTACCAGCACAGGACTTATTTTTACCACCACATACATCCCAAAACTGAGCATCATTTCTGCTTTCTCCCAGCCACTTCATTCTTTCTGGTGCTGGTAGTAATTGCCCTCTGCTCTTTGCCACACTTTCCAACCTATGGGGGTGGTTATCTTTTGGTGTCATATCTTTTTGCCTTTTCATACTGTTCATGGGTTTCTCCTGGCAAGAATACTGGAGTCGATTGCCATTTCCTTCTCCAGTGACCACATTTTATCAGAACTCTTCACTATGACACATCTGTCTTGGGTAGCCCTGCATGGAATGGCTCACAGCTTTATTGAGTTATGTAAGGCCTTTTGCCACAACAAGGCTGTGGTCCATAAAGGGGAGAGCTACCATATGATCCTGCAATTCCATTCTTGGGCATATATCTGGAGAAGACCATAATTCAAAAAGATGTATGCACCTCAGTGTTCACTGCAACACTGTTTACAATAGTTAAGACATGGAAGCAGCCTAAATGTCCACTGAGAGATGAATGGATAAATAAGATGTAGTATTCTTTTTTTTTTTTTCTAATTTTATTTTATTTTTAAACTTTACATAATTGTATTAGTTTTGCCAAATATCAAAATGAATCCGCCACAGGTATACATGTGTTCCCCATCCCGAACCCTCCTCCCTCCTCCCTCCCCATACCATCCCTCTGGGCCGTCCCAGTGCACCAGCCCCAAGCATCCAGCATCGTGCATCGAACCTGGACTGGCAACTCGTTTCCTACATGATATTTTACATGTTTCATTGCCATTCTCCCAAATCTTCCCACCCTCTCCCTCTCCCACAGAGTCCATAAGACTGTTCTATACATCAGTGTCTCTTTTGCTGTTTCGTACACCGGGTTATTGTTACCATCTTTCTAAATTCCATATATACGCGTTAGTATACTGTATTGATGTTTTTCCTTCTGGCTTACTTCACTCTGTATAATAGGCTCCAGTTTCATCCACCTCATTAGAACTGATTCAAATGTATTCTTTTTAATGGCTGAGTAATACTCCATTGTGTATATGTACCACAGCTTTCTTATCCATTCATCTGCTGATGGACATCTAGGTTGCTTCCATGTCTTGGCTATTATAAACAGTGCTGCGATGAACATTGGGGTACACGTGTCTCTTTCCCTTCTGGTTTCCTCAGTGTGTATGCCCAGCAGTGGGGTTGCTGGATCACAAGGCAGTTCTATTTCCAGTTTTTTAAGGAATCTCCACACTGTTCTCCATAGTGGCTGTACTAGTTTGCATTCCCACCAACAGTGTAAGAGGGTTCCCTTTTCTCCACACCCTCTCCAGCATTTATTATTTGTAGACTTTTGGATCGCAGCCATTCTGACTGGTGTGAAATGGTACCTCATAGTGGTTTTGATTTGCATTTCTCTGATAATGAATGATGTTGAGCATCTTTTCATGTGTTTGTTAGCCATCTGTATGTCTTCTTTGGAGAAATGTCTATTTAGTTCTTTGGCCCATTTTTTGATTGGGTCGTTCATTTTTCTGGAGTTGAGCTGTAGGAGTTGCTTGTATATTTTTGAGATTAGTTGTTTGTCGGTTGCTTCATTTGCTATTATTTTCTCCCATTCTGAAGGCTGTCTTTTCACCTTGCTAATAGTTTCCTTTGATGTGCAGAAGCTTTTAAGGTTAATTAGGTCCCATTTGTTTATTTTTGCTTTTATTTCCAATATTCTGGGAAGTGGGTCATAGAGGATCCTGCTGTGATGTATGTCGGAGAGTGTTTTGCCTATGTTTTCCTCTAGGAGTTTTATAGTTTCTGGTCTTACGTTTAGATCTTTAATCCATTTTGAGTTTATTTTTGTGTATGGTGTTAGAAAGTGGTCCAGTTTCATTCTTTTACAAGTGGTTGACCAGATTTCCCAGCACCACTTGTTAAAGAGATTGTCTTTAATCCATTGTATATTCATGCCTCCTTTGTCAAAGATAAGGTGTCCATATGTGTGTGGATTTATCTCTGGGCTTTCTATTTTATTCCATTGATCAATATTTCTGTCTTTGTGCCAGTACCATACTGTCTTGATAACTGTGGCTTTGTAGTAGAGCCTGAAGTCAGGTAGGTTGATTCCTCCAGTTCCATTCTTCTTTCTCAAGATCGCTTTGGCTATTCGAGGTTTTATGTATTTCCATACAAATTGTGAAATTATTTGTTCTAGCTCTGTGAAGAATACTGTTGGTAGCTTGATAGGGATTGCGTTGAATCTATAAATTGCTTTGGGTAGTATACTCATTTTCACTATATTGATTCTTCCAATCCATGAACATGGTATATTTCTCCATCTATTAGTGTCCTCTTTGATTTCTTTCACCAGTGTTTTATAGTTTTCTATATATAGGTCTTTAGTTTCTTTAGGTAGATATATTCCTAAGTATTTTATTCTTTCCGTTGCAATGGTGAATGGAATTGTTTCCTTAATTTCTCTTTCTGTTTTCTCATTATTAGTGTATAGGAATGCAAGGGATTTCTGTGTGTTGATTTTATATCCTGCAACTTTACTATAGTCATTGATTATTTCTAGTAATTTTCTGGTGGAATCTTTAGGGTTTTCTATGTAGAGGATCATGTCATCTGCAAATAGTGAGAGTTTTACTTCTTCTTTTCCAATTTGGATTCCTTTTATTTCTTTTTCTGCTCTGATTGCTGTGGCCAAAACTTCCAAAACTATGGTGAATAGTAATGGTGAAAGTGGGCACCCTTGTCTTGTTCCTGACTTTAGAGGAAATGCTTTCAATTTTTCACCATTGAGGATAATGTTTGCTGTGGGTTTGTCATATATAGCTTTTATTATGTTGAGGTATGTTCCTTCTATTCCTGCTTTCTGGAGAGTTTTTATCATAAATGGGTGTTGAATTTTGTCAAAGGCTTTCTCTGCATCTATTGAGATAATCATATGGTTTTTATTTTTCAATTTGTTAATGTGGTGTATTACATTGATTGATTTGCGGATATTGAAGAATCCTTGCATCCCTGGGATAAAGCCCACTTGATCATGGTGTATGATCTTTTTAATGTGTTGTTGGATTCTGATTGCTAGAATTTTGTTAAGGATTTTTGCATCTATGTTCATCAGTGATATTGGCCTGTAGTTTTCTTTTTTTGTGGGATCTTTGTCAGGTTTTGGTATTAGGGTGATGGTGGCCTCATAGAATGAGTTTGGAAGTTTACCTTCCTCTGCAATTTTCTGGAAGAGTTTGAGCAGGATAGGTGTTAGCTCTTCTCTAAATTTTTGGTAGAATTCAGCTGTGAAGCCGTCTGGACCGGGGCTTTTGTTTGCTGGAAGATTTTTGATTACAGTTTCAATTTCCGTGCTTGTGATGGGTCTGTTAAGATTTTCTATTTCTTCCTGGTCCAGTTTTGGAAAGTTGTACTTTTCTAAGAATTTGTCCATTTCTTCCACGTTGTCCATTTTATTGGCATATAATTGTTGATAGTAGTCTCTTATGATCCTTTGTATTTCTGTGTTGTCTGTTGTGATCTCTCCATTTTCGTTTCTAATTTTGTTGATTTGATTTTTCTCCCTTTGTTTCTTGATGAGTCTGGCTAATGGTTTGTCAATTTTATTTATCCTTTCAAAGAACCAGCTTTTGGTTTTGTTGATTTTTGCTATGGTCTCTTTTGTTTCTTTTGCATTTATTTCTGCCCTAATTTTTAAGATTTCTTTCCTTCTACTAACCCTGGGGTTCTTCATTTCTTCCTTTTCTAGTTGCTTTAGGTGTAGAGTTAGGTTATTTATTTGACTTTTTTCTTGTTTCTTGAGGTGTGCCTGTATTGCTATGAACTTTCCCCTTAGGACTGCTTTTACCGTGTCCCACAGGTTTTGGGTTGTTGTGTTTTCATTTTCATTCGTTTCTATGCAAATTTTGATTTCTTTTTTGATTTCTTCTGTGATTTGTTGGTTATTCAGCAGCGTGTTGTTCAGCCTCCATATGTTGGAATTTTTAATAGTTTTTCTCCTGTAATTGAGATCTAATCTTACTGCATTGTGGTCAGAAAAAATGCTTGGAATGATTTCTATTTTTTTGAACTTACCAAGGCTAGCTTTATGACCCAGGATGTGATCTATCCTGGAGAAGGTTCCATGTGTGCTTGAGAAAAAGGTGAAATTCATTGTTTTGGGATGAAATGTCCTATAGATATCAATTAGGTCTAACTGGTCTATTGTATCGTTTAAAGTTTGTGTTTCCTTGTTAATTTGCTGTTTAGTTGATCTATCCATAGGTGTAAGTGGGGTATTAAAGTCTCCCACTATTATCGTGTTATTGTTAATTTCTCCTTTCATACTTGTTAGCATTTGTCTTACATACTGCGGTGCTCCCGTGTTGGGTGCATATATATTTATAATTGTTATATCTTCTTCTTGGATTGATCCTTTGATCATTATGTAGTGACCTTCTTTGTCTCTTTTCACAGCCTTTGTTTTAAAGTCTATTTTATCTGATATGAGTATTGCTACTCCTGCTTTCTTTTGGTCCCTATTTGCATGGAAAATCTTTTTCCAGCCCTTCACTTTCAGTCTGTATGTGTCCCCTGTTTTGAGGTGGGTCTCTTGTAGACAACATATGTAGGGGTCTTGTTTTTGTATCCATCCAGCCAGTCTTTGTCTTTTGGTTGGGGCATTCAACCCATTTACGTTTAAGGTAATTACTGATAAGTATGATCCCGTTGCCATTTACTTTATTGTTTTGGGTTCGAGTTTATACACCGTTTTTGTGTTTCCTGTCTAGAGAATATCCTTTATATTTGTTGGAGAGCTGGTTTGATGGTGCAGAATTCTC
Organism: Bos taurus; assembly: GCF_002263795.3. Taxonomy (NCBI): domain Eukaryota; kingdom Metazoa; phylum Chordata; class Mammalia; order Artiodactyla; family Bovidae; genus Bos; species Bos taurus. The sequence goes on from NC_037332.1 coordinate 9,610,483, forward strand.
TCAGCTTTTGCTTGTCTGAAAAGCTTTTGATTTCTCCTTCATACTTGAATGAGATCCTTGCTGGGTACAATAATCTGGGCTGTAGGTTATTTTCTTTCATCATTTTAAGTATGTCTTGCCATTCCCTCCTGGCTTGAAGAGTTTCTATTGAAAGATCAGCTGTTATCCTTATGGGAATTCCCTTGTGTGTTATTTGTTGTTTTTCCCTTGCTGCTTTTAATATTTGTTCTTTGTGTTTGATCTTTGTTAATTTGATTAATATGTGTCTTGGGGTGTTTCTCTTTGGGTTTATCCTGTTTGGGACTCTCTGGGTTTCTTGTACTTGGGTGATTATTTCCTTCCCCATTTTAGGGAAGTTTTCCACTATTATCTCCTCAAGTATTTTCTCATGGTCTTTCTTTTTGTCTTCTTCTTCTGGAACCCCTATGATTCGAATGTTGTAGCGTTTAATATTGTCCTGGAGGTCTCTGAGATTGTCCTCATTTCTTTTAATTCGTTTTTCTTTTATCCTCTCTGATTCATTTATTTCTACCATTCTATCTTCTAATTCACTAATCCTGTCTTCTGCCTCTGTTATTCTACTATTTGTTGCCTCCAGAGTGTTTTTAATTTCATTTATTGCATTATTCATTATATATTGACTCTTTTTTATTTCTTCTAGGTCCTTGTTAAACCTTTCTTGCATCTTCTCAATCCTTGTCTCCAGGCTATTTATCTGTGATTCCATTTTAGTTTCAAGATTTTGGATCAATTTCACTATCATTATTCGGAATTCTTTATCAGGTAGATTCCCTATCTCTTCCTCTTTTGTTTGGTTTGGTGGGCATTTATCCTGTTCCTTTATCTGCTGAGTATTCCTCTGTCTCTTCATCTTGTTTAAATTGCTGAGTGTGGGGTGTCCTTTCTGTATTCTGGCAGTTTGTGGAGTTCTCTTTATTGTGGCGATTCCTCACTGTGTGTGGGTTTGTACTGGTGGCTTGTCAAGGTTTCCTGGTTAGGGAAGCTTGTGTCGGTGTTCTGGTGGGTGGAGCTGTATTTCTTCTCTCTCCTTTCGAAGAGTTGGGTTGCTTTTCTGGGTGCCTGATGTCCTCTGCCGGCATTCAGAAGTTGTTTTGTGGAATTTACTCGACGTTTAAATGCTCTTTTGATGAATTTGTGGGGGAGAAAGTGTTCTCCCCGTCCTACTCCTCCGCCATCTTGGCTCCTCCTCAAGATGTAGTATTCTTTACAATGGAATATTACTTAGCCATGAAAAGAAATAGTGTCATGTTTAGCAACATGGATGAACCTAGAGATTATCATACTGAGTGAAGTAAGCCAAAGACAAATATTATATGATATTGCTTATTCAAAAAAAATGATACAAATGAACTTATATATAGAAACAGGCCCACAGACATAAAAGACAAATATGGTTACAAGGGGAAAGAGAGGGAGGAAGAAATTAGGAGTTTGGGATTAACAAATACATACTACTCTATATAAAGTAGATAACCAGCAAGGGCCTACTGTATAGCTCAGGGGACTATTCTCAATTTTTCGTGATTACCTATAAGGGAGAAGAATCTGAAAAGTTAGATATATACATGTATGTATAACTGAATCACTTTGCTATACACCTAAAACTAAGACAACACTATAAATCAACAATGACTCAATAAAAATTAATTAATTTTTTAATTTTTAATTAATTAAAAAGTACATAGTTCACGTCTGTTCAATACTGTACTGGAGGGTCTAGTCAGGGCAATTAGGCAAAAGAAATAAAAGGCATCTAGTTTGGAAAGGAAGAGTAAAAATTATACCTGCCTGGAGAATCCCAGGGAAAGAGGAGCCTGGTGGGCTCCCGTCTATGGGGTCGCACAGAGTCGGACACGACAGAAGCGACGCAGCAGCAGCAGCAGCAGCAGCAGCAGCAGCAGGTGATGATGTTATATACAGAAATCCTAAGGAATTTACACTAAAAAAAACCTATTAGGGCTAATAAGCAAATTCAGCAAGATTGCGGGATATGAGATCAATATACAAAAAGCAATTGTATTTCTAGTTATCTAGCAATGACTAATTAAAAAGGAAATAAAAAAATAATTCCAGTTTTAATTGCATCAAAAATAAAACATTTATTTTTAAAGTTCTATAAAGAGTAAAGTTAACAAAAGAAGTGTATTTGAAATCTGTTTCCCCTATTGCTTTCTTTCCTGCAGTTAGAATGTGACTGCAATATTCAGGAACTTTTTTTTTGTTCATTTATTTTTCTCCAGCACCTAGAATATTGCCTAGCATGTAATACTGCTTGATAAATAGTTATTGAGTATGTAATTGTGTAGATTAATGAAAAAGCTTATGTGATTAGGTAATTATCATACTTGTTTGGTAGACAACATTGATAAAAATCTCTAAAGGTCTTTTGTTTTGGGGCTCTGATCCACAGTAATATTGGGCATAGTACAGATACAGTTATGGGCTTCCTTAGTGACTTAGTCGGAGAAGGCAATGGTACCCCACTCCAGTACTCTTGCCTGGAAAATCCCATGGATGGGGGAGCCTGGTGGGCTGCAGTCCATGGGGTCGCTAAGAGTCAGACACGACTGAGCAACTTCACTTTCACTTTTCACTTTCATGCATTGGAGAAGGGAATGGTAACCCACTCCAGTGTTCTTGCCTGGAGAATCCCAGGGACGGGGGAGCCTGGTGGGCTGCCATCTGTCTATGGGGTCGCACAGAGTCGAACAGGACTGAAGTGACTTAGCAGCAGCAGCAGTGGCTTAGTGGTAAAGAATCTGCCTTCCAATGCAGGAGACACAGGTTCAATCCCTGGATCAGGAAGATCCCCAGAGAAGGAAATGGCAACCCACTCCATTATTCTTGCCTTGGAAATCCCATGGACAGAGGAGCCTGGCAGTCTACAGTATATGGGATCGCAAGAGAGCTGGACACAGCTTAGCGACTAAACAACAGCAGTGGATACAGTTATGGAGCTGGGGGTCTTTGAATCAGTTTATGATCTTAAGACTGTTCTTTTTATCCTACTTTCTCAGACCCAACACATCCTAATAAACCACAGTCCTTAGCAGCAAGTAAGTTTTTCTTTCTTTTTTTTTTTTTTAACATCCTACATGTGTATAGTTGTTCCAACCCAGCTGCAGCCTTAGGCAGGATGCCTGGATCTGGCAGTTTATCCTCCCAAGTCTTGCTCACTGCATGACTTTCTGTTCTGTTTCTGGCCTGTGGAGATATTTATCTTGATTTTGTACCTAGCTAATGTCAGATGCTTTTATCTTTTTATACATTTCCAATCATGGCTGATGGTTTGAAACAACAAGCGCATGGTAATTTATGAACTCACTAAACTATCTCAATTAGAAGTCCCCATGCATTTCCAAATAATGTTCAAATTATTGCCAAATTTAATACCCAGGAGACAGCACATAAAAATTCGAATTTACACTTTATCTAAAAATGTGGAACATCTGGCAACACTCGGCTTGCTTTTCTGCATGTGACGACTGAGTGGAGATAAGTAAATATTAAGACCCTTCAATTGGTCATTACTGTACAAGTTGCCAAGTTCTCACAACTGCACATTTTCTTAAACTTGACAGAAAGATGACTTCACTCCTTTGCTTTATCTGCTTACCCCCTGTAGGTCTTTTAATTTGTGATCCATATTTTTGGTACCTGATGAGCTAACGCATCAGGTAATTTATTGAGAGGTTAAAAGACAAAAGCTGCCAAACAGAAATGCGGTGATTATTTTGAACTGTACATTAGAAATGAAGCAAGAGAGAGCCAGTAAGTTTTTATTCTATATCTTTGAGCCCCAAATTTCCAAACATACTACACATTCATTTTAGGCCAACTTCTGCCCTTACAAATGTTTTTCTGCATTGAAGTTTATATCTGCGAATGCCCTGGAATCGAGTGATGCAGTTACAGAGTGACTAATATAACGCTAAGAATGTCATGTATCTAGTCTTCTGTCAAGGTAAGATCTTTATAATTCAATAAAGAAATGACTCACTTGATGATACTGATAAGCTTTTCTTCCTAAATTGGACTTAGTAGTTATGAGAATCAGATTTCTCATGTATGCAAAAATCTAGGTCATCAGCTCTTTTTTGTCCAGCTACCACAGATAGTCTTCCCAGAATAATCCTGGCCAGTCCCAAGTATTGTTATACTTGGTTTGGTTGTTAAGTTGTGTCCAACTCTTGTGATCCCATGGACTGTAGCCTGCCAGGCTCCTCTGTCCATGGGATTCTCCAGGCAAGAATACTGGAGTGGGTTGCCATTTCCTTCTCCAGGGGATCTTCCTGACCTAAGAATCGAGCCCAGGTCTCCTGCATCACAGGCAGAGTCTTTACTGACTGAGCCACCAGGGAAGCCCAATTGTTATACTTACTGAAGAATAAATTTCTGGTTTATACTAAGTAATGACTTCCATCCAAAAATGTACAGATGTCCAAGACTAGCAAGGGGATGGACACTTGCCTAATTTATGTGATTTGTAGAGTTTCAGAAAAAACCTATTGCTTCCCATATTAACTAGTGAGTCATGGTGCGAGACTGACTATATCTCTCATTTATTCAGGTTGACCCAATTAAGCCAATGCTGAAGAACAAATATATCCTCTATGTTTGTGTCATTTGTCATCTTTAGTTAGATATGCTCAAGTGGCCAGGACAGAGAGTCATTCAGGCAATGTCATGTGAATAAGGATATTTTGAAAAGATGTGAGGTGATAAATAGCAATAAAGGGAGCCTCCTTAGCAGCTTTACAGAGTGTCCCTCATGGAATCTTATTTGTCATTTTTCAGTGTTTAGCTACTGCAACTCTAGTGATCTAATAACATCTTTAGTAACGTGGACATTTGCCCACCCACAGAAGTGGGCATTCATTGGTCCTTTCAAATTTTAATGCTTCAGCTTTCCTTTTTTTCTGCTTCTTTCCTTTTCTGTTACAAAACCTACTGCTTTTTTATTATTGTGTTTATTTTCTTGTGACATGTTCTCTCTCTCTCTCTATCTCATATTCTCAAATCCAAAACTACTTTTGATCTTGTTTGAACTTCTAATGCTTTGTTACTCAAAAACTCTGGTCCTGCTGAATGCAATCTACAGATTCAAGGTGATCCCTATCAAATTACCAATGGCATTTTCCCCAGAACTAGAACAAAAAATTTCACAATTAATGCAGAAACACAAAAGACTCTGAATAGCCAAAGCAATTGTGAGAAAGAAGAATGAAGCTGGAGGAATCAACCTCACAGACTTCAGACTATACTACAAAGCTACAGTCATCAAGACAGTATGGTAATGGCACAAAAACAGAAATATAGACCAATGGAACAAGATAGAAAGTCCAGAGATAAACCCACCCTATAAAGTACTGTAAGTGATTTATTTTTGACAAAGGAGGCAAGAATATACAATGGGGCAAAGATAGCCTCTTCAATAAGTGGTGCTTGGAAAACTGGACAGCTATGTATAAAAGAATGAAATTAGAACACTTCATAACACCATCAGTTCAGTTCAGTTGCTCAGTCATGTTCGAATCTTTGTGACCCCATGGACTGCAGCATGCCAGGCATCCCTGTCCATCACCAACTTCCAGAGATTTCTCAAACGCTTCTCCATTGAGTCAGTGATGCCATCCAACCATCTCATCCTCTGTTGTCCCCTTCTCCTCCTGCCTTTAATCTTTCCCAGCATCAGGGTCTTTTCCAAGGAGTCAGTTCTTTGCGTCAGGGGGCCAAAGTATTGGAGCTTCAGCCTCAGCATCAGTCCTTTCAATGAACACTCAGGACTGATCTCCTTTAGGATGGACTGGTTGGATTTCCTTGCAGTCCAAGAGATTCTCAAGAGTTTTCTCCAACACCACAGTTCAAAAGCATCAGCTCTTCAGCACTCAGCTTTCTTTATGGTCCCAACTCTCACATCCATACATGACTACTGGAGAAAACTTAGCTTTGACCAGATGGACCTTTGTTGGCAAAGTAATGTCTGCTTTTTAATATGCTGTCTAGGTTGGTCATAACTTCTCTTCCAAGGAGTAAGCGTCTTTTAATTTCATGGTTGCAGTCACCATCTGCAGTGATTTTGGTGTCCCGCAAAATAAAGTCTGTCACTGTTTCCACTGTTTCCCTATCTATTTGCCATGAAGTGATGGGACCAGAGGACAGAGGACAGAGGAGCCTCGTGGGTTGAAGTCTATGGGGTCGCAAAGAGTTGGACCCGACTAAGTGACTAACACACACAATGGAGACAGAGATATATAGAACAGACTTATGGACACTGGAGCAGGGAGGAAGAGGGTGGGATGCATGGAGTGAGTAACATGGAAACATAAAATAAATAGCCAATGGGAATTTACTGTACGACTCAGGGAACTCAAACCAGGGCTCTAGCAACCTAGAGGAGTGGGATGGGGAGGGTGGCAGGAGGGAGGTTCTAGAGGGAGGGGACGTCTGTATATCTATGGCTGATTCATGTTGATGTTTGGCAGAAACCAACAGAATTCTATAAACCAATTGTTCTTTATTAAAAAATAAGAAAAACTCTGGTTCTTAGACCAGCAATATCAGCACTAACTTAGAACTTTTTAGAAATGCCAAATATCAGGTCCCCCCCACTTCAAACTTGAATCATATCCTGCAAATATTAGCAAGAACTTCAAGACTGAAGAAGTATTGCTTTAATGTGGTAACCCCTTTACCTTTCCCCAGCCATCAATCACACCTTATCTTTTTCTTCTTTCATCAACATTGTTTAATTTAGATCACACAGATGCTTTATTTGATAACACTATCAACCAATACTGTTAAGTCCCTGGTGCCTTCATCTATTAAACACTGATTTTTTAAAATTTATCTGTCAAAAGCCCAACTCTGAATCAATGCATCTATGTGTCTTCTCTATACCTACAACTGAATAGCCTGGCATTGCCAAAAAATTCACTTATCAGACATATTGGTTCCAATATATTGGATTCTTTAAGTCTGCCAATTCTTCCATGCCTTCCTGGTAATTTCTCTCTATTTTGGAAAATTGTTTTAAAAACTGTACACTCCAGCCAAACTTTAAATATTTGTAACTCCTCTTCATTCTCAGCAGATGACTTCACCTCCTACTTCCTAAAGAAAATAGAAGACATCAGATGGGAACTCCCTCAGCTTCCTGCTACCAAATTCATACAGTTCCATCTGGACCCATGTTCTTCTCTTTTCCTCCTGATTTAGTATAGGATATAGCCTGGTCATTGAGAGCCAGTCTTTCCCCCTGTGTTTGAATCTCATCTCTTCGTGCCTTTTCAGAAATCATATCAATTCCTCTTCTCTGGCTCCACTCTGCTTTTTATTCAGCATATCCTTATAAATTGGATTATTTCCAATTACATTTAAACTTGTTCATGTATTTTCCATTTAAAAGCAACATTCGTTTATTGACTTCCACGTTCTCCCTCCAATTCCTTTCAATCTTTTCCATTTCTTTAAATCTAAAGTTTCTAAAGAGTAGTTTTCATTATTTGGTGAGTTCATTTCCTCACCTCTCTTCAACTCTTTTCAGTATGGTGGTTTTTTTGTTAGCATTGCACAGAGCAACCGTGGCTAATATTACCCATGACCTCATGATTTAAATCCAATAGATATTTTCCACTAATCTTTTTTCTGATCTCCCAGAGCTCTTACCCACTATTTGTTTCTTGAAACATGTTTATTTTGGTTTCCAGGGCACCATGTTATCGAAGTTTTCCGCCTTACTTTCTAGCATTTCTTTCTCTGTTACTTTGCACACTTATCCTTCTCTTACTAGTTAGTTCTAAGCACTTCCTCCTTTGCGTTTTGTACTCTTTTATAGGTTGGGTCCACTAGATCAGGTGTTGTCATGATAGAGTTTGGTGTGCAAGTCGTTCATTATGAATCAACACCTGGGGGAGGAAGGTAAAGATGTGAGAAAGAAGCTGAACTTTGGCACAGTCTCAACAAAGCTCTGGCCAACCTGAGCGTGGAGGTGAGGGAACTTTAAATCATGGGTGCATCCACCATTGGATTAAAGTGGCTGAGCTTCATACTCTCCCCTTACTCCCTTACTAGAAATGAGGTGTCCAGAAAAGGCACGAGATCCCATGAGGAGGTTCTTTGAGCTGAGGCCGATGCTGAAGAAGCAGGAGCACATCTGTTGGGAGATGTAAATGGTGCATCTTTGTGTCTATTACGAGTTCTCTTTCTGGACAGCATTTTCCATGTCCACAGCTCGGTTTTCATCAGTTTGCTAATGCCTCCCAAATTTATACATCCAGACCAGACCTCTGACTTCCTGACACATACACTCAGTTGCCTATTCAATATCTCTACTTGGATGCCTCAAAGAGTTCATGAGTTCAGCATTTCTAAACCTCATAACAAATCTTGCCAAATTTATCTCCTAAATATCTTATGAATCTACTCACTTCTCTCCTTTTCTAATGCCACTACTTTAGTCTGTACTACAATTTTCTGTAGCCTGAACTCCTGCAGAGTTATTCTATTTGGTCTGTACAAGTCCACTCTATATCTTTCATCAGTTTATTATATTGCAGCTATAGAAATATTTTATACAAGTTTGAGTGTGTTACCTCCTCTCTGTCCCCAACTCCCATCCCTTGAGGGACTTACCATTGTTGTTTTGGATAGAGATCAAAATAATGAACATAGCCCGCAAGGGCTTCTGAAGTTTGGCTCCTATCTATGTCTTTAGCTTAACCTCACTCTATTCCTTTTCTTGATCCCTATATTCCAGGGGCACTGACTGACTGATTTTCCAGTGGGTTCACAAGAATCTCACAGTACTGTTCCCTCTTCTAGTAATATTCTTCTCCAGTTCCCCTGCTTGTTACCTCCATTTCACCTTTATCTCTCAGCTCAATCCACCTTTTTATCCCCCCAGATAAGTCTTCTTGAGCCTCTCATACTGAGTTGGGCTCTCATAGCACTGTTTTACTTCCTCATAGCACATGCGTTAGAATATAAATGTATGCTCATTCATGTGACTAACGGACTAATATTTAACTTCCCCATTAGTAAGCTCAATGAGCACAGAAAACAGCTGTCCTTTCTTCATTGACCACAGTATTTGGGGCCCTGCCTGACGCAGAGTATATCCTCAATCCATACATACTGAATGAATGTAAATGTCCAGAGCTAGAGCCCTTGAAAGCCTTGCCAGCCACCATCCAATATAGAGCCCATCATGCAAACTTTTTGTTTCAGGCTACCAAGAAGCTTTTGGTTCAGCCTGTTCATTGCTTCTGGGGAGGAAGTTGGTTTAAATCTGTGTAGTCTAATCACATGCAACAAACCTCAGCCAATTTTGCATTAGGAGTTACACGTTGCTTTTTCAGAAGGTACCTCTGGGTGTAGCAGGTCTTGGAGAATGAGAGGCACTTCCCTGGTTTCATATTCCTAGTTTATTTACATTTGCGATTAAATGACATTAGATTATAGTCTTGGTGGATATAATAAAACCTACCCATACTTTTCTTCCATGACTGTGGTATTAGTGTCATTTTAAGCACAATTTTTAATAAGCGAGCCCTGTTGAATGTGCTCTTAACTCTGAGTCGAGTTGTAGGAAAGTTACCTTAGAAATGTTCACTGTAGGTGGTATTATACAAAATCTAAATATTTTGCCCATATAAGTGCATGAATACTAATGATTTTCCTCTGGAAAATTCTCAAAGTGATTTGCCAACACACAGAATGTTCACCAGTACCAGCCAGGTCTGAGACTGCAGCTGGTGGAAGCTGGGGGCAGTTGTTTAATGTAGCACGATTAGGCTTTTTCAAAATGCAAATATAAAAGAATACCTTATTCAACTGAAGCTTCAGGGGAAATTTAGAAAGGCAAATGTAATTATGCAGATCACACAGCTGCCAAAGAAGGAGTTGGCCAACATCTTTAATTTTGTAAAGAGGGCTGTTATCATTTTATATATATAAATCTCATCTGCCCCTGGGGAGATAATGAGTCCTTTAGGGTACAAAGTGAAGAGATATTTTTCATGAAGAATTAGTTATATGTAAATTATAATGTTGGTGCCAAGATGCATATAGCATTTGCTGTTAAATGGACAACCATACTTCATATAACCAGACAATGCTAAGCAGTGGTCAAGGCCTAAAATTATTATGGATGAATTTTAATTTTTGTAACTCTGCAGTGATAGCAGACAGAAGAGAAGCATATTACTTAGCACATTTTATCTTGAAAAATGGCTTGAGAAAATCTAGTTGGAACATATGTTTAGAAAATAAATATTAGTGTATACACACACATATGTACATATATATATATATATATATATATATTTATATACTTACTTGGAGAAGGCAATGGCAACCTACTCCAGTACTCTTGCCTGGAAAATCCCATGGATGGAGGGGCCTGGTGGGCTGTAGTCCACGGGGTTGCTAGGAGTTGGACACGACTGAGCGACTTCACTTTCACTTTTCACTTTCCTGCTTTGGAGAAGGAAATGGCAACCCACTCCAGTGTTCTTGCCTGGGGAATCCCAGGGATGGGGGAGCCTGATGGGCTGCCATCTATGGGGTCGCACAGAGTTGGACGCGACTTAGCAACAGAATATACTTATTATTTTCCTTACCCCCTAAGCAAAATCCTGAGCTTAGTAAAAATTCTTTTAGGTTCTTGTGTAGTCTTGCTTTCATCAGAAGCCAAGAGATCAAATGAAAAGAGTTGATTTTTTTTAATATCAAAAATTTATAAATAAATTCATTTTACTGAGTACCAAGAATGTATTCAACTGGGGTTCGGAACTAGGGATACGAGAGTGAGCAAAACTAGATGGTCTCTACCTTAGCATTTGGAGAAGGCAACGGCACTGAACTCCAGTACTCTTGCCTGGAAAATCCCATGGACAGAGGAGCCTGGTAGGCTGCAGTCCATGGGGTCGCTAAGAGTCGGACACGACTGAAGCGACTTAGCAGCAGCAGCATCTTAGCATTTACAGTACATCAAATATGATAGATTATAATGAAGCAATCATGCGAACAATTATAAAGCTACAACTGGGTCAAAAGATGTCAAAGAGAGGTACCCAGGACAGTTCCAAGAAAACGGAAAATAAGTCTAAAGGGTGGATTGTTGTGGTCAAGGAAGTCAGGGGAAATCTATTCTCTGAAGATGAGATGTTTGAGCAGAGCTCTGAAGAATGAAAACAGAAAACTTGCCAGGCAAAAATGAGAGCCTACGTGACAGTTCTGTGGTGGGAGGTTGCCTGGTATGTAGGAATAACTGAAGGGAGACCAGTGAGGTACAAGGAAGGGAGCATGAGGAAGGCGTGACATGACGCAGGGCAGCAGGGACTGGACTGCGCTGGGCTCCACGTGCCGGGGCAGGTTGTTTGGTCTTTCCATTCAGGGAAACACAAAATATTAAAGTATTCTAAAGAGAAGGCAACAAGATCCAACTTGTATTAACTCCTCAGATTAATGTCAACTAAATGTAGACTGCCAGTGTATATGTACTGAAATGTGTGTGCAATAATACATGTGTGTAGAACATCAGCACACCGTCTTTTATCTCATGTCCTTAAATATAGGGAGCTATTTGGAAAATGAATTTTGATACTCATCACCATTTTGAGAATGATTAATAAAGTAAGTAAATTGAATCATTAAAAAAGTAGAAATGGCTTTATTTTTCAAACACAGAAACAATCTTGGTTAATGAAAGATTTAAGAAGGTGAAGATTAATAAGTATTTTGAATGTAGATGAATAGAGGGTGAGAAGCAAGTAACAGAAAGATGGAAGTGTATAAATGAGAAACTAAAAAATATAAGGTCAAGTTTGGGTACTCAAAAATATAAAAGGTATAACGTTAAGTCTGGACATTGAAAAATAATGTTTAGTCTGAATGCAAAGGAGACACTAGAAAGTGAAATAAATGAGAAAAGTAATGTGCTTTTGAGTTTTTCCATTTTTTTCCTGTATTGCCATTCCTGCATTTCTTCTTTAGGTGAAGAACTCTCTCCTACAAGGGTGGTTCATGTAGTTTGAGCAGAACTGACCTCACCCACCAGCTCCGAGTGTAGCCAATCAGAGTTCTTCATTTCCAGGGCCACAAGATTAATTTAGGAATGGGCCTTTGATTCAAGGCCCTAAATATTCATTGTAAAGACTGATGCTGAAGCTGAAGCTCCAGTACTTTGGGCACCTGATGCAAACACCCAACTCATTGGAAAAGACACTGATGCTGGCAAAGACTGAAGGCAAAAGGAGAAGAGGGCAGCAGAGGATGAGATGGCTGTATGGCATCACTGATTCAATAGACATGAACTTGGGCATGCTCTGGGAGATGGTGAGGGACAGGGAAGCCTGGTGTGCTGCAGTCCATGGGGTCGTGAAAAGTCGGACATGACTTGGCAACTGAACAACAGTTATGATTCAAGAAGACACAAAAGGAGTCATTCCTGTAATAATTTCTGAAACTAATGGGATAGATGTACTCTCTTTTTTGGGAGGATGGCTAGTGTAACAATGTATTAAGATTCAAGTATTCTGTTTTTCAATCAGTGAAGAATTTGTCTGAAAATGACAACAGAAAGTAAAGCAGAGTCAAGAAATGGAGAAAAAGGTTGCAATTGACAGTGGTTAACCTCCTGGAACAGAGAAGGCAATGGCACCCCACTCCAGTGCTCTTGCCTGGAAAATCCCGTGGATGGAGGAGCCTGGTGGGCTGCAGTCCATGGGGTCGCTGGGAGTTGGACACGACTGAGCGACTTCACTTTCATTTTTCGCTTTCATGCATTGGAGAAGGAAATGGCAACCCACTCCAGTGCTCTTGCCCGGAGAATCCCAGGAATGGGGGAGCCTGGTGGGCTGCCGTCTATGGGGTCGCACAGAGTCGGACATGACTGAAGTGACTTAACAGCAGCAGCAGCAACCTCCTGGAAACAGATACACTTTGAAGTTTCCAGTTACACAGCCTAATCATTAAAAAAAATAGGTTTAAGCTAGCTTGAGTTGAGTTTCTGTCATTTGAAACTATTAGTATGAGCCTTGCCTTTGCACCAGTCTTACAGAAAGCTCATAACTGGACCAGTCTAACCATCTGTCATCTCTGTACACCTGGGATCTTAAAAATAATTGTAAAGTCATTGTAAGAATACCTCAGAGATGGAAAGTGCTGCTGGAGATTACATGAGTTTATGGGCTGGTGCCATGAAGCAGTTGGGACTTCAACACTGCTTGGCTATATATATATGTGTGTGTATATATATGTATATATATATATCTCATTATATTAATATCCTCTATCCTATTAATTGTACCTTCACTCTTGGTAGATGATGCTTCCTGTTACTTCCCTGAGAAAATTGGAACCAGAATTCCCTCTACCTACCAATTGCTCAGCACCTGCACTCATGCTTTCTTCTTTTCCTCTTGAGACATCACAAGGAGAGGCTTTCTTCTTCCTGCTCAGAATAACTCTATCTTGTGCTTTGATTTCCATTTTCTTCACGTCCTTCTGGACCTTGCTCTGTTGATCTTCTTGTTCCCTGTGTTATCAATCCCTCTCTATTGGTTCTTCATGTGTATTCTCTTCCATTCAAAATAACTCTCTTGATTTCACATCCTCCTCCTCTATCTGTGGCACCTCCTTTATTTTTCCTTCACAACCACACTTCTTGAAAGAGTTACTTAGATATCTCCATTTCCTAACCTCTCATTGGTGCGTTAACTCACTACAGTCTGCTTCTGCTCCTAACTTGGTGGTTTGCTCAGATAAAGGTCCCCAGTGACTTCCATAAAAGCACATCTTTTCACTCCCCATCTTCCGTGACCTTTCTGCAGCACCTGGCATTGTTGGTGGCCCTTGCTTTGGAATGGTCATCTCCCTTGTCTGCCATGAGCCTTCTCTCCAGTGAGGTAACTTTTAAGTCTCTGGTTGTTTTCTCCTGTAGGTCACCACTGAGGAATCAACCTGCCTCATGTTATACACTAACTTATTAAACACATATTTTGTGCCTGGTCCATTAGCTATGTAACTATAAGTATTCTTTCAGGTACGTGCTATAATTATCTATGCTGTACAAATTGGAAAATTGAAGCTAAGAGAGGTTACATAACTTGCTTAAGAGAATGAGTCTTGTCAGACATGGAGTTAGGACTTGAATCCAGAGTCTGCTTTGTACTGTTTTAGCTAAGCTTTTAAATGAAGTATTATATACAAATAGAAAAATGAATGGCTTGATGAACTTTCTCAAAGTAAACATATCTGTAAAACCAGAAAATAGATCAATAAGCAGAATGTTCCCAGAACCCCCAAAGCCTCCTCATATCATCACTACACCTCCACAGAGGATAACCAGCATCTAGAATTCTAACACCGCAGATATTTTCCTTGTTTTTCAACCTCATATAAAAACAAGATATTTTCCTTGTTTTTCAACTTCATTCCATGACCATGGAATCATTCAGGATGTATGTAAGGTTCATTCATTGAGTTATATGTATTTAATATGAAAAATTCATTCATTGTTATTACATTATTATATTTTAGCACTTCATTGTGTAGATATACCACTATCTGTCCATTCTACTATGAATGGGCTTTGGGGTTGCTTCTTGTATTTTTTTTTTTCCTATAGCAAGTAACGCTGCTATAAATATTCTTGTATACATCTTTCGATGGACATGTTGTGCATTTCTGTTTGCTGTAGACAGAGGATTAGAATTGCAGGTCATGGGGGATGCCTACAGTGGTATTAGAAGACACTAACAGATGATTTTCCTAACTGACTTTTATCTTCATGATTGACTATTTCAGATCATGTGTGCTCAAAAAAGCTGATTATCTTCCTAGTAGAATAGAAAGATTTTGTTTACTGATCATATCCCTTACATGTACCCTTCAAGCAGAATTTATTTTTATATGTATGGGGGGTACTTTTATGTGTACCAGGATCTATGTTTATTATTATATTCGTAGTATTTTTATCTTCTTTACTGACTGCAAAAGTGGAATGTTGCTCTGAGTAAAATTCTTTTTAGATGTGCTTTGTTCTCTTTTATCTTTACCCCAAACCTATGGGCACATCAGCTAGAAGTCACTACTGTTGCTCTGAATGTGGCTGCCTTTCATTTGCCCGTGCTTAAATACTCTTCATGGATATGGTAGTCAGAGGTATCACAGTCACACCCTTTGCTTAAACATTTTCCCTGTAAAAGGGACAGGGTAGATTTTGCTTCAGTTAGGGCCACAGTAGGTGATTAGTGCCACAGCAAGCAATTATTATTGCACAGTGCTCTAATTGTTATTTCTTCTTGGACCAGCTGAGTCAAACCCTAGAAATTCATGTGTGATGGAAAACATACTGCTAACCCAGTGGTTTTCTCTAAAGGAAGCCCATTGTGAGGACTAATTTCCACTGTATACTTGTGAATAAAGCCTCTTCATTCTTTGAGAGATTCCTTTATCCCACAGATGTGCGTAAGTTAAAGCCTAGCATTACCCCGCTGAAATGTTATGTGAACATATACAAGCAATGATGCCCCAAATAATACTCTCATGTGTTTCACTGACATATTTAATTCCTCTTGTTGCTTCGCTCATATGCTCTGGCTGTCTCTTCTACCCATTTTATCAAGTGAGGAATATACTTGTTGGGTTCATCTTCTTTCATGGGATAAATAAATAGATATATAGATAGGTACATAATATGCTTTTTATGAAATATATTTAGTATATAACATTATATGAGTTTATGGTGTATAACATATTTGATACATAAATACATGTGATATGTATCATTGTAATATGGTTGCCATTGTAGCAATAGTTAGCACCTCTGTCATATTGCATAATTATCATTTCTCTTTCATTGTGGTAGAAATAGTTAAGATCTAGTCCTTTTGTAAGTTTGATGATTATCATTCAATATTATTATTGTCTATATTCACTATTCTATATGTTAGGTCTCTAGGACTTATTTTTTTATTCTACTTTTTATTGGTTAAAAAATACATCACTGTCATAAATACATGCATATACATACTTTTGTGTACATATATATGTAGGAAGAAACATAAACATGT
Organism: Bos taurus; assembly: GCF_002263795.3. NCBI lineage: Eukaryota > Metazoa > Chordata > Mammalia > Artiodactyla > Bovidae > Bos > Bos taurus. Next base: position 9,626,583 of record NC_037332.1, read on the forward strand.
AAACTTTATCACTAAATAGAAGTGAAAAGGGTTTTCTAAAATGTAATTGTAGAGTGAATAAACATTAAATAAGAAAAATAGGATGTAAGATAATTGTGCTCATTTTCATTCTCATTACTGCTTACATTTTTTTTTTTGTTTGTATGTTTGTAGGACTTATTTAATATACATATAAGATTAACTAGGAATGTTAAGAGATAAAGTAAGAAGTCAAGAGATACCTGTACTCCAAATTTGGCTTTGGAGTACAAAATGAAGCAGGGCAAAGGCTAATAGAGTTTTGCCAATAGGACACACTGGTCATAGCAAACACCCTCTTCCAACAACACAAGAGAAGACTCTACATATGGACATCACTAGGTGGTCAATACCCAAATCAGATTGATTATATTCTTTGCAATCAAAGATGGGGAAGTTCTATATAGTTAGCTAAAGCAAGACTGGGAGTTGACTGGTTCAGATCATGAACTCCTTATTGAAAAATTCAGACTTAAATTGAAGAAAGTAGGGAAAATCACCAGACCATTCAGGTATGACCTAAATCAAATCCCTTAAGATTATACAATGGAAGTGACAAATAGATTCAAGGGATTAGATCTAATAGAGTCCCCGAAGGACAGAGGTTCATGACATTGTATAGGAGGCAGTGATAAGACCATCCCCAAGAAGAAGAAATGCAAAAGGGCAAAATAATTGTCCGAGGAGGCCTTACAAACACCTGAGAAAAGAAGAGAAGCTAAAGGCAAAGGAGAAAAGGAAAGATATACCCATTTGAATGCAGAATTCCAAAGAACAGCAAGGAGAGATAAGAAAGCCTTCCACAGTGATCAATGAAAAGCCATAGAGGAAACCAATAGAATGGGAAATACTAGAGATCTCTTCAAGAAAATGAGAGATACCAAATGAAGATTTCATACAAAGATGGGCTCAATAAAGGACAGAAATGGTATGGACCTAACACAAGCAGAAGACATTAAGAAGAGGTGGCAAGAATACACAGAAGAACTGTACAAAAAAGACCTTCATGACCCACATAACCATGATGCTGCGATCACTCACCTAGAGCCAGAAATCCTGGAATGCCAAGTCAAGTGGGCCTTAGTAAGCATCACTATGAACAAAGCTAGTGGAGGATGATGGAATTCTAGTTGAGCTATTTCAAATCCTAAAAGGTGATGCTGTGAAAGTGCTGCACTTAATATGCCAGGAAATTTGGAAAACTCAGCAGTGGCCACAGGACTGGAAAAGGTCAATTTTCATTCCAATCCCAAAGAAAGGCAATGCAAAAGAATTCAAACTACCACACAATTGCACTCATCTCACATGCTAGCAAAGTAATGCTCAAAATTCTCCAAGCCAGGCTTCAACAGTATATGAACTGTGAGCTTCCAGATGTTCAAGCTGTATTTAGAAAAGGCAGAGGAACCAGAGATCAAATTGCCAACATCCATTGGATCATTGAAAAAGCAAGAGAATTCCAGTAAAAACATGTATTTCTGCTTTATTGTCTATGCCAAAGCCTTTGATTGTGTGGATCACAACAAACTGTGGAAAATTCTGAAAGAGATGAGCATCCCAGACCACCTTACCTGTCTCCTGAGAAATCTGTATGCAGGTCAAGAAGCAACAGTTAGGACCATTCATGGAACAATAGACTGGTTCCAAATAGGGAATGGAGTACAACAAGGCTGTATACTGTCACCTTGCTTATTTAACTTATATGCAGAGTATATCATGCAAAATGCCTGGCTGGATGAAGCACAAGCTGGAATCAAGATTGCGGGGAGAAATATCAATAACCTCAGATATGCAGATGACACCGCCCTAATGGCAGAAAGGGAAGAGGAACTAAAGAACCTCTTGATGAAAGTGAAAGAGGAGAATGAAAAAGTTGGTTTAAAACTCAATATTCAGAAAACTAAGATCATGGTGTCTGGTCCCATCACTTCATGGCAAATTGATGGGGAAACAATGGAAACAGTGTGAGATTTTATTTTGGGGGGGCTCCAAAATCACTGCAGATGGTGACTGCAGCCATGAAATTAAAAGACTTCTATTCCTTGGATAAATAGCTATGACCATCTGAGACAGCACATTAAAAAACAGAGGCATTACTTTGCCAACAAAGGTCCATCTAGTCAAAGCTATGGTTTTTCCAGTAGTCATGTATGGATGTAAGAGTTGGAGTATAAAGAAAGCTGAGTGCCTAAGAATTGATGGTTTTGAATTGTGGTGTTGGAGAAGACTCTTGAGAGTCCTTTGGACTGCAAGGAGATCAAATCACTCAATCCTAAAGGAAATCAGTCCTGCATATTCATTGGAAGGCCTGGCGCTGAAGTTGAAACTCCAATACTTTGGCCACCTGATGGGAGAACTGACTCATTGGAGAAAACCCTGATGCTGGGAGATATTGAAGGTGGGGGGAGAAGGCGACACAGAGGATGAGATGGTTGGTTGGCATCACTGATTCAATGGACATGGGTTTGAGGAAGCACAGGGTGTTGGTGATGGACAGGGGGGCCTGGCGTGCTGCAGTCCATGGGATCGCAAAAATCGAACATGACTGAGTGACTGAACTGAACTGAACATTAACTGGTTTCTCAGTACTTCAGAAATATATAGTTTGTGATCTTTAAACACTTTGGAAAAAATAATCTTGTGAATGAGTGCTTTAACTTCGTATGGAGACATTGTGACAATACAGTGGCAGCCAACACTCCCAGTTCCATGAATTATTTTTCTATATAAATGATGAGGAAGAACACGTTTCTAGAAGTAAAGGCACTTTTAACTTTTTAAAATTAAGCTTAATATTCGTATTTGCTGTGATTCCACAACCTTATGGGAAGTAAGAAATTTGTGAATTGGTTCATGTTTGAATAATTTGTTTTTTAAATGCTAAAATACTGGCTCAAGGCAGCCATACTGACAAAAAAGTGAGAGATATGCATTATTTTTGTTTGTTTTCATCCAGAATTAATTGCTTATGAATGATGATCAGCCCCATGAAGTCTGCCCTTTTCCTTTTGCATGATGTGATCTGTCTAATATTATCTATGTTCTGAAGAATGAGTGAGTAGCAAATAAAATAATTTTTTTTTGCCTCTGAATTGTTCAGTTCTGTTGTAACTCTGTCATTTTTATTCCCATTCCTGTTTTCAATAAGTTATTTGAAAATCTTTAATATCTCCCTCCACTATTGTCCTAGAAATAACTAGACTATTTAGAAAAGCTTTATAACTCTATTCAGAGGGCAAGATTTTCTCTTTTTTATGTTTCAATCTTCCCAAGAGGGCGATATTTGTTGTGTATTGGAACTTGGTACAATTAAAACTTCAAGTGAATATCCATGGAATCAGGCCAGGGTTTAGAGATCCTGGCTCAGTCTCTTTTTGTTGTGTCTTTGTGTTCAGGTAGGGAAAATCATTAGACCATTCAGGTATGACCTAAATCAAATCCCTTATGATTATACAGTGGAAGTGAGAAATAGATTTAAGGGCCTAGATCTGATAGATAGAGTGCCTGATAAACTATGGAATGAGATTCGTGACATTGTACAGGAGACAGGGATCAAGACCATCCCCATGGAAAAGAAATGCAGAAAAGCAAAATGGCTATCTGGGGAGGCCTTACAAATAGCTGTGAAAAGAAGAGAAGCAAAAAGCAAAGGAGAAAAGGAAAAATATAAGCATCTGAATGCAGAGTTTCAAAGAATAGCAAGAAGAGATAAGAAAGCCTTCCTCAGCCATCAATGCAAAGAAATAGAGGAAAACAACAGAATGGGAAAAACTAGAGATCTCTTCAAGAAAATTAGAGATACCAAGGGAACATTTCATGCAAAGATGGGCACAATAAAGACAGAAATGGTATGGACCTAACAGAAGCAGAAGATATTAAGAAGAGGTGGCAAGAATACACAGAAGAACTGTACAAAAAAGATCTTCACGACCCAGATATTCATGATGGTGTGATCACTGACCTAGAGCCAGACATCCTGGAACGTGAAGTCAAGTGGGCCTTAGAAAGCATCACTATGAACAAAGCTAGTGGAGGTGATGAAATTCCAGTTGAGCTATTCCAAATCCTGCAAGATGATGCTGTGAAAGTGCTGCACTCAATATGCCAGCAAATTTGGAAAACTCAGCAGTGGCCACAGGACTGGAAAAGGTCAGTTTTCATTCCAATCCCAAATAAAGGCAATGCTAAAGAATGCTCAAACTACTGCACAATTGTACTCATCTCACACGCTAGTAAAGTAATGCTCAAAATTCTCCAAGCCAGGCTTCAGCAATATGTGAACCGTGAACTTACTGATGTGCAAGCTGGTTTTAGAAAAGGCAGAGGAACCAGAGATCAAATTGCCAACATCTGCTGGATCATGGAAAAAGCAAGAGAGTTCCAGAAAAGCATCTGTTTCTGCTTTATTGACTATGCCAAAGCCTTTGACTGTGTGGATCACAATAAACTGTGGAAAATTCTGAAAGAGATGGGAATACCAGACCACCTGATCTGCCTCTTGAGAACTTTGTATGCAGGTCAGGAAGCAACAGTTAGAACTGGACATGGAACAAGAGACTGGTTCCAAATAGGAAAAGGAGTACGTCAAAGCTGTATATTGTCACCCTGCTTATTTAATTTATATGCAGAGTACATCATGAGAAATGCTGGACTGGAAGAAACACAAGCTGGAATCAAAATTGCCGGGAGAAATATCAATAACCTCAGATATGCAGATGACACCACCCTATGGCAGAAAGTGAAGAGGAACTCAAAAGCCTCTTGATGAAAGTGAAAGAGGAGAGTGAAAAAGTTGGCTTAAAGCTCAACATTCAGAAAACGAAGATCATGACATCTGGTCCCATCACTTCATGGGAAATAGATGGGGAAACAGTGGAAACAGTGTCAGACTTTATTTTTTTGGGGCTCCAAAATCACTGCAGATGATGACTGCAGCCATGAAATTAAAAGACGCTTACTCCTTGGAAGGAAAGTTATGACCAACCTAGATAGCATATTCAAAAGGAAGGAAAGTTATGACCAACCTATATAGCATATTCAAAAGCAGAGACATTACTTTGCCAACAAAGTTTTGTCTAGTCAAGGCTATAGTTTTTCCAGTGGTCATGTATGGATGTGAGAGTTGGACTGTGAAGGAGGCAGAGCATCGAAGAATTGATGCTTTTGAACTGTGGTGTTGGAGAAGACTCTTGAGAGTCCCTTGGACTGCAAGGAGATCCAACCAGTCCATTCTGAAGGAGATCAACCCTGGGATTTCTTTGGAAGGAATGATGCTAAGGCTGAAACTCCAGTACTTTGGCCACCTCATGTGAAGAGTTGACTCATTGGAAAAGACTCTGATGCTGGGAGGGATTGGGGGCAGGAGGAGAAGGGGACGACAGAAGATGAGATGGCTGGATGGCATCACTGACTCGATGGACGTGAGTCTGGGTGAACTCCAGGGGTTGGTGATGGACAACCTGGCGTTGTCCTGCGTACTGCGATTCATGGGGTCGCAAAGAGTCAGACACGACTGAGCAACTGAACTGAACTGAACTGACCTGAAGTTAAATCTATCAAATTCTTCTTTGATAAACTAGCAACTATGATAATGGCTCATTTTTATTAACCTAGGCACTAGTCTACATACTTAAATACTTTAACACTGAATATCTATAAAAATTCTTTGTGTTAGGTAATATTATGATTACTAATTTGCAGATAAAGGGAAAATATTAATACTATAATTATTCCAGTTTTGCCAAAAAGAGAAATTGATGCTAGCAAAGATGACATTAAGTTACTTTCCCAAGGAGCACAGCTACGAAATGACACAGCTAGAAGCTGAACTATACTAAATACTACATTGTCTGTTACTTGCCAGGTCATGTTGTGAGAATTAGTTAATTCTAGTAAAAACACATCATCATGAACTTTGCCTAATAAGTTCTCAGTAACTGGTGATTGTAACTATTTTCATTGAGATAGCAAGGAAGAAAAAAGGCATAGCAGTGAGAATGGGAGGTAAATTATCTGTTATTTTCACTGTAGATCTCCCCTACTTGGAACAGTGCTGTTTAATAAATGAAGGGATGCATAATGATTGACCTTAGGGCAGGATGAAACTGGACAGAATTAATAGAGACCTTATATAAGGGTACAAAATGTTTTAAGTGTGTCGTGAATGATCTTACTCAGTTGGTGGCCCTTACGGTTTGTTACAGTTTGTGTAACCCAGGTGGCGCTATTGGTAAAGAACCCACCTGCCAATGCAGGAGACACGGAGATGTGGGTTCAGTCCCTGGGTCGGGAAGATCCCCTGGAGGAGGAAATGGCAACCTACTCCAGTATTCTTGCCTGGGAAATCCCATGGGCAGAGGAGCCTGGTGGGCTGCAGTCCATGGAGTTGCAGAGTCGGACATGAATGAGCACACGTGCACGCACAGTTTGTTTCTGTAATCATAATAAAGCTGAGAAAGGGGTGGAGGAATAAGAGAAACGAAAGGAGGCTTTAAGAAAAGGTCCACAAAGATGTTAATGTTATAATAATTTCAATTATTTTTTTTATTAATTGTGGTTGTACTTGGTAGCAAAAAGAAGAGAAGGAAAAAAACCTCACAATAAAATGTTAATTTGTTGCAGATTTGTTGTAACTGAAAAGAAAGGATGAACATCCTGTGATTTACTGGAATTAAAAATAATGATTATTCAACCTTTGGGAAATTTTGTGAATGCTATTTCAAGTTACTCTTTTGAATGAATGCCAAAAGTAATATTAATGTGAAATTTTTGTCAGTTCATGTCTCTGTGAGGAGAAGAAACAAATTCACTCCGTTGCAGTATATATATTCACACAAATATTTCCAAGAACAGTGGTGATGTTTTGTTATCCTTGGCTGATGACATTCAAATACTTTATTTAATTAAATAATTTATTTTATGTTTAATAGGTCAGTACTTCACTAGTGGCTCAGACGGTAAAGCGTCTGTCTGCAATGCAGGAGACCAGGGCTTGATCCCTGGGTTGGGAAGATCCCCTGGAGAAGGAAATGGCAGCCCACTCCAGTATTCTTGCCTAGAAAATCCCATGGACCACGGAGCCTGGTAGGTTACCGTCCATGGGGTCGCAAAGAGTCGGACATGACTGGGAGACTTCACTTTCACTTTTCATAGTAATTCAACTTTTAAATAAATAATAATAATAAATAATAATTATCACTTAATAATATTTATTATTTAATAAATAATAACAAATAATAATAAATGTATGTAGTTTAGCAAAAAAGAAATCATCGAACCATTGTAAAATATATAATTTTTGCTTTTCTTGTATCGTATGTGTTAATCATCTGTAAGTCTGTCTTACTAAGGATTAAAAGGTTAAAATAAGCTGTCACTATAGTAAATCTCTTATAACCCTGGAGTAGTTGAAACTTTCAGTTCTCAAGTGTTAGATATGCTGTATTAAGTTTGGCTAATACTATTTTTTGTTTGAGAAAACAGGCCATTAGTTTTGCCAAACTATATCTTTTTGGATTGCATTTAAAATTTCATTTTAAAAAATATAAACAGGGTTTAATTCTAAACAAGAACAAATTAAGAAAAATATGTAACTCTGTAGTCATTATCATCACTCATTTTTAAACGACAGGAGAAAATACCACCAAAACTCAAATTTGCTTAAACAATTATAATTGCAAGAGACAGGTGGTACCTGTTAAGTTTTTGCTTTCATTGCGCCTCTAAAGAATGAGGAAAGCAGGCATTCTTCCTGTTTGCTTTGTTTCCACCATGGGTAAAAATACAGAAATTTGTTAGCAATGGAAAAATGCATGTTTAACACTCAAATTGGTATATATGCTATGAATACATCATATGTGTATTTTGATATCAGATCCACTAAAACATCAGGAAGAAAATAGTTTTTATTTTCTTGGAGACAGGTAGACCATTATTACTTTTAAATATGCTCAAACATAAATTAAAAATTCTAATGCAGTAGTTTAAAGTTAAATAATTATCAATATTTATATGTTTATTATATGCCAGGTACTTTCAAGCACTTTCCATTTTTTAATTCATTTAAGCTTCATTAGACCCTCCTGGTGGCTCAGATGGTAAAGCATCTGCCTACAATGCGGGAGACCCAGGTTCGATCCCTGGATTGGGAAGATCCTCTGGAGAAGGACATGGCACCCCACTCCAGTACTCTTGCCTGGAAAATCCCATGGACGGAGGAGCATTGTAGGCTACAGTCCATGGGGTCACACAGAGTTGGACGTGACTGAGCGACTTCACTGTAAGCTGCATTACAGACATATAGGGTAGTTATTTATTATCCTCATTTTAAGGTGAGAAAATTGGTTCACAGAGAAGTTAGGGAGTTTTCCCAAGGCCGCACAGCTGGTAAGCAGTTAATAAGACATTTGAGAAACCTCTTTTGTGTCGAGCACCATCCTAAGCACTAGGGTGCGTGCGTGTGCGCTCAGCTGCCAAGTTGTGTCCTGCTCTTTGCAACCCCATGCACTGTAGACCCAGGCTCCTCTGTCCACGGGATCTCCCAGGCAGGAAGACTGGGATGGGTTGCCACTTCCTTCCAGAAAGGAATAAAGCAGGAAGCAATAACGAATATTGAGGGTTTGCATATTTTGATAGGATAGTTGATAAAATTTTCATTGGAAGGGAGAAAATTTACTTGGGTAAAGATTTTTTTCACAATTTTGAAAGGTTATACTTTATTTATAGTTATTTTAAAATATTGGCTATATTCCCTGTGTTATACAATATATCCGTGTAGCTTTTTAAAAACATTTATTTATTTTTTAATTGAAGGACAATTGCTTTACAGAATTTTGCTGTTTTCTGTCAAACGTTAACAAGAATCAGCCATAGGTATACATATGTCCCTCTTGAACCTCCCTCCCATTTCCCTCCCCATCCCACCCCTCTATATTGTTACAGAGCCCCTGTTTGAGATCCCTGAGTCATACAGCAAATTCCAATTGGCTATTTATTTTATGTATGGTAATGTGTATGTGTTACTCTCTCCTTACATCCCACCCTCTCCTTTCTCCCCTCCCTCTGTGTTCATAAGTCTGTTCTCTGAATCTGTTTCTCCATTGCTGCCCAGAAAATAATTTAATTAGTATCATATTTCTAGATTCCATATATATGCATTAGTATTCAATATTTATCTTTCCCTTTCTGACTTACTTCACTCTGTATAATAGGCTTTAGGTTCATCCACTTCATTAGAACTGACTCAAATGTGTGTGTGTGTGTTTTTTTTTTTTATGGCTGAGTAATATTCCAGCTTCTTTACCATTCATCTGTTGATGCACCTCTAGGTTGCCTCCATGTCCTAGCTATTGTAAATAGTACCGCAGTGAACATTGGGGTACATGTGTCTTTTTCAATTTTGGTTTCCTGAGGGTATACGCCTATTAGTGGGATTGCTGGGTCACTGGGTAAAGATTTGAAGGAATTAATTAAGCAAAAAAAACTTTTTGCCATGTGAAATTAAGAAAAGTCTCTAGGTATCAAGCCCTATAGAAGATTACAATTTGGAAATGAATCAGCTTGAGTTGATGATTAAATATAAAATGTTTATATCAACTGCAGTTTAGTACTGGATATTTTCTCTTTATCCTTTAAGATCCATTGTCTACTATTTAGCAGTCTTCTCTGTGCCCTAGGAGCTTGTGAGTATGTGCTGTTTTAGTGTCTTTGTCCTTTGGCTTTTGGTTTGGTTTGGCCATTGGGAGCCCCAGCAAGAGCAGAAAGGAAAGAGAAGAGAGAGGTCAGGAATTTATTGCCTTTTGGCTTCTCTGAGGGGTCTCTGTAGGCTGGAGACTCCTTTCTACCTAAGGCTGTGACCTCTATCAGATGTCTCCCTCCACAAGACTCTGTCCTTTTGCCTTGGATAATTGTTCCCTCCCCACACCTTCTAACTTAGGATCGTAAAGATGTCCTCCTGTTACTAGCTAAAGATGCTGGGCTATCTCTTGTGCTTTCCCTTGACCCCATACACTCCTTTGGAGAGGGTCTCTTTTTTAAACACTCTCTAAGGATTGCCTGAACATGCTTTCCTCTCCCCAATGTGATCTTGATGGACAGTCACCATGTTCTCTGCATATCTGGCATGCCACATCTTCTCAGTAAGGTTTTTGAATTTGCTTGTCAACATAAATTCCTCTAACCAACGAACATGAGTACAAATGTGTAATTATTAGATATTTAATGCACTCAATGTTTGCATTTTCCCTCCATCTAGTCCCATCTTTTGATAAAGTATTTGTAATTGAAAAGCATATGTAAATGACTATGAAATCCTTTTACCTTTTTTTTCTTCCATAACAGCTTTACTGAGATAAAATTACATATTATAAAGTTTACTTTTTGAAAGATATAATTCAGTTGTTTTTAGTATAGTCACAAATAATCACATCTGTATAATTCCAGAATATTTTCATCACCCCCAAAAGAAACCTCATTCCCATTAGCAGTCACTCTCCATTCCCCTTTATCCATTGCTCCTTGCAGCCACTAATCTGTTTTCTGTCTCTGTGGATTTGCATATTCCGAATGTTTCATATAAATGAAATTATACAGTATATAGCCTTTTGTGTCTGGCTTATTTCAACTTGCATAATTTTCTCAAGGTTCATCCATATCATAGCGTGTATCAGAACTTCATTCCTCTTTATGGCAGAACAATATTCCAGTATGTGGATATATCACATTTTGTTTATCCATTCATCAATTGTTGGATATTTGCATTGTTTCCACTTTTTGACTATTTTAATTAGTGCTGCCATGAACGTTTGTGCACAAGTTTTCATTTGAAGATATATTTTCAATTCTGTTGGATATATATATATATATATATATATACACACACACATCTAGGAGTGAGAGTTGTTGAAGCATATGCTAGCTCTATGTTTAACATTTGGAGGACCTTTCATACTGTTCTCCAAAGTGATTTTACATTCCCACCAACAGTGCATGAGGGTTGCAGTTTCTCTGTCTCCTCACCAACACTTGTTATTAGCTGTTTTTGGATTATAGCCGTCTTGGTAGATGTGAAGTAATATCTGTTTTATAGTTTTGATTTGCATTTCTCTGATGACTAACAATATTGAACATCTTTCCATGTACTTGTTGGTTATTTATATACTTTCTTTGAGGAAATGCTTATTCAAATCCTTTGTCCATTAAAAAAATTTTTTTTAATTTGGACCATTTTTAAAGTCTTTATTGAATTGTTAAAATATTGTTTCCGTTTTTTATTATTATTTTTTTTGGCTGTTAGGCATTGGGATCTCAGCTCCCAGAACAGGGGTCAAACCTGCAACCTCTACAGTGCAAGGAGAAGTCTTATTTTTTTAATTAATTAATTTATTTTAATTGGGGGCTAGTTGAGTTCAGTTGCTCAGTCCTGTGAGACTCTTTGTGACCCCATGGACTGCACACGCCAGGCCTCCCTGTCCATCACCAACTCCCGGAGTTTACTCAAACTCATGTCCATTGAGTCGGTGATGCCATCCAACCATCTCCTCTGTCATCCCCTTCTCCTCCTACCTTCAATCTTTCTCAGCATCAGGGTCTTTTCAGATGAGTCAGTTCTTTGCATCAGGTGGCCAAAGTATTGGAGTTTCAGCTTCAGCATCAGTCCTTCCGATGGACATTCAGGATTGATCTCCTTTAGGATGGACTGGTTGGATCTCCTTGCAGTCCAAGGGACTCTCAAGAGTCTTCTCCAACACCACAGTTTAAAAGCATCAATTCTTTGGTGCTTAGCTTTCTTTATAGTCCAACTCTCACATCCATACATGACCACAGGAAAAACCATAGCCTTGACTAGATGGACCTTTGTTGGCAAAGTAATGTCTCTGCTTTTTAATATGCTGTGTTGGTTGGTCATAACTTTTCTTCCAAAAAGCAAGCATCTTTTAATTTCATGGTTGTAGTCACCATCTGCAGTGACTTTGGAGCCCCCCAAAATAAAGTCTATTACTGTTTCTACTGTTTCCCCATCTATTTGCCATGAAGTGATGGGACCTGATGCCATGATCAAATTGCCAACATTCATTGGATCATCGAAAAAGCAAGGGAGTTCCAGAAAAACATCGACTTCTGCTTTTTTGAATATGCCAAAGCCTTTGACTGTGTGGATCACAACAAACTGGAAAATTCTGAAAGAGATGGGAATACCAGACCACCTGACCTGCCTCTTGAGAAATCTGTATGCAGGTCAGGAAGCAACAGTTAGAACTGGACATGGAACAACAAAATGGTCCCAAATCAGGAAAGGAGTACGTCAAGGCTGTATATTGTCACCCTGCTTATTTAAATTGTATGCAGAGTACATCATGAGAAACGCTGGGTTGGATGAAGCACAAGCTGGAATCAAGATTGCCGGGAAAAATAACAATAACCTCAGATATACAGATGACACCACCCTTATGGCAGAAAGCAAAGAAGAACTAAAGAGCCTCTTGATGAAAGAGAAAGAGGAGAGTGAAAAAGTTGGCTTAAAACTCAAAGACTTTAGATGTCCTTTAAACTCTTTTTATAAAAATTTATGAATATATGTCTGACAGTGGTTAGGTATAGGGGATCAGGGAAAGAGTGCATATTTTAAAGAGAAAAAATGTGTAAAACAGATTTCCTAGAAAGAATGTTGCTGACTAGGGACAGACTATGCTGCTACTGCTACTACTAAGTCGCTTCAGTCGTGTCTGACTCTTTGTGACCCCATAGACGGCAGCCCACCAGGCTCCCCTGTCCCTGGGATTCTCCAGGCAAGAACACTGGAGTGGGGTGCCATTTCCTTCTCCAAATTATAGCTAATATGATTTTCTAAATGATATAAATACACTAATGTAATATTATGATAGTTTAAAAAGGAAACCAATAATAAACTCAAATATACTAAGTAAAGTGAATCTTTTAGTACTCTCACTGAAACACTGAGTAAGATATTATGATCTAGATTTTCTGTTAGGATCATTGTAGACTTTATTTTCTAAGTGGGAAAAATAAAAATAAACATTGGGTCAGAAAATTTATTTTTAAATTATATTTTAATTTTATTGCTAGATTGACATTACCAAGAGAAATGTTCCCAAGATGCATTAAAAAAATCAACACACAACAGAAAGCAGCAACAATTTCAATATCATTATTGACAGATAGCAATACTAACTAGCAGCAGCTAACATTTATTGATTTTTTATCAAATGATAGGCACCATGTTAAAGCCATTGTCTGGATTTTCTCGTTTAATCTGCACAATAACCCTGTGATTATATACTATTATATAGTATATATATAATCCCCATTTTGCAGATAAAGAAGTAGAGTAGCTTGTCTGAGATCACATGGTCAGGGAATGACTGAGCTGGAGTTTCAGTCCAGGCAGTGGGAATCTGTACTTGTGACTCTAGGCTGAGAAGCTTTCTAAAATAGTTCACTGGTTGGACCAATGTACAAGCAAAAATTTTTTCTTAATAAGCCCCTTCTCAGTTTGCATTTTTACTTGCTTAATAGCTTAAATAAGGTCTCCATATTTATTTCTTTGATGTACAGAAAACATCCTTGCCACTGAAGTACATAAAATGTTATTCATTCTTCCTGCTTACTACATTTACAGTCATTGAGAATATATTTTTTTTCAAAGCAACTATATTTCAATTTTTTTTCAAAGATGGAATATTTTTAATGATAAAAGGTACAATTCACAAAGAAGACAGACATCGTAAACCATTAGACACCTTAACAACAAAGAAAAAAGGATACATGAAGGAAAAATCAGAAGAAATATAAGGGAAAAGAAAAAATATATAATCAGAGTGAGACATATTAAGGTTTTTGTGAGACTATTTTATCAAGAGCAGAAAAAATAAGAATAGGAGCATCTTGAACTATGTCATTAATAATTTAAATATAATGGATTTATATTTAATTTACTTATATTAATCATATCCTACACAAATATATTTAAAATTTTGTATCTCATATGCTGTTATTAGATGTCCATAGGACATTTAGAAAAACTGGCAAAAAGATAAAATTACTAAATTTCAAAAAGTAGAATTTTTTTGTGTGTGTGTATGATTCGGTTATACATATATATTATATGTTATTTTTGAAATTATTCTCCATTATTGGTTATTACAAGACATTGACTATAGTTCCCTGTGCTATGCATTAAACTTTTGTTGCTTGTTGCAAATATATATTTTTAAATTAGAAATCTAGCATAGAATACTAATTGTTAATAAAAGAGAACTACCAAATAAATTCAACAAGTCAAATTTACACAGAGAATTAATTTGACTATTTTTAAAATAAATCTATTCTAACATTTTGTTAAAATTTTACATTTTTTAAATACTAACCAGAAGCACTGTAAGGTTGGAAGCCAAAAGCAAATCTGGAATGTGTATATTCATACAGTCTAACAAAGAATTCATTGAGTTAGACAAGGCTGTGGTCCTAGTGTGATTAGATTGACTAGTTTTCTGTGAGTATGGTTTCAGTGTATCTGCCCTCTGATGCCTTCTTGCAACACCTACCATGTTGCAACTAAGCCATGCCCATGGGGCAACCCAAGATGGGCGGGTCATGGTGGAGAGATCTGACAGAGTGTGGTCCACTGGAGAAGGGAATGGCAAACCACTTCAGTATTCTTGCCTTGAGAACCCCATGAACAGTATGAAAAGGCAAAATGATAGGATACTGAAAGAGAAACTCCCCAGGTCAGTACGTGCCCAATATGCTACTGGAGATCAGTGGAGAAATAACTCCAGAAAGAATGAAGGGACGGAGTCAAAGCAAAAAGAATACCCAGCTGTGGATGTGACTGGTGATAGAAGCAAGGTCCGATGCTATAAAGAGCAATATTGCATAGGAACCTTGGAATGTCAGGTCCATGAATCAAGGCAAATTGGAAGTGGTCAAACAAGAGATGGCAAGAGTGAATGTCTACATTCTAGGAATCAGCGAACTAAAATGGACTGGAGTGGGTGAATTTAACTCAGATGACCATTATATCTACTACTGCAGGCAGGAATCCTTCAGAAGAAATGGAGTAGCCATCATGGTCAACAAGAGAGTCCGAAATGCAGTACTTGGATGCAATCTTAAAAACGACAAAATGATCTCTGTTCGTTTCCAAGGCAAACCATTCAATATTACAGTAATCCAAGTATATGCCCCAACCAGTAATGCTGAAGAAGCTGAAGTTGAATGGTTCTATGAAGACCTACAAGACCTTTTAGAACTAACACCCAAAAAAGATGTCCTTTGCTTTATAGGAGACTGAAATGCAAAAGTAGGAAGTCAAGAAACACCTGGAGTAACAGGCAAATTTGGCCTTGGAATATGGAACGAAGCAGGGCAAAGACTAAAAGAGTTTTGCCAAGAGAACACACTGGTCATAACAAACACCCTCTTCCAACAACACAAGAGAACTCTATACATGGACATCAGCAGATGGTCAACACCGAAATCAGACTGATTATATTCTTTGCAGCCAAAGATGGAGAAGCTCTATATAGTCAGCAAAAACAAGACCAGGAGCTGACTGTGGCTCAGATCATGAACTCCTTATTGCCAAATTCAGACTTAAATTGAAGAAAGTAGGGAAAACCACTACATTATTCAGGTATGACCTAAATCAAATCCCTTATGATTATACAGTGGAAGTGAGAAATAGATTTAAGGGCCTAGATCTGATAGATAGAGTGCCTGATGAACTATGGAATGAGATTCATGACATGGTACAGGAGACAGGGATCAAGACCATCCCCATGAAAAAGAAATGCAAAAAAGCAAAATGGCTGTCTGGGGAGGCCTTACAAATAGCTGTGAAAAGAAGAGAAGTGAAAAGCAAAGGAGAAAAGGAAAGATATAAGCATCTGAATGCAGAGTTCCAAAGAATAGCAAGAAGAGATAAGAAAGCCTTCCTCAGCCATCAATGCAAAGAAATAGAGGAAGACAACAGAATGGGAAAGACTAGAGATCTTTTCAAGAAAATTAGAGATACCAAGGGAACATTTCATGCAAAGATGGGTTCGATAAAGGACAGAAATGGTATGGACCTAACAGAAGCAGAAGATATTAAGAAGAGGTGGCAAGAATACACAGAAGAACTGTACAAAAAAGATCTTCACGACCCAGATAATCACGATGGTGTGATCACTGACCTAGAGCCAGACATCCTGGAATGTGAAGTCAAGTGGGCTTTAGAAAGCATCACTACAAACAAAGCTAGTGGAGGTGATGGAATTCCAGTTGAGCTATTCCAAATCCTGCAAGATGATGCTGTGAAAGTGCTGCACTCAATATGCCAGCAAATTTGGAAAACTCAGCAGTGGCCACAGGACTGGAAAAGGTCAGTTTTCATTCCAATTCCAAAGAAAGGTAATGCCAAAGAATGTTCAAACTACCACACAATTGTACTCATCTCACATGCTAGTAAAGTAATGTTCAAAATTCTCCAAGCCAGGCTTCAGCAATATGTGAACTGTGAACTTCCTGATGTTCAAGCTGGTTTTGGAAAAGGCAGAGGAACCAGAGATCAAATTGCCAACATCTGCTGGATCATGGAAAAAGCAAGAGAGTTCCAGAAAAGCATCTATTTCTGCTTTATTGACTATGCCAAAGCCTTTGACTGTGTGGATCACAATAAACTGTGGAAAATTCTGAAAAAGATGGGAATACCAGACCACCTGATCTGCCTCTTGAGAACTTTGTATGCAGGTCAGGAAGCAACAGTTAGAACTGGACATGGTACAATAGACTGGTTCCAAGGCTGTATATTGTCACCTTGCTTATTTAACTTATATGCAGAATACATCATGAGAAACGCTGGGCTGGAAGAAGCACAAGCTGGAATCAAGATTGCTGGGAGAAATATCAAGAACCTCAGATATGCAGATAACACCACCCTTATGGCAGAAAATGAAGAGGAACTCAAAAGCCTCTTGATGAAAGTCAAAGTGGAGAGTGAAAAGGTTTGCTTAAAGCTCAACATTCAGAAAATGAAGATCATGGCATCTGGTCACATCACTTCATGGAAATAGATGGGGAAACAGTGGAAACAGTGATAGACTTTCTTTTTTGGGGCTCCAAAATCACTGCAGATAATGACTGCAGCCATAAAATTAAAAGATGCTTACTCCTTGGAAGGAAAGTTATGACCAACCTAGATAGCATATTCAAAAGCAGAGACATTACTTTGCCAACAAAGGTTCATCTAGTCAAGGCTATGGTTTTTCCTGTGGTCATGTATGGATGTGAGAGTTGGACTGTGAAGAAGGCTGAGCGCCGAAGAATTGATGCTTTTGAACTGTGGTGTTGGAAAAGACTCTTGAGAGTCCCTTGGACTGCAAGGAGATCCAACCAGTCCATTCTAAAAGAGATCGGCCCTGGGATTTCTTTGGAAGGACTGATGCTAAAGCTGAAACTCCAGTACTTTGGCCACCTCATGCGAAGAGTTGACTCATTGGAAAAGACTCTGATGCTGCGAGGGATTGTGGGCAGGAGGAGAAGGGGACGACAGAGGATGAGATGGCTGAATGGCATCACTGACTTGATGGACGTGAGTCTGGGAGAACTCCGGAAGTTGGTAATGGACAGGGACGCCTGGCGTGCTATGATTCATGGGGTCGCAAAGAGCCGGACATGACTGAGCGACTGAACTGAACTGAACAAAGAATTCTCAAGATCAACAAAACAGTTAAATAAGGTGGCATTGAAAGCACTGAATATAATGTATCAACAAAGTAATTTTGAATTGTCTGATAGAATTTGGGGATGGAAATAAGTAGAATATCATGTCCATTCTTTGCTGGTGAATATGTATTTTTAAACAAATGATATAATATGAAAAAATCAAAACACTGTATCTTCTTACTTAGAGTTCTTTTTTTAAGCCTGTGTGTTAACTTTTGAAGGTGATGGAATAGAAAGGAGGATAAGACATGACTGTTACATTAAAAGTGTTATATACTTTTTTCTGTTTATAAATGTAAACTCTGTTCTTATATAATAGTATAGATTTATGGTCTTTTCCTAGGCCTATGTTAACTTTCTCCCCTCTCTCTTTATATGTCCAAGGGGAACTGGATTATCTGGAAATTCTGCCAAATATCTGCATGGTCCTCCACAGTGATAACATCAAGCTAGTTCAGTTAGATGAGCAAACTCATAAGACCAGATGAGCCAAAAGTAACGAGCGGACTGGAGGCCTTAGTAAGACTCATGCATTCCGGAGTTGAAGGGTAAAGAGATTCAGAGGGCTCCCACATCACTGGAATTGTTAAAGGCCTAGTGGTCAGGGCCATACTGGGGATTCCCCTCCAAAGTAAAGGACAAATAATTACATCTGAACCTCCTACCAGTCAGAAGGCAGTCTAATTCCTGTCTGACTTCTCTGGGTTCTGTGAGCACCATTAGAGTGAGCATACAGGAAAGGTCAAATATAATGGAAGGTGCTTGTTACTTTTTCCTGTGGAGGAGATGGTTAACACACCATCATACTCTCTTTCTATAAAAACAAACTATATATTATCTATATGTTATTTATTCTTATAGGAGAGACAACAAACAAGGAAATAAATGTACGATTTTTTCCCTTGATAACTATTTGTTCTTCCCTTTAGACTATAAGCTCCTTTAAAGTGGGAGATGTATCCCAGCATCTAAAATTATGGCCAGCACATAGCAGTCTCTTGGAGAATATGTGATTGAATGAATGAATGACTAAATGTACAATATAAGCATAATAAATATATACTCATAAGTATATGGAAGGAAAGCTATGATAAACCTAGACAGCATACTAAAAAGCAGAGACATCATTTTGCCTACAAAGGTCTGTATAGTCAGTGAAAGTCACTCAGTCATGTCCAACTCTTTGCGACCCCATGGACTGTACAGTTCATGGAATTCTCCAGGCCAGAATACTGGAGTGGGTAGCCCTTCCCATGTCCACGGGATCTTCTGAACCCAGGGATCGAACCCAGGTCTCCCTCTTTGCAGGCGGATTCTTTACCAGCTGAGCCACCTGGGAAGCTGTATAGTCAAAGCTATGGTTTTTCCAGTAGTCATGTACAGATGTGAGTTGGACCATAAAGAAGACTGAACACTGGAGAACTGATTCTTTCAAATTGTAATGCTGGAGAAGAGTCCCTTGGAGTGCAAGGAGATCAAACCAGTCAGTCCTAAAGGAAATCAATCCTGAATATTCATTCGAAGGACTGGTACTGAAGTTGAAACTCCAATGCTTTGGCCACCTGATGTGAAGAGCAGACTCACTGGAAAATGCTGGGAAAGATTGAAGGGCAAAGGAGAAGCAGCGACAGAAGATGAGATGGTTAGGTAGTATCACAGACTCAATGGACATGAATCTGAGCAAACTCTGGAAGATGGTGGAAGACATAGGAGCCTCGTGTGCTGCAGTCCATGAGGTTGCAAACAGTCGGACTTTGCGACTTATGACTTAGCGACTAAACAGCAACAGCAACAGTATATACGTAAATATATAGTATATGATATAAACACATAAGCACACACATAAATGTCAGTTCAGTTCAGTTACTCAGTCATGTCCAGCTCTTCGCAACCGCATGGACTGCAGCATGCCAGGTTTCCCTGTCCATCGCCAACGCCCGAAGTTAACTCAAACTCATGTCCATTGAGTTGGTGATCCCCAACCATGACTGACCGACTCAACTGAACCATCTCATCTTTCCACATATAAGTGTGGAAGGGATATAGCTCTTCATTTCCTATAAATTTGGGTCCTTCTTTACTCACGTACAGGTACCTGAGAGTACTCCTCGTTTAGAACACTCAGAGAAGCTTTAGCCTAAGTGTGAGACAGGAGATTTTGCCACCTGCCTACAGAACCATATTTTCACCTCCAAAAATTAGACATAAGGTTGGGGGAAGGGACCAGCGGCATGGAGACACAATTGGAGAGAGGAAGGTGCGAAGGGAGTGGAGTTAGAAAGATAAGAAGGAAGAGAAGGCGTCCCCATGGCAGGTGAGGGCCAGGGAGTAGAGTGCAGTTTTCCTGAAGCGTGAATCACCCGTGGACATCCTGCTGCCCAGCAGGCCTGCAATTCCACTGAAAGGATGCGGGTGTAGGTGCATGTGAAGGGAGACTGCCTTCTGGTTCATGCAGAAAGTGGTCAGAACCAAGGCAATGACAGGCACACAGCCCTTGTCAGTAAACACGACCATCTGCCTAGAGCTCCTGCTGTGTCCCAGGACTGTAGAAGCATTAGCCTAATAATCTTTACAGTAACTCTATTTTACAGACATTAAAAAAAGAAGAAGATCAGATCAATTATGTAATTAAGACAAAGTCATAAAGCCAGCCAGAACTGTGTTTTGGATTAAAACTCGGCTGTCTTAATTCCAAAATTAGGTTTTAAAATTCCAGTGTGTTACCTCACTGGGCTCTTGGTCCTGGTTTTTTGAATAGTGCTCTCTTTTTCTACTTGGACAGGAATAATTTCTGCTACTTAAACACTGGGCAGGTTATTTCATTTATTTAAGGCCCAGTGTCTTTAACTATAAAAGAAAGATATCACTGATTTCATAAGATTACTGTGAGCCTTAAATGAGTTGATCTATGCAAGTTGTTTAGACAGCACTTTGCTCAGAATAAGCACTTAAGGTTTCTTTATTATTATGTCTGACCTTCTACAGGGACTTTAAGAAAGATTTGATTTTAAAAAGGAAAATACTTGAAATGGATGAGAACCTCTGCATTAGAATCCAACCCATCTCTAAGGAGCTATGACTTAGAAAGCCACTTACACTTTTTCTTGGAGAAAGCAATGGCACCCCACTCCAGTACTCTTGCCTGGAATCCCATGGGCGGAGGAACCTGGTAGGCTGCAGTCCATGGGGTCATGAAGAGTAGGACACGACTGAGCAACTTCCTTTTCACTTTTCACTTTCATGCATTGGAGGAGGAAATGGCAACCCACTCCAGTGTTCTTGCCTGGAGAATCCCAGGGACATGCTACTGCTGCTAAGTCGCTTCAATTGTGTCCGACTCTGTGCAGCCCCAGAGACGGCAGCCCACCAGGCTCCCATGTCCCTGGGATTCTCCAGGCAAGAATGCTGGAGTGGGTTGCCATTTCCTTCTCCAGCAGCAGCAGCATAGGGTGGTTTTAATGAATAAAATGAGATTGTGCATATATATCATTAAACACAGTGTTTGAAAAACCATTAGTACTCACTATGTGATAAGAATGAGAAACATGATTATTATGATTTAATCATTAGCCATCATTGAAAATTTACTTGGATGAAATAGGAAATGTGTGACAGAATAAAGACAGCAAGACCACAATTTTTCAGCATGTTTTATGAGCCTTTCTTTGTGCTAGACAATATTGTACAGTAAATAATGATGAGGTCCCTAACTAAAAGGAACTTGCTGCCTAGTTTGGGATATATGAGTGATAGTAGCTCAGTTGTGTTTGACTTTTTGTGACCCCATCTACTGTAGCCTGGCAGGCTCCTCTGTTATGGAATTCTCCAGGCAACAATACTGGAGTGGGTTGCCATTTTCTTCTCCAGGGGATCTGGGATATGAATCACCCACAAATGGGATAATGTTTGTAAAGCTCTCAGTTCCTTATCTGTCACAGGGTGGGAGCTCAGTCACTGAGAGCTGATATTATTGTTAGGTTATTATTCATCAGAAAGTACAAAGAGCTAGCCAATATAATACCAGCAATTACAGTCTAAGGTTTTGTATAATAAGGGGGTTACTAGGAAAAGAGTATGGAGACTCCTCAAAAAATGGAGCACAGAACTCTACCATGTGATCCAGCTGTCCCGCTTCTGGGTATTTTATCCAAAGAAGGCAAAAACACTAATTTGAAAAGATATATTCACCCCTGTGTTTATCACAGCATTATTTACAATAGCCAAGATATGGAAAATAACCTAAGTGACCATCAAGGGATGAATGGATAAAGAAGATGTGGTGTATATATACATATATATATATAAAATACTACTCAGCCATAAAAAAGATGAAATATTGCCATTTGTGACAACATGGATGGGGCTTGAGGGTATTGAGGATATTAAGCTAAGTGAAATGAGTCAGAGACAAATACAATATGATTTCACTCATATGTAGAATATAAAAAACAAACAAAAATAAATGAACAAACTGAACTAAACAAAAATAAGCATGTAGATATATAGAGAACAGAGTAGTAGCTACAGAGGGTAAGGAGTGGGCAGGAGTAAAAGGGTGAAATGGGTAACTGGGATACCTGTGTAATTTTTGGACAGAAACTAAATTGGTGGTGAGCATGCGGCGGTATATATAGAAGTAGAAATATAATGTTATACACACGAACTTTAAATGATGTTGTAAACCAATGTAAGCTCAATAAAAAAATAAAGTTAAGAAAATCTAAATGAAATATTCTCACTGAGGTCTAGCAAGTAGATTTCAATTCCACTGTAGATGGTATTATGTAATCTGTTAAAAAACTTATATATAAAATATAAAGTAAAAAATATAAGATAAAATAGCATAGAAAAACATAAAGATATCTTGTTACTGAACCAGGTCCATTTGCCCAACAAGTCTCAGATCCACCTTCCTAAAGGTGAGGGAGTAGGATCTTTATTGGGATAAGTGGGGTGGTCCTAGGCATGGGGAAAGGTGATTGGAGGTAGGAAAAAGATGAGGTAATCAATGCTTTGCACAAGCACAACTGAATTACATGTTTCTGCGTATTTTAAATTGGAGGTGCATAGCACAATTGAAGAATGGAGTTTTCTGGCCTTCTGATGTCAAAAAGCAAGTCATTGGATACCCTCGGAGGCCCAGTTTGAGAGGCTACAGTCCCAAGCAGCTCCAGACCATTTGCACTCGGCAGGGCTGACTCCAAGTTCCTGTAAAACAACTGGGCTTCCTGAAGCTGTGTAACTGTGCAGTTAAAGAAAGGGAAAATTGAAAGAAAAGGCGAAAAAAAAAAATAAAGTGAGCTTAATCAGTGAAGGCAATTTATAAGTAAAGGGGTTTTAACAAGCTGTTTCCTTATCTGGTGTCCTGTAGCTCACAAATTTCCATTAGTTATCAGCTTCTGTTAATTCTGTGGGGCACAGTTTCCACCTCATTTAATATATATTGTTAATTCATGAACATTGACCTCACAGCCAATATCAATAAAACTTGTATCTGAGGTAAGATAATGTGCCACATGTTCTCTCTGTAAGAAATCACAGCTTTCTTATGCTTGGGAATACTAGACAGCTTCTCAGTACTCTGCTTGGGTGTCATTTTAAATGGCAAAATTGTCAACAAAAACCACGAAAAGACAAAAAACATGATATTAAGTAGATGACAAAAGGGAAAAAATTGGGAAAGGAGTATGTCAAGGCTGTATCTTGTCACCTTGTTTATTTAACTCATATGCAGAGTACGTCATGTGAAATGCTGTGCTGGATGAATCACAAGCTGGAATCAAGATTACTGGGAGAAATATCAATTATTACCTCAGATCTGCAGATGATACCCTTCTAATGGCAGAAAGTGCAAAGGATCTAAAGAGCCTCTTGATGAGGGTGAAAGAGGAGAGTGAAAAAGCTGGCTTAAAATTCAACATTCAGAAAACTAAGATCATGGCATCAGGTCTCATCACTTCATGGCAAATAGATGGGAGAAAAAATGGAGACAGTGGCAGATTTTATATTGTTGGGCTCCAAAATCACTGCAGACAGTGACTGTAGCCATGAAATTAAAAAATGTTGCTCCTTGGAAGAAAAGCTATGACAAACCTAGACAGCATGTTAAAAAGCAGAGACATCGTTTTGCTGGCAAAGATCCGTATAGTCAAAGCTATGTATTTTCCAGTAATTATGTGCAGATATCAGAGTTGGACCATAAAGAAGGCTTAGCACCAAGGAATTGATGCTTTCAGATTGTGGTGTTGGAGAAGACTCTTTAGAGTCCCCTGGAGTGCAAGGAGATCCAACCAGTCCATCCTAAAGGAAATCAGTCCTGAATATTCACTGGAAGCACTGATGCTGAAGTTGAAGCTCCGATTCTTTGGTCACCTGGTGTGAAGAGCCGACTCTTTGGAAAAGTCCCTGATGGGAGAGATTGAGGCCAGGAGGAGAAGAGGATGACAGAAGATGAGATGGTTGGATGGCATCACTGACTCAACGGACATGAGTTTGAGCAAACTCTGGAAGACAGTGAAGAGCAGGGAAGCCTGGCATGCGTCCTTAAGGTCACAGAGAGTCAGATGAGACTTAGTGACTGAACAACAACACGTTTACGATAGAGCAACTGAAACTACATGTAGAGTGTTCTTTTGTTTGAACATAGCTAGAAACATGCTGCCCTGTATATGCATAAATGACTGAAAGCAGCACAAGTATTGATTTCAGGGTTACAAATAAATTTCAATCAGTACTGTAGGTGACATTGCAAATACAAGAATCTGTGAATAATGTATATTGTGAATCTGGAGGACTGACTTCATAGAAGAGGGGAGTTTTGAGGAAGCCCTTGCAGGATAAGCAGATAAAGATGGGAGAGATAGGGTGGGGAGAGATGCCAACCTTCATGGAGTCTAGTTTCAGTCACCCTCTTTTCTTCCTGACCACAGGTTATTTGCTTACTCGAGGATATCGTGCTGTCTCCCAGGCTGAATCTTAGAATTCAATTTTGTATTGTACAGAAGCAGTTTTTTCTGTTTCTTAAAGAAGCAGTTTAATAATCAAACACAGGGAGGCATCTAATTTATAGAATAAAGTATTGTTAGATATCTATCTCGGAGAAGGCAATGGCACCCCACTTCAGTACTCTTGCCTGGAAAAATCCCATGGATGGAGGGGCCTGGTAGGCTGTAGTCCATGGAGTCGCTAAGAGCCAGACACGACGGAGTGACTTCCCTTTCACTTTTCACTTTCATGCATTGGAGAAGGAAATGGCAACCCACTCTAATGTTCTTGCCTGGAGAATCCCAGGGATGGAGGAGCCTGGTGGGTTTCCGTCTGTGGGGTCGCACAGAGTCAGACATGACTGAAGTGACTTAGCAGCAGCAGCAGCAGTAGCAGATATCTATCTATAACTAACCTTCTTTTGCCCATGAATAAAAATAGGCTGGAGATGTCACACTTGGGGATAGATATCAATTAAAAACCCTGGGTCCAACCTGCAACTAAATCTGCAAATCCAGACAGATTATTGTTATTATTTTGTTGTCACATGTCTACATTAGACAGAGGAGAGAGAAAATTGTGGGGAGGATGATCAAGGAGAGCCTTTCAAATCTTATAATGTTTCCCAATACCCAAATTAGTTTATGTTATTTTTGATTGTCTTTAAGTGGGAAAAAAAAATGATTTCCCCTTAATCCGTAATTCAAACATTGCTTCTCATAGTGATGAAAATAGCATGTAGGTATTAGTCAAGGATTTGCTTTTCCAAGATTTGGCTGAGAACCAAACTAAAACTTCCATGTGCTCCAATAAACCCAATGTTTCTCATAGGTTGCTATTTCTAATCCCTGTTTCCATGGAAATGGACTTTACATCAGCAAAAAGGGGATGAGGTACTGAGTGATTTATACTCACTCTTTGATATATTAAGTGATTTGCCACTGTTCTTTTCCTTTTCTGTAGAAATTGTATAAGGATATTTTTCTTGTAGGGCTCTCAGACCTTCAGATTAAAGGAGCTGTAGAAATCCTTAAGGGATTTCTTTATCCTTAAGGGATAAAGCCAGGCTTCCCTGGTGGTTCAGGCAGTAAAGAATCCACATGCAATGTGGGAGACTTGGGTTTGATCCCTGGGTTGGGAAGATCCCCTGGAGGAGGGCATGACAACCCACTCCAGTATTCTTTCCTGGAGAATCCCCATAGACAGAGGAACCTGGCAGGCTACAGTCCATGGGGTCTCAGGGTCGGACACGACTGAGAGACTAAGCAAACTACACAAGGTTGATAAAGCCACAGCTGGTCCCTTCCTGGTAAGACTCAAGGAGACAGAGGCTGATGTGGTTATAAGAGAACAAACCTCGAAGTCATGGTAGTTGGCTCTTCTACTCAAATGCTTTAATCGAAATGGAAGATTTATGAAACATTTACAATATTTCCTACAACAAGGTAAAATAAAATTATTATTAAAATCATAGTTTAAGAATGACATTTATTTTTCCTTCTGTAGGATGATTTGGCCTTTGATAAATCTAAGAACCTCTGGAGGCTCACTCAGTTGAGAATCTCAGTGGTTTGGTTCCAGTCACCTTCCAGGAAGGAAACTGGCAATTCTGATGTCTACTTACGGACCCCTGCTCTGGGGCCACTGTTGCTGTGGCTTCTCTATGAATGGGAATAATTCGTTAATCAGAAGTCAGTTCTCAGGGGGTCAATTACACCTGTCTCCTGCCAGTTTCCTTTTTTTCTTGGGCTAAATTTCCCTGCTTCCTGAGTCTGGAAAGTAGTGATCCCTTGACATGTTGACACTCTCACAGTCTGTCCAAGAACTCAGGACTTTCAGCTACCCTGTTGATAGCACTATTGTTAATTTAAAAATGTTGTTTGTATGAAATTTAGTAGTGAAGTCCTGTATCGATTCCTACAGTTGATTTCAACATTGTGGAAAACATGATTTTTCAAACTACTAGAAAGTGCCTGACTGAATTTGCTGTATTAACTTGAGTTCAAGTGTTATGGAAAACTCGTAACAAGTTCATTATTTTAAAGAAGTTAATCTTTTTCCTTTTTCCTTCAAACTGGTTTTGGTGAGCCATTCTTACAACTCTAGAATGTTTATGCAAAGGAAGAATGATTCAATCAGACTGTAGTCATTGTGCTAAGATGAATAAATCCTTTCCTACTTTTGTTTTTCCAGTTCCTCTACTTTCACTTTTTCCATCTGTGGCTGTTTCCCATTTCAAATGGAGAAAATAATAGTACACTAAAAAAATTCTTTTCAGTTACCAAGGCAACTTTTTCTTAACTCCTCTCTCTGGCTCAGAAGCTTCTTGACATTCAGTAATTATTCCATTTTCTTTACGTAGGCATATATTCCTATAGCACTAGATTCAGAGCCGGCACTGATAAAGCATTAAACAAAAGCTTGAAGAAAATTTTATAATTCCTGCATACTTATGGATAAGCATGCAATGAATGGCAAAATGGAAAGCCCCAATTAAAAAAAAAAAAGTGTCTTTTGCTGTGATTCCAATATTTTCTTTAAAAGCACTTAAGACTTCTTGCAGAATCTCTAGCTTTGTCATTTTAACAAATCCTACTTGCTCCTCCTAGGTGAAAGGTTGATATTTCCTCAAGAGTTCAAACAGAATGGTGTAGTACAAGCCAGTACAGGCCGAATGCCTCGAAGTTCTTTTTGTGGTTTTGAGTGGGCGGGATGCATATTTTTAACCCAGAGAGTTCTAAGTACTTTGAATATTTTAGTGTAAGAATCAAGGAAATCACATACATCCTCATTCTAGAACTTTCTCCTTCTTGTCACCCCTTCCCAACAGTATCCTCCTTTCAGATGTTAAGGCTCTTTCTTGTATGCTGTCCAAAAACACAAGGCTGAATGGAGACTGTTTTCACCCCTCGTTTATAGTCTGTGCTTTCTTACAATGCATTATAATTCAGTTTATATAAAGTAAGAAAAATAATTATTTATAGTCTTGCTGTGACATATTCATCAGGAGGCCATGTGGAGAGAGTGTAAGAAGGGATGGTTTTAAAAAATAGTGCCTGATGCTGTATGTTTTTTAATCATTGTAATTGTGATTAAAATCTAATCTTTGTCATTGTGAAAGAAGTTTTAAAAAAATGGACATCTAATAGATGAAAAAACTGAGACTAACACTGGTAAATCAGATTTCCAAGGACACAGAGCTGGTTACAAGGGAAACTTGAGGTTGGAGTACATGTTTATCTGAGTCCCATAATTTACATGTAAAGGGGAAACTGTTACAGATAAAATCATGTGGTATTGATACCTTCAGTGCATTTTAACAGAAAGTCATTTGTGAAGAACTCTAAGATTAATCCGGTCTATTTCATTTTTTTTATTCTGGAGAAAAGAGTATTTGATCTCCAAGGACCAACTGAAATCAAGTACAGTTGATGTTTGAACAGCATGGGGTTTAGGGTCACCAACTCCCCATGCAGTTGAAAAACCCTGTTGAATTTTTGACTCATCCAAAACTTAACTAAGAGCCTACTGTTGACTGGAAGCCTTACCAATAATATAAACTGTCGATTAATACATACCTTTTATATTATATATTATATACTGTTTTTTTTACAATAACATAAGCTAGAGAAAATATTGGTAAGAAAACCATAAAGAAGAGAAAATGCATTTAAAGTACTATACTGTTTATTGACAGCATAAGTTTGCATTGTCTGTTTACAAGAGAAATTGTCTGTCAGTACCTACATCAATATTATCTTATATATTACAATATATATCTTGTATATTACAATAGATATTACAACACTAGACCTCAAAAATAAAAAGATAATGTGAAATGATTGATAGCTTAGTGTAATTGCTGGCTCATGTACAGTTTGTGTTTGATTGGACAAGTTTTGGTAAATTTTAATTATTTATTATAGACCTTTATATATCTTATGGTGATGTTGTTGTTTAGTCGGTCATGTCTTACTCCTCTGCAACCCCATGGACTGTTGCCCGCCAGGCTTCTCAATCTATGTGATTTTCTGGGCAAGATTACTGGAGTAGTTTGCCATTTTCTCCTCCAGGGGATTTTCCCAACCCAGGGATCAAACCTGCATCTCTGTTTCTCCTGCATTACAAGCAGATTCTTTACTGCTGAGCTACTGGGGAAGGCCATATTTTATGGTAGTAAATGACAAAATAATATATAGATATATTTTATGCATTCATGACATATCTTTTGCATATTTATTTTTTTTTTTGGTATTCTATGCTGTGCAGTTGGTTTATGAGTTCTTTCAAATTGTTGCAAATCTTCCCCCCAAATTTCCAATATATTTATTGAAAAAAATCTGCATATAAGTGGACCTATGAAGTTCAAATCTTGTTGTTCAAGGGTCAACTGTAGTATTCTTAACTCTGCAACACAATCTTTTGTTCTTTGATGTAACAATGTATTCTAACTGCTGCTGAGTCACTTCAGTCTTGTCGGACTCTGTTCGACCCCATAGATGGCAGCCGACCAGGCTCTACCGTCCCTGGGATTCTCCAGGCAAGAACACTGGAGTGGGTTACCATTTCCTTCTCCAATGCATGAAAGTGAAAAGTGAAAGGGAGGTCGCTCGGTTGTGTCTGACTCCCAGCAACCCCATGGGCTTCAGCCCACCAGGCTCCTCTGTCCATGGGATTTTCCAGGCAAGAGTACTGGAGTGGGATGCCATTTAGGCCTCCATTAATTCCAGACCTGTAAATCTATTTGTCAGTTCAGGATGTGACCCACAAACATGGTGTGCAATGAGAGACCAAAGAAAGAGAGAGGCAGTTCCAGATTGCTAGATGGCAGTTTTGATAAACAAGAGAACTTACATATGAGGCTTGTCTTGGGTGGCTGCAAGATAAATATATCTCTGCATCTCCCTATGCTGTGCTGTGCTTAGATGTTCTGTTGTGTCTAGCTCTTTGCAACTCCCATGGACTGTAGCTCACCAGGATCCTCTGTCCATAGGATTCTCCAGGCAAGAATACTGGAGTGGGTTACCATACCCGACTCCGGGGGATCTTCCAGGAATCAAACCAGGGTCTCCTGCATTGCAGGCAGATTCTTTACCAGCTTAGCTACCAGGTAAGCCTCTGCATCTCTCTACCAGAATCTTAAAAGTTTATATAAAGGTCTTAAGTGGGTTTGGCACATATTCATTCCAGATGGTCACAACACCTGTAGTGCTGGAGGAGGTCATCAAGAGGATGTTGACCTGTGAACTGGACCAGGACAGTTGGAGGCTCCTTATGCCCAACACTGTCCTTGGATTGTACCTTCCACTCACTATTCCCATAGCCAGAACTGTGGGTGAGATTTCAAGGACACACCTTGAGAAAGTTTCTGTTTATACCATCTGAACCCCTGAATATCCAGATTCTGTAAATTTGTGGTGGGGCCATGGTTCTGACTTTTTAAAAAGCTTCCCATGTGACTTTCATCAATTCAGTTCAGTTCAGTTGCTCAGTTGTGTCCAACTCTTTGCGACCCCATGAATTGCAGCACGCCAGGCCTCCCTGTCCATCACCAACTCCCTGAGTTCACTCAAACTCACGTCCATCGAGTCAGTGATGCCATCCAGCCATCTCATCCTCTGTCATCCCCTTCTCCTCCTCTCCTCCTGCCTCCAATCCCTCCCAGCATCAGAGTCTTTTCCAATGGGTCAACTCTTCACATGAGGTGGCCAAAGTACTGGAGTTTCAGCTTTAGCATCATTCCTTCCAAAGAAATCCTAGGACTGATCTCCTTCAGAATGGACTGGTTGGATCTCCTTGCAGTCCAAGGGACTCTCAAGAGTCTTCTCCAACACCACAATTCAAAAGCATCAATTCTTTGGCACTCAGCTTTCTTCACAGTCCAACTCTCACATCCATACATGACCACTGGAAAAACCATAGTCTTGACTAGATGGACCTTTGTTGGAAAAGTAATGTCTTTGCTTTTGAATATGCTGTCTAGGTTGGTCATAACTTTCCTTCCAAGGACTAAGGGTCTTTTAATTTCATGGCTGCAGTCACCATCTGCAGTGATTTTGGAGCCCAAAAAAATAAAGTCTGACACTGTTTCCCCATCTACTTTCCATGAAGTGATGGGACCAGATGCCATGATCTTCCTCTTTCACTTTCATCAAGAGGCTTTTGAGTTCCTCTTCACTTTCTGCCATAAGGGTGGTGTCATCTGCATATCTGAGGTTATTGATATTTCTCCTGGCAGTCTTGATTCCAGCTTGTGCTTCTTCCAGCCCAGCATTTCTCATGATGTACTCTGCATATAAGTTAAATAAGCAGGGTGACAATATACAGCCTTGAGGTACTCCTTTTCCTATTTGGAACCAGTCTGTTGTTCCATGTCCGGTTCTAACTGTTGCTTCCTGACCTGCATATAGGTTTCTCAAGAGGCAGGTCAGGTGGTCTGGTATTCTCATCTCTTTCAGAATTTTCCACAGTTTATTGTGATCCACATAGTCAAAGGCTTTGGCATAGTCAATAAAGCAGAAATAGATGTTTTTCTGGAACTCTCTTGCTTTTTCCATGATCCAGCGGATATTGGCAATTTGATCTCTGGTTCCTCTGCCTTTTCTAAAACCAACTTGAACATCTGGAAGTTCACAGTTCACGTATTGCTGAAGCCTGGCTTGGAGAATTTTGAGCATTACTTTACTAGCGTGTGAGATGAGTGCAATTGTGCGGTAGTTTGAACATTCTTTGGCATTGCCTTTCTTTGGGATTGGAATGAAAATTGACCTTTTCCAGTCCTGTGGCCACTGCTGATTTTTCCAGATTTGCTGGCATATTGAGTGCAACACTTTCACAGCATCATCTTTCAGGATTTGAAAGAGCTCAACTGGAATTCCATCACCTCAACTAGCTTTGTTTGTAGTGATGCTTTCTAAGGCCCACTTGACTTCAGATTCCAGGATGTCTGGCTCTAGGTGAGTGATCACACCATGGTCATTATCTTGGTCGTGAAGATCTTTTTTGTACAGTTCTTCTGTGTATTCTTGCCACCTCTTCTTAATATCTTCTGCTTCTGTTAGGTCCATACCATTTCTGCCCTTTATCGAGCCCATCTTTGCATGAAATATTCCCTTGGTATTTCTCATTTTCTTGAAGAGATCTCTAGTCTTTCCCATTCTGTTGTTTTCCTCTATTTCTTTGTGTGACTTGGATAGTTACCTGATGTTTTGGGGATCAGTGATTTGTGGCTGACATCAATAACATTCTGTATCCTACATGCAACATCATGTCCTGGTGGGAAGGCACTAGAAGACAGGATTATTTTATAAATGAAACAGTTCCTACATTATGTGCATGCAGAAAATACTTGTTGAATGTATGTATAATGCCATCACTTTGATATTATGGTAACCAGCCTCCTTTAATTGGGGAACCAGATAGATGTACCATGTGAAAACTCAAGGCCAACCTCTGCCCACCAACAGCTGTCACAGCTTAACAGCTCTCCAAAACCTAGACCTGGAAAGGGGTGGTCAGAAAAGCCATGAGTGTGTAGTGATTCAAAATTTGCTATTCATCATCATCACCTGGGGGTTCCAACAAATTGATACTTTGGCCCCAGTCAAGACCAGTTAAATCAAAGATGCCATGAGAGGCATGCATGTGTGCTAAATCGCCTCAATTGTGTCGGACTCTTTGCAATCCTATGGACTGTAACCCACCAGACTCTTCTGTCCATCGAATTCTCCAGGCAAGAATACTGGAGTGGGTTGCCATTTCCTACCCTAGGGGATCTTCCAGACTCAGGGATTGAACCTGAGCCTCTTTCAACTCCTGCGTTGCCTGGCAGGTTCTTTACAGAGCCATGTAGGAAGCCTCAAGAGAGGCATATTCTGTGCTAATTGTGGCATCAAGCACTTAACTTGGGGAAAGACCTAACTTTGTTGGCTAGTTGGGACTGAGTATACATTTAATAATAAAAAAATGGCCACAGTGTCTTAATTCTTCATTGCCTTCCTTATTCTAAAAAAAGCATATCTTGGATCAGGGAGGTAAGAGCAGGGGTGTGGGTGAGGTTGAGGGGAGCTGCCTGATTAAGCACATCTTAAGGGTGAGGCATTATTTCAGGTATCTATAGATAATGTCACACAAAAGCTTTAGTACTAACTGTGTACCATCAGTCTCTTAAGAAATCTGGTGAATTCATATACATAATTATGAACCAGAAATGTTAGAAAATAAAACTAAAATTAATAAAACATGCTGAGAAAAAACAATCTGTGACTGAAGCAGAAATTTCCTATCTTTGGGTAAAATGTATTTAGAACTATTTTAAGAATATATGCAATAGAGATAACTGTGGGTTTAAAACATCTGTGGAGGAAAAAATGAAAATAAATTTGATTTTCACTCAGTCATAAAATTCAAGAGGTGAAAGACATCCCGGGGTTCATGCTTTGTTTTTTAAAAAGTTACTTGTTTATTTTTGGCTGTGCTGGGTCTTCCTTGATGTTTGGGCTCTTCTCTAGTTTCAGTGAGCGGGTGTGACTCTCTAGTTGTGGTGTGCAAGCTTCTGATCGTGGTGGCTTCTCTTGTGGAGCACAGGCTCTAGGGTGTGCGAGCTTCAGTATTTGTGGCACATGGGCTCAGTAGTTACGGCTTTTGTACTCTGGAGCACAGGCTTAATAGTTTGGGCACACTAGCCTGGTTGCTCCACAGCATGTAACATCTTCCCGGACTAGGGATTGAACCCGTGTCTCCTGCATCGGCAGGCGAATTCTTTACCCAGGAAGCCCCATCCTTCATTTTAAAGAGAAGTTAGGGTACTTGTCTAAGGTCACACAGCTAACTGTTTTGGGAAGAGTTCTCATATACCAGCTAAATTTCTGAAGGAAATGGAAATAGTGATATCAATTCAGAAAATGTTATTTCAAGATATCCCACAAATTTTATCTTTGCACTGTATATTTTTATTGTTCTTAGACAGTATTCAGATTCTTCTACTTAAGACTTTTTCCATCTGGACAAGTAAAAGTAGTAAAAGTATTAATGTTTCTAGCCCAACCTGTATAAATGTTTGGATATATATTAGGAATTGCAAGTATTGTGAAACTTTATTTTAATGCAAAAAGTGAAAATTGCTAATAACATTTTTATCTTTCCTATTCCCCAAATCTTGTCATTGCATACTTAACCTGCTTTTTTTACCCAGACTTTATGATCCTGGATAAGAAGTGATACATTGACATCCCTGGCATGACTGCATTTAAATAACTATTTCTGAAGATGGTTTATGGACAAGTTTACAAAGCACTGGAGCCTTACTGTGAATACAAGAGGGTATTCACAATGGAAATCATGACTGGCTTGGTTCCAAACAGTAGTGGGAAAAATAGCATTAACCATTTGCAGATAAAAACATTTCCATAAAAATATCATCAGACTTTTTTTGGATGACTTCGGAGTTAGTCATAAGACCAGATATCTTATTAAAAATAAAAGAGAATCATTCCAAGACCCACAAGGATGGAGGGATGCAAACTGTAACTACTGGGGTGATTGCTGCCGGCAAGGCCATGGTGTCTTGTCAGTTGTTAGATTCAGATGTCATCAGTCACTGTCTGTGTGTGCAAAGTTTACACATGAGCCAGTGACCAGGGAAGGAAGGCTTTTTAGCTCTTAGAAGCTTCATCTTCTTATGACATCATCACTTCTTCCTTGTTTTTTTGGAACAGAATGGCTTTTACAGTACCAGGAACTACCTCTTGCTGACACCATTGTATCTTCAAGGTCTTCACAGCCTATGTCCAGGGTCCCATGTCACTGCTTTGTCCATCTGGTTTAGGTTTATTTCTCAGTAGAGTAATGACTGCGTTTGTGTCTGTTTTCTCTCTCCAGAGATTGAGTATCCATATTCTTTATTTCCCTTTCCTTTATCTTCCCTCTGCTTTTCCCCATCTGTTTTTACTAATTCCTTCTCTCTTCTCCATATATTTCTTCAGCTGATACACACTCTTAGATTTTTCAAGCAACCGGCACATATTCTATAGGGCATGCAGATCCTGCAACCATCTTGTGAAAGACACATATGCACATGCATATTCACATGTACTATGTCCCTCCCCCTCAACACACAGTCTGTACTCTATGCCTCACTACTGTTAAGTCGCATCAGTCGTGTCCGACTCTGTGCGACCCCATAGACGGCAGCCCACCAGGCTCCTCTGTCCCTGGGAGTCTCCAGGCAAGAACACTGGAGTGGGTTGCCATTTCCTTCTCCAATGCATGAAAGTGAAAAGTGAAAAGTGAAAGTGAAGCCGCTCAGTCGTGTCCGACTCTTAGCGACCCCATGGACTGCAGCCTACCAGGCTCCTCCGTCCATGGGATTCTCCAGGCAAGAGTGCTAGAATGGGGTGCCATCGCCTTCTCTGTTATGCCTCACTAGTAAGTCCTTATTAGTATGATGATTAGGATTGAGTCATTCCTTATTTTATAACTTCTTTGGCTATATATGATTTTAATCATTACAGAAGGAAATATAATAGTTGACACTAAACCCTTATTTATAGTTTCTGTCATTCTACATAATGAAAAATAATATGTTTTTGAAGTATATTTAACTTCAGTGAAATTGTGAAAAATTACGTTGAATTACCAAGTTGACAAATTTACCAAGTGCTTCGATTTACCAAATATAGGTGTCTTTTAATTATTTATAAATGTTATAGCAATTTATAAAGGAAAGGGTGATTTAATATCTGGCTGACGCTGACTTGCTGAAGTGTCTGAGCTCAGAGGACAGCTTGGATGTGGACTGTACAATGCAGACTACAGATGACTGTATTATTTTCCTATTACTGCTGTAAAAATTCACCACAAATTTAGTGAAATGTTATTAAAATAGTTAAAAGAAACATACACTTTGTAAATTGCTAATATTGGGAACTTGGAAAATGGACTTTTATAATTCAGTCATTTGACCAATTGACTTTCAGTGAACTTTTTTTCAGTGACTTTAGAAAATTTTATTTTTGGCATATTGATGTGCTTTCCTTTCAGATATCTTACATCATTTGAACTTTACAGTAATTCTGATTATTATTCTGCAATAATTCTGAATAATTTTTCATTTTGTAATGGCAAGTAGGTGAAGTCATATCCAGTTTTCTTAACACAAATTCTAAGCATTGTGAATCATATTGAGAGGTACACACGTTGCCAATTTGTCTCCTAATTGGTGATATGAAAGTTGATCTCTTGGCTGAGGTGGCATTTGCTAGCTTTTGCCATTGTTGTGTTGCATTTTTTTCCTTGTTGCAAACCATAGCAATCTATGTGGGAAATGCTATGAGAATATGTAAATATCCTGTCCAACAAACTGTCAACCAGTGGTTTTAACATCCATTGATGATTTTTGCTTAAATTAATTATTACCTTGCTGATTTCACAAAGGCTTTTCTTTCCTTTTCTTTTTTTGGCCATGCTACAAGTCTTTATGAGATCTTAGTTCCCCAACAAAGGATCAAACCCAGGCTTCTGGCAATGGAAGTGCGGAGTCCTAATCATGGGACCGCCATGGTGTTTTTCTAATTCTAGTATTAATTCTACGTTTATTAGCTGGCATTTTTCTATAAAGAAGTTCTCTCCCACTCCTCTTTCCTTAGTATCACTTTGGATAATTGGATTTTTGAAAATAACTCACTATCATTGTTATTCTTTCTGAGTTTAAATTATCACAGATTTAGCTTTAGGGTAGCTCTTGTGTCCTCTGACTTGTTTCTATCAGCTTTGAGCCTTTCTTTGCTTTATAACATGGTAAAAATACCCAGGCTCATCTTGTACTTTCTCTGCTCCAGATCCAGAACCATTAATTTCTTTGAGAAGACTGGCACGGAAAGGTATTTAGAAGCAAAAATCTAACGCTAAGTGTTTTCACTGCCACTAGGCTGTTGTTTCTAGGCCCTTACAGAGGCCAGAACTGGAAATAAATTAAAATTAAAAAATGAGTTCATATTGATATCTATATTTTGAATCAATCAAAATAGAGTTTTTCCTTCTTCCATTCCACATTTGCATCTTCTTTCTCCCTCAGTGAAAACTCTGTTTCCCCAAACATTAATGTATTTATTCGTTTGCTTTATCATGCAATTTTAAGTTCATAGTATTTTTTTTTGGTCTCTGACTTATGCTATAAACATGCATTGTGAGACATTTTATTTGCTGTCCTTATTGATCCATATGATTTTTTAAAGAATGTTTAGACAAATTTGGATTAAGACTTCATTATTCTGTGGGGACACAGAAAACTATGAACTCTGTTTTCAAGCTTTTAAAGCCTGAGTTGACCTATATTCTATCAATCTTCATTTCATTATTTCCACAAAACCCTTGATTTGTCACACCCAGTTTTAAGGGATGAGAGAAGTGGAAATCTATTACAGGCCTAGAAGGATAACTGGAATACTGCTGATGACAAAACATTAACCTCAGTGACCAAAAATGCTTATAAAATATACAACCAAGCAATCTTTGTTAAGACTTTAGCTATTCTCTAAGACTAGGTTGTCCAGAAAACAAAGCCTGAGGCAAAGTGTATGTGAAACTTTTAATCAGGGAATACCGGGAAGCTGGTGTGAGTTAAGAGGAGAATGAGGCAGAGAAGGAGTGAGAGCTAGATGAGGGTATATTCTGAGCTGATCATAATATCACCTGATATCAAATGCAAATGATTTCTCACTCTTGAAAGGCTTCCTTACAATAGAGCCTGTTAAATCACATCCCTGGCCAGCCCATGTTAGAAAGAAGAAATTATCCCTCAGTTCTCATCTTCCATTGCTCAAAGGATTACTTCATAAAGTGCTAGCTGCTCTGCACTTTGGGTTTGCATATATGTGGTTTGGGCAAGCGAGGCAATGTCTTTATACCTCAGTGGCAACAAAAAAGCCCTAGGCTAGGAGATGAAAGATATATTCATTGACATGAATGCTCTGATGCTGTTGGGTTAAACTTTGGAATCCATATAGAATTGATTGTCAAAGTGAAGGTTCGGGTGGACCAATTGGACAAGGACCCCAAAGACACATGGGGCTAAGACTATGTGGTGAAGCATATGAAATATCTGACATAATTACTTTTATCTCCGAATCTTATTTATAGAGGCAATAATAATTATCTATGGGTAGAGAAGGCGATGGCACCCCACTCCAGTACTCTTGCCTGGGAAATCCCATGGACGGAGGAGCCTGGTAGGCTGCAGTCCATGGGGTTGTGAAGAATCGGACATGACTGAGCTACTTCACTTTCGCTTTTTGCTTTAATGCATTGGAGAAGGAAATGGCAACCCACTCCAGTGTTCTTGCCTGGAGAATCCCAGGGACGGGGGAGCCTGGTGGTCTGCCGTCTATGGGGTCACACAGAGTCGGACACAACTGAAGTGACTTAGCAGCAGCAGCAGCAGCATATATTTATGCCAACAGGGAAGCCCTGTTGCATATGTAATAAAACTCATCATGTCTTCTATAAGACAAGTCATTTTTCTGACTCTGCTGCTGCTAAGTCACTTCAGTCGTGTCTGACTCTGTGCAACCCCATAGATGGCAGCCCACCAGGCTCCGCCGTCTCAGGGATTCTCCAGGCAGGAACACTGGAGTGGGTTGCCATTTCCTTCTCCAATGCATAAAAGTGAACAGTGAAAGTGAAGTCGCTCAGTCAT
Organism: Bos taurus; assembly: GCF_002263795.3. Lineage (NCBI taxonomy): Eukaryota > Metazoa > Chordata > Mammalia > Artiodactyla > Bovidae > Bos > Bos taurus. The sequence continues at coordinate 9,665,002 of NC_037332.1, forward strand.
GTCCGACTCCTAGTGACCCCATGGACTGCAGCCTACCAGGCTCTTCCATCCATGGGATTTGCCAGGCAAGAGTACTGGAGTGGGTTGCCATTGCCTTCTCCTTTCTGACTCTACTTTGTTCATTAATGACATTTGAATTGTTCTTATTTAGGTTTAAGACTTTGGAGCTATCTGTGACTCCTGCTGCTTTTTACTGTGCAATGACAGTTAAAAGCCTGGTCATGTAGAACCTAACTCCACAGTGGCTCTCGAATCTGTTATGTAATTTCCAACACCATCACTTTAATTCAGGCTGAGCACATTTTGCCTGAAATAGCCACCCGATGTTTTCTGTACTTCCCACCTCTTCTTTCTCTTGTTCACTCTGAAAACAGTCCAAAGTAATCTTCCTAAATTATCTGAAAATGTTTTTCTTCATAATGTCAATTACTTCCAAAATTCTACCAAATTAAATTTAACCTTCTTTTTGTAAGTTAGAAAGAACCTTCGAGAAAGAACCTTCTAAACCTGCCTTATCTACCTGGTTCTGTTTTGCTAATACCCATGTATCCGATTGTAACAAAATTAGATTTCACAGGTTTTCTTGGATATACTGGGCTTTCTTGATGTTATTCCTTGCTCATATTTTCTTCACTCTTTTTTAAAAAAACTGAAGCATAGTTGATTTACCATATTGTGTTTGCTTCAGGTATAAGCAAAATGATTCAGTTTTTTTCAGATTCTTTTCCATTATAGGTTATTGCAAGATACTGAATATAGTTGCCTGTGCTGTACAGCAAGTCCTTGTTGTTTGTCTATTTTAGACATAGTAGTGTGTATCTGCTAATCCTCAACTCCTTAATTTAGACTCCCTCAATTGCCCCCTTTGGTACATGCAAGTTTTTCTATGTGTGTGTGAATCAGTTTTGTCAGTAAGTTCATTTGCCTCATCTTTTTTGTATTCCACATATAAGTAATATCTTATAATATTCATCTTTGTCTGACTTACTTCATTTAGTATGATAATCTCTAGGTTCGTTCATGTTGTTGCAGATGTGCCATGCCATTCTTTTGATGGCTGAGTAGCATTTAATTTGGCCTTTTATACAGTTCATGAGGTTCTCATGGCAAGTATTCTGGGGTGGTGCCATTCCCTTTTCCAGTGGATCACATTTTGTCAGAACTCTCAGCTATGACCCATTTGTCTTGGGTGGCCCTGCATGGCACGACTCATAGCTTCACTTAGTTATGCAAGCCCCTTTGCCATGACTGTGATCTGTGAAGGAGGAGAGTGAAAAAGCCAGCTTAAGACCAAATATTTAAAAATACTAAGATAATGGCATCTGGCCCCATTCAGTTCAGTTCAGTTCAGTCGCTCAGTCGTGTCCGACTCTTTGCGACCCCATGAATCACAGCACGCCAGGCCTCCCTGTCCATCGCCAACTCAGACTCACGTCCATCGAGTCAGTGATGCCATCCAGCCATCTCATCCTGTCGTCCCCTTCTCCTCCTGCCCCCAATCCGTCCCAGCATCAGAGTCTTTTCCAATGAGTCAACTCTTCGCATGAGGTGGCCAAAGTATTGGAGTTTCAGCTTTAGCATCATTCCTTCCAAAGAAACCCCAGGGCTGATCTCCTTCAGAATGGACTGGTTGGATCTCCTTGCAGTCCAAGGGACTCTCAAGAGTCTTCTCCAACACCACAGTTCAAAAGCATCAATTCTTCGACACTCAGCCTTCTTCACAGTCCAACTCTCACATCCATACATGACCACAGGAAAAACCATAGCCTTGACTAGATGGACCTTTGTTACTGGCCCCATTACTTCATGGCAAATAGAAAGGGGAAAGGTGGAAGTAGTGACAGATTTCCTCTTCCTGGGCTCCAAAATCACTGTGGATGGTGAGTGCAGCCATGAAATCAGAAGACAATTGCTTCTTGGCAGGAAAGTGATGACAAATATAGACAGTGTGCTGAGAAGCAGAGACATTACTCTGCCAACAAAGGTCCCTGTAGTTAAGGCTATGGTCTTTCCAGTGGTCACATACATTTGTGAGAGCTAGGCTGTAAACAAGGCAGAAGGCCGAAGAACTCATGCCTTTGAACTGTGGTGCTGGAGAAGACTCCTGGAAGTCCCTTGGACAGCAAGAAGATCAAACCAGTCAATCTTAAGGGAGATCAACCTTGAATATTCACTGGAAGGACTGATGCTGAAGCTCCAGTATTTTGATCATCTGATGCAAACAGATGACTCATTGAAAAAGTCCCTGATGCTGGGAAAGATTGAGGGCAGAAGGAGAAGAGGGTATCAGAGGAAAAGATGGCTGGACGGCATCACCGCTGCAATGAACATGAACTTGGGCAAACTCTGGGAGAGGGAGGCCTGGTGTGCTGCAGTCCATGGAGTCACAAGGAGTTCAGACATGACCGGGAGCCTGAACAACAACAACAACAACAACAACATTCTATTGTATGTATGTGAGTGTTACATTGCTTCAGTCAGATATGTACCATATCTTCTTTATCCTTTCATCTGTCAATGAATGGTTAAGTTGCTTCCGTATCTTGTCTATTGTAAATAGACATGAACCTGCTATGAACATTGGAGTGCATATAAATTTTCAAATTTGCATTTTTGTTTTTTTTCCAAATATATGCCCAGGAGTGGAATTTCTGGATCATATGGTAACACTATTTTTAATTTTTAAAGGAGCCCCCATACTGTTCTCCATAGTGGCTGTGCCAATTTACATTCCCACCAACTGTGCAGGCTTCTCTGATGGCTCAGATGGTAAAGAATCTGCCTGCAATGTGAGATATCCAGGATATCCCTGGATCAGAAAGATCCCCTGGAGAAGGAAATGGCAACCCACTCCAGTATTCTTGACTGGAGAATGCCATGGACAGGGGAGCCTGGCGGGCTACAGTCCATGGGGTTGCAAAGAGTCAGACACAACTAAGCAGCTAACACACACACCAACAGTGCAGGAGAGTTCCCTTTTCTCCACACCCTCTCCAGAATTTTTTATTTGTATACTTTTTGATTATGGCCATTCTGACTTGTATGAGGTAATATCTTTTTGTAGTTTTGACTTGCATTTCTCTAATAATTAGGTTGGTGATGGACAGGCGTGCTGCAGTTCATGGGGTCGCAAAGAGTAGGACACGACTGAGCAACTGAACTGAACTGAATAATTAGTGATTCTGAGCATCTTTTTATGTGCCTGTTGGCTATATGTATGTCTTCTATGGAAAATATTTCCCTCAATCTTACATGCCCTATGCCCTTTCTATTACTGCTGTTTCTCGAAAATATTCACCTTCCTACAAAACATATCTTTAAAATTATCTCCTTCAGGAAGAATGGGCAGAATCATCAGGCCTGCTGTTTTAATCATCACCAGTAGCCAATCTCTTGGCTGGGTGTTCTGTGTTCTTCACTTCTGATTTGGGCTCCTTTTTTACCTTCTTTTAAGGAAAAGTGTATATGTGGTGGGGAGTGTGTATGTGTGTGCGTGTACACGTGTGTGTGTACATGCACTTGGGGCTATTATATTATCAGCGCCACATCCTGAGTTGCTGTCCAGTTTAAAGGCCTAGCCCAAGGGAGGGAAGAGCTGAACTTGGAAGGCTCAGATGAGGGAAATTGGAGGTGATTATGCGCCAATTTCCAGAACAAGATAACCATGTTCTGTATTCCTAGATAGAGCTCCTTGACCATACAAGCCTACAGAAAGATCTTTCTCAGCTGCCACCAGGCTATGAAGCATGATTGAGACAGATTGATGCTAATCAACTTTGCCAAGACTATGCATGTATCTGCTATTTTGGATAATCTGGCAGGACTGGGAAAGGGTCAGAAGAAATGCTTCTTTTTCCTGAAGGCTTAGGAAGGTTAAGGGGACATTGAATCTCATGTACCAAAAATGTTTAATTACAAACAACTGAAGTCAACTACATTTAAAAAATTTGGTAAACAGTAGTTCAACCAATAAATCTCTACAAGAGCCCTTTAGAGTAATGTAAAATATTATTTGACAGTTTCAAGCACTCAGCTATCACTTGCTTTATTTGGATGGAGTTATTTTTACTAATTACAAAATTGGGGAGAAATGACTTATTGCATATAAGCTAACATTTTGTACTAGTGAGAATATATTTTGGTAGGAAAAAGATTATGGCTAAAAATAGCAACCTGGAAAAGTCATTTTATCAGGCAGATTCTGACTGAGAGAGATCCTAAAAATGCTTGTCTTAAGAAGTGTTTAATCTTAGATCTGTTTTTCAATCATTTTAAGGAAAGGAACAAGATTGCCTCTTGATATTGATATTGGATATTAAACAAGGTTTCTGGTTTCAAAGTAAATAGGCTTTTATTTATTGAGAAGAGGCCTGCTTATAAGGAGGAAGCTGCCTAATTTTGGCCCATTTCCCTGGAATCACAATTTCCTATTTGATGGGAATGTGAGGAGCATGATTATTTATACTCCAGAAAAGACAGTGGGAAGAAGAGAGGAAAGAGCATCAAGGGACTGACCTTTTGACCCCGCTGACAGCCCAAGAATCCAAGATTTTAGAATTAGGATTGCAGTGCATCAGGGGTAAATCTTCCTAAGGCAAATGAAATATGATTCTGAGTTCTGTGAAGAATGCAGGACTCTCTCCCAACTATCTCTTAAATCTGTTCTCTCCCCTTCATCGTTTCTCCACAGGATACATGCAACAGCTTCTTAGCTGGTCCCATTGCTAGCAGATTGACCAAGCTTCAGTTCACCTACAGTCTGCTGCTAGTGTTATAACTGAAATGACAGAAGCTGTCTATTTTTGCTCTCCAAGACAGTATCTGGCAGTAACAGATAAATAAAAACATTTTAAAAATTAGTGAATGAATGCATTTTTCAAAGTAACAAATTCAAAAATGTGTTCTTGAACTCTGGGGTCCTTCAGCAGTGGTGGAACAAAGGATTATTTGAGGCTAAGGAAAGGGGATGGCCTTTAAACTCTTCAAATCTTTGTTATCTACCCATGTAGTGTATGTGCACATGCATGCAAGGTTGCTTTAGTCGTGTCTGATTCTTTTCAACCCTATGGACAGTAGCCCTCTAGGCTGCTCTGTCCATGGGTTCTCTAGGCAAAAATACTGGATTGGGTTGCCATGCCCTCCTCCAGAGAATCTTCCCAGCCCAGGGATCAAACCCACGTCTCTTTCGTCACCTGCATCAGAAGGCAGAGTCTTTATCACAAGCGTCACTGGGAAGCCCCCTGTAGCTCATACTGTGGTGCATTCTCCTGCTCCTGCCTTCATCACCAAGACCCTCATTCACTCTAGGGCCGGAAACGTCGGCTGTTGACGGTTCACAACTGATTCCTTCCCTAAAGAAGGAATAATAATAATAATAATAATTCCCTAAAAAATTAATTTGGGGACTTCCCTGGTGCTCCAGCGATTAAGAGACCATACTTCCACTGCAAGGGGAATGGGTTCAGTCTTTGGTCAGGGAACTAAGATCCCACATGCCATGCTGCACAGCCACAGGAAAAAAAAAGAAAATATTGAGTTGGCCCCAAAACCAACTGTATGATGGTTCTAGTAGTGTTAAGTTGTCTTTAACTCCATTCGAAACAATTTTGTTACAAAAGATTGTATTGTGATAGCTGTTACATCACCGTGCATTTAAGAAAAATAAAAATTGGTGAATTTTTGTATAGCCATTTTAATATTGAAGGTGAAAAAATATTTTCAACATATTATGCTTTATTATTTCAAAAAAGGTAAAAGAACAACTGAAATGCAAAAAAGGATTTGTACAGTGTATGGAGAAGGTGCTGTAATTGATCACACATGTCTAAAGTGGTTTGTGAAGTTTCATACTGGGGATTTCTCACTGGATGATGTGCCGCTGTCAGATAGACCAGTTAAAGTTGATAGCGATCAGATCGAGACATTAATTGAGAGCAACTGAGAGAGTAGCATTGAAACATATACATTCAGTTCAGTTCAGTCACTCAGTCATGTCCGACTCTTTGCGACACCATGAATCGCACCACGCCAGGCCTCCCTGTCCATCACCAACTCCCGAGTTCACTCAAACTCATGTGCATCAAGTCGGTGATGCCATCCAACCATCTCATCCTCTGTTGTCCCCTTCTCCTCCTGCCCTCAATCCCTCCCAGCATCAGGGTCTTTTCCAATGAGTCAACTCTTCACATGAGGTGGCCAAAGTATTGGAGTTTCAGCCTCAGCATCAGTCCTTCCAGTGAACACCCAGGACTGGTCTCCTTTAGGATGGACTGGTTGGATCTCCTTGCAGTCCAAGGGACTCTCAAGAGTCTTCTCCAACACCACAGTTCAAAGGCATCAACTCTTTGGCACTCAGCTTTCTTCACAGTCCAACTCTCACATCCATACATGACAACTGGAAAAACCATAGCCTTGACTAGATGGACCTTTGTTGGCAAAGTAATACCTCTGCTTTTTAATATGCTCTCTAGTTTGGTCATAACTTTCCTTCCAAGGAGTAAGCCTCTTTTAATTTCATGGCTGTAGTCACCATCTGCAGTGATTTTGGAGCCCCAAAAAATAAAGTCTGACACTGTTTCCACTGTTTCCCCATCTGTTTCCCATGAAGTGATGGGACCAGATGCCATGATCTTAGTTTTCTGAATGTGGAGCTTTAAGCCAACTTTTTCACTCTCCTCTTTCACTTTCATCAAGAGGCTTTTTAGTTCCTCTTCACTTTCTGCCATAAGGATGGTGTCATCTGCATATCTGAGGTTTTTGATATTTCTCCTGGCAATCTTGATTCCAGCTTGTGCTTCATCCAGCCCAGTGTTTCTTATGATGTACTCTGCATATAAGTTAAATAAGCAGGGTGACAATATACAGCCTTGACGTACTCCTTTTCCTATTTGGAACATATACATTACCATATGTAAAATTAGACAGCCAGTGGAAATTTGCTGTATGACACAGGGAGCTCAAATCTGGTGCTCTGTGATAATCTAGAGGGATGAGAATGGAGGTGAGAGGGAGGTTCAAGAGGGAAGGGACATATATATATCTATGGCTGATTCATGTCAATATATGACAGAAACCAGCACAATATTGTAAAGCAATTATTGTCCAATTAAAAATAAACAAATTTAAAGAATCAGTATTATACAACTTGAGAGATAGCCAACATACTCAAGGTATCTAATCAAGCTTTGAAAATCATTTGCACCACCTTGGTTATGTTTATTGCTGTGATGTTTGGGTTCCACGTAAGTTAAGCAAAAAAAAAAAAAAAAAAGAAAAGAAAAAAAAACACCTTCTTGACTGTATTTCCACATACTATTCTCTCTACTGAGATGTAATGAAAACATTCTGTTTCTAAAACAAATTGTGATGGGTGATGAAGAATGGATACTGTACAATAATGTGGAATGAAAGAGATCAGGGGGCAAGAGAAATGAACCACTATGACCCATGCCAAAGATTTGTCTTCATCCAAAGGAGGTGATGTTGTGTATATGGTGGGATTGGAAGGGAGCCTTCTCTTATGACCTCCTTCCAGAAAACCAGATGATTAATTCTAACAAGTGCTGCTCTCAGTTAGACCAACTGAAAGTAGCACTTGATGAGCATTTGGAATTAGTCAACAGAAAATGTATAATCCTCCATCAGAATAATGCAAGACCACATGTTTCTTTGATGACCAGGCAAAACTCTTAGAACGTAACTGAGAAGTTCTGATTCATCTATCGTGTTCACCAGACATTGCACCTTTGGATTTCCATTTATTTAGGTCTTTACAAAATTCTCTAAATGGAAAGAATTTCAATTCCCTGAAAGACTGTAAAAGACACTTAGAACAGTTCTTTGCTCTAAAAGGTAAAAAGTTTTAGGAATATGGAATCATGAAGTTGCTTGGAAAATGGCAAAAGTAGTGGTGAACAAAACAGTGAATATTTAGTTCAGTAAAGTTCCTGGTGAAAAGGAACAATATGTCTTTTATTTTTACTTAAAAACTGAAGGGAGTTTTTAGCCAATCCAGTGTATATCCATAGTGGGAGTTCTTTCTGGGTTTCTGTGGCTAGAGACCAGTCCTTCTGTCCCTCGGTAATCTTAAACAGGAACAATCTGTACTGAGTTCCAGTAATTAGAAGTGTGCTTGAGTTACTGAGGAGTAAGACTATAAGAAATACACAGAGGATCTATGGGATGACACATACTTACTGTTTGTACTTAGAACATGATTTTATAAACATGAGAAAGACATAGCTGCAAAATCGTCATACAGCTAATATAAATAACTCAAGCCAAAAATATATCTGAGGCTCTAATGAACTTATTTAAGTAATTTAAGATTGATTCAAACATTGTCAAAACTATTCTTTATTTTTGAGTTATGTAGATAGCTAAAAAGAAAAAAACATACTTGAGACCATAATAAGATCCCACAACAAAGGAGAAAAAATGCAGTCACCCAACAGTAAAATAATTTGAAATGCCTTCATGTTCCCTCTTCATGGCCATTATGACATACCTTGATAATCAAGAAAGGCAAAACCGATTGTCCTTGCTTATTTCACAGGGTTATGGCAAGGCAAACATGAGACAGCAGGCAAAGAGGAAGTTGAAAGTAAGAGACAATACAGTATACAATGCCTTGGTAATTTCCAGCACGATTATTTAATGGAAGAGGGGAAAACTCTCCTAGCTGGTCAAGACGTGGCAGTGGAGAAAGAATCCAGATGTAGATTCAGAAGATAACTTCTTTGCATAATCTTTGCTGACTATGTTTATAGAAGTAAATGTCAAGGTAAGCTTGGCAAGGAACAAAAGAGATGAGTCACATTTCTCCAGTCTCATTCCCGAGATGTTATCTTTTACCTTTCTGAGTATGTACAAGGCTGACACTGGGTTTCTGATCCTTTATGGGAAACAGTATGCAAACTCTCAAATAAGAGCAGGGCAGTCATTTTTCATATGTGCTTTGTTTTCATTTCTATGACTTGGAAAGACCAAGTTTCCAAACGCAGAAATCCATGTAGTTGCCCTGCAATGCAAGTCCTTGCTTGCACCCTGGACTTAATAAAGCAATTAGTTTTAGACAGGCTCTTAGAAGCGAATGTAAGCTTTGAATTGAAAACGCTTTTCTCTGTGTCTTGCTTTCACATCAGACATAGCCAAGTTCATTTAGAGAGTAGAAAGGTGTGAATAAGACTTGTCAGTGCCTCAGTCTTTTTGTGTTTTAAGTATATTTTCCTATGTCTCTGGAACAGCCATTATGTCATAACCCACCAAGCCAACAGGTGTTAACAGCAAGAAACTATGCCAATTGCTTTTAGGATACATTGACTTTTATGGCTAAAAATCTTGACTTAATATGTTAGTAGAAAAGACTATTTTACAGCTTCCTTAGAGCTTTATAATGAGAGTGGGATAGCCCTTTCTCAGCTATAATATCTTGGATCATTGTCTCATTTTTTGCTTTTCTTTTATTCCCAAACTTCTTTACAATATTTTATATTTGTCACCTCTCTTTCCTTCCTATTTATTCCTTATTTTCTTGTGGTCTTAATTCAGCCCCGCTGCTATTCTAAAATTTTCTTCACAGTTAGTCACTAGTAACCTTTTAGGAAACAGATGTAAAGACTTCTTAAAACTGACTTTTTTTGGACCTTCCTGTGACGGTTGCTTTGTTGCTTGCCCCACTGCCTTAAACTCTTCCTTTGCTCTCTTAACTTCTGTGATACTATATAAGACTCATTCTCAAAACCAGCAGATAGGCTCAATTTCTCTATTTTGATTATGGCGTAAAACCCTAAAGTTATTCTGTACTCACCTCCGTCTCTTTTCTACTAAGTCTTCACTCTTTTCCCTTTGTAATATTCTTTCTCCTTTTTCCCTTCCAAATCCCACTGTTATCACCCTTGTCCAAGTTCTGTGTCATGCTTGTTCTTAACTGGCCTCTTTGTATTCAGTTTTTCCTCATTCCAACTGTTACTAAGCTACTGCTAGATTTTTTTTCCCCAAACACTTTTTTTAAACAACTCACTCCATCAGGCTCTGTGCTTGAACGTGGCTGGATTCAAGCCATTTGGGAATGCGTCTGTTTGAGATGTATTTCCCTTAAAACTAGACAGATACTTACAGTGAAGATGCAGATCAGTGACTGTCTTGGATGCAAATGCTGAGGTGGGCCAATTTAGTCTGATGCTTGGAGTCAGATTCCGTAGCCTAGGGGTCAGGGCTCTGCAATCAAGGCAATTAAAAGAGTGAAATGTAGCTTCTGCAGAACTGGGTTGAATAATATTAGGGGCTTTAAAGCAGAAAGCTCAGGCGAGTCTGAGGACAAACGAGAGTAGGTATTACGGCATGTGTTCAAAGGAAAGAGCCAATCAATGGACTGTGTTGAACCAAGTTTCGTTCTTATACTGCTAGAGATGATGCAGATGAAGGGGCAGTGGTCAAACTGAGTTCTATAGTTTCTGCTGGGATTTTTTTTTTTTTTTCACTTAATATGTCAAAAATTTTTCTGTTTCAGTACATAGAGTAATACATTATCTTTAAAATTTTTATTGAAATACAGTTAATTTACAATGTTGTGTTAGTTTTAGATGTACAGCAAGATGATTTAGTTTTAGTCTTTTTCAGATTCTTTTCCAGTGTAGATTGTTATAAGATATTGAGTATAGTTCCCGGTGCCTTACAGTAGGTCCTCTTTTATTGTATTCATAGTAGCATGTATGTTAATCCCAAATCCCTTATTTATTGTTCCTTTCTCCTAACACATTCTTTTTTAAATTTACTTTTAATTGGAGGACAATTGCTTTGCAATGTTGTGTTGGTTTCTGCCATACAACAACATGAATCAGCCACCAGTATATAGGTCCCCTCCCTCTTGAACGTCCCTCCCATCTCCACCCCATCCCACCATCTAGATGGTCACAAAGCACTGGGTTGGACTCCCTGTGTTTTATAGTAACGCCCCACTATCTGCTGTGATTGTTGCTTATGGAGTAAAGAAATAGGCTAAGGATTTTCTAGGCTGATTTGCAGGAGGGTGATTCTTCCATGAGTTCCTTTATATGGACCAATTGTATTAACCAAATGAATGTAATTAATTGTTCCCTAGCCCATTCTAGGGGCCTTTCAGATAGCTCTAGTGGTAAAGAACCTGCCTGCCAATGCAGGAGACAGAAAAGACATGAGTTTGATCCCTGGGTCGGGAAGATCCCCTGGAGGAGGGCGTAGAAACCCATTCCAGTAGTCTTGCCTGGAGAATCCCATGGACAGAGGAGCCTCAAGGGCTACAGTCCATGGGGTTGCAAAGAGTCAGACACGACTGAGCGACTAAGCACAGCACAGCACAGCACTACATGCTGGAGAACCCCCAAGTGATATATTCCCACTATCAACTTCCTCCACTGTTCCTATATAAGCCAGCTCAAAGTGCCTACTTTGCTCCTTAAAGCTTTTTTCCCCCTCCTGCCACTCATTTGCTGCGTAATCCACAGCAGTTAATTCCGTTACTATGTATCCTTTTTTTAAGAAGATGTAAAGACCTTGAAGAAGAGCTAAAGAGCCTCTTGATGAAAGTGAAAGAGGACAGAGAAAAAGCTGGCTTAAAGCTCAACATTCAGAAAACGAAGATCATGGCATCTGGTCCCATCACTTCATGGCAAACAGATGGGGAAACAGTGGAAACAGTGGCTGACTTTATTTTTGGGGGCTCCAAAATCACTGCAGATGGTGACTGCAGCCATGAAATTAAAAGACATTTACTCTTTGGAAGGAAAGTTATGACCAACCTAGACAGCATATTAAAAATCAGAGACATTATTTTGCCAACAAAGGTCCTTCTAGTCAAGGCTATGGTTTTTCCAGTGGTCATGTATGGATGTGAGAGTTGGACTATAAAGAAAGCTGAGCGCCAGAGAATCGATGCTTTTGAACTGTAGTGTTGGAGAAGACTCTTGAGAGTCCCTTAAACTGCAAGGAGATCAAACCAGTCCATCCTAAAGGAGTCAGTCCTGAATGTTCTTTGAAAGGACTGATATTGAGGCTGAAACTCCAATACTTTGGCCACCTGATGCGAAGAACTGACTCATTGGAAAAGACCCTGATGCTGGGAAAGATTGAAGGCAGGAGGAGAAGGAGACGACAGAATGAGATAATTAGAAGGCATCACTGACTCAATGGACATGAGTCTGAGTGAACTCCAGGAGTTGGTGATGGACAGGGAGGCCTGGCGTGCTGCGGTTCATGGGGTCACATAGAGTCAGATACGACTGTGACTGAACTGAACTGACCTGAAAGACCTTGAGGGCAGAAACCTTATCTTTGTATTCTATCACTCAGAAAAGGACTCTGCACACAGCATGTACTAAGTGCTTTTTTAAAAGGGTGGTATTGATCATCTGTTTCATTTCCAATGGACGATGTCCTAAGAGAATCAGCTTCATGTTTTATGTAGTCTAATGTGGGATGAACCAGGAGAGGGCAACTGGCATTTACCTCACACTTACGGTGTGTTAGGTACCATGCAAATTTTCTCTTGTAATAATAATAATAACAGCTGGCCTTTATTTAGATTTATTGTGCCTTGCATGAAATGAAGTGATTTATATACATTATTCATTTACTCCTTATAACGACGATGTGGGATAGGTCTCATTGTTTTGGTCATTTTACAGATGATGTGATGATACTGTTGCTTAGAGAATTTTAATTTTTAAAAGTTAAGTGTTAAGTTTCACAGCAGTTAAGTGTAGATGTGGACCTCAAAAATCTTTCAATCTGCTTTTACTCTATTGCATTGCTTTAACTGCAAGAATAAATGTTGAATGAACATACAATTTCAATACACATCTCATCTCTTTCTTCATCAACTACTTGGGTTTCTCAGTATCACTTGGAAAATTGTTTGAAATGCAATTTTGCAGACCCCACAACAGACCTGCTGAATCAAACACTCTACAAGTGGGACCCCCAAATTTCTTTTAAGCAAAAAAGATCTGGATGATTCCGATGAATGTTAAGGCTTGAGAACTGCTGGCTTGTCTTCTCTCTCACTGTCAGTATCTTTACATGGCTCTATACTTATTTATAATTCATGCTGAATGCCTGCAGTCTATGTATTGTATTTTATTATATGCCATCATTGAAACTGTATTTGAATTTTCCTTTATATTTTCCAATTCCTATTTTTAATTTGTCTTGTGTATTCTTGGAGGCTGCTTTTGGTGAATGAGGCCTCACATAAAAAGCACAAAAATATTGTATGTTGAGTGTACTTATGTGAATGCCAGTTACTATATTTCAGGATAAGCCTCAGATCTGTTTTCTCAGGGTCCTGGACATTTTGTATTTACTGGGAAGGAAGCAGAATGAGAAGCAAAACTTAATCCATTCAGGAAAGATTTATCTCTGCCACTTTATGCCCTTTGTCAGAGGAGCTAAACGTTTTGGTCATTGATTTTACCTTGGTAAAAGAGAAGGTCATTGCCTTCTCTTCCAAGCTTTGCTGGGCATCGGTAAGGATGGCAGCATATAAATTGTTTCTACATCTCTCAAGTCTACCTGGGATTCACTGGAAATCTGCCCAGATGTTCAAGATTTGATGATGCATGAGCTAAATGTTCATCTTCTCTTCTCTAAAACATAATGATTGTCTACTGCTCATTTTAGCCATCAGGCTTTTCAGGACCAGGTGTCTATTCCAAATGAATGAACGTTTCCTGCCCTGCTCTTCTCACCTGCATATCAAACACATTGAACCTTATGGAGTTGGTTTTGAAGATAATGTTAGGCTTTATGAATGTTTTCTCCCATTTTCAACAGGGAAATGAGTCAGAAATGGCAAAGTGAATAGTTAATGTCCCTTCTTTTTATGCAGCTCTCCTGTTATATTTATAATAAAAGTGTACTTTACTTGAGTCTAACTCAGTTCATTTATTCTGATTTTTGAATTTAAAATACAAGTAAAGTGACTAAACTAGTTTACAAGATTTAAGTTACTTCTTTTTCTTGTGTGTTTAAGGGAAATGACCCTAATGTTTATCACTTGGATCTTGCTTCTGTATTTAAAATTTGCTTAATAAAAAGATCTTCTTTCTTTTCCCTCTGTCTCTCCTCCTTCATTTCCCCTTCCTCCTTCTGTGGCTCCCAGCTCCACCTTAATTATGAAAAAAGAAAAGCCAACAATATTTGTTGAGCATTTATTCTGTCCCAGGAACTGTACTTTCTTCATTAACTACTTGGGTTTCTCAGTATCACTTGGAAAATTGTACTTACTTCTTCAGATTCTTTTTTCCAACTATTTTATTCATGGTAATCTTTCCTACTCCCACTGGCTCAACGATCATCTTTCTACTGAGACTTTCATTCTCTAGACAATGTGTCACGTATTTCTATTGACTCAGCTTCGTAAACCTCCCTTAAATCTATCCTTACTGCTCTACCATCACTGACTGACTCATCTTTCAGCCTAAGTATCTAACAGAACTCTTAATTGGTTTCCCTGACCTCATTTTCTCCAGCCTTTAGTGCACATGTATTTTTATCACTATCAAAATGATCTTTCCAACATGCAAATCTAGTCAGTGATTAATTCAGCAAAAATTTATTGTGTGTCTACTGTTTTCCCAGATGCTTTGTGCTGTGAATATTTCTTTGAATATGGCAAGGTCTAAAACCTCAAAATATTCCTATTTGGCAGAGAAGACAGATGAATAATTGGACAATTATTATGGAGTGTAATATGTAAAAGGATAAAAATATGTGCACAGTATTAAAGAAGGAAAAATGAGTCTTGAGCAGTGAGTTGGTAGAGAGATTTAGGAAAAACTTGTTGGGCAAAATAATATCCTGTAAGGCATCTCGAAAGATGAATACAAGATAATTTAGGGAAGAAGATGAAGGTCAGGCTGGACATGGATGCTAGAGGACAAGATTACCAGGGGTAATCTTTAGCAAAGGCAACAAAAAAGAAAGAGCTTGATGTTTTCAGAACTAAAGAAATTCTGTTTATTGTTAGTTTAAGCTCCTAATTTGGGGGATAGTATATTATATAACAGTAGATAACTAATGCAGGAACTGAAGGGCTGTTTACAAAAGTAGTATAAAGAAAATTTGAACTAGATTGGCAGCTACAGAGATGGAGAGAAAGATATGGACATAAGAAACCCATAGGAATTAAAATCTTTAGGATATGGTGCTGACTAGATGGTAATGAGAGTGAGTGAGGGAATAGAATCAAGGATGACTCTCCGGATAAATTCCAATTTGGCCATAACATAGACACTACTCCCCCCATACTTAAAACTTGTTAATGTTGTTGTCCAGTTGCTCAGTTGTGTCCAACTCTTTGTGACCCCATGGACTGCAGCACGCCAGGCTTCCCTGTCCTTCACCATCTCCTGGAGTTTGCTGAAACTCATGTCCATTGAGTCGGTGATGCCATCCACCCATCCCATCCTCTGTCATCCCCTTCTCCTCCTGCCTTCAATCTTTCCCAGCATCAGGGTCTTTTCCAGTAAGTTGGCTCTTTGCATCAGGTGGCCAAAGTACTGGAGCTTCAGCTTCAGCATCAGTCTTCTAATGAATATTCAGGGTTGATTTCTTTAGGACTGACTGGTTGGATCTCCTTGCAGTCCAAGTGACTCTCAGGAGTCTTCTCCAGCACCACAGCCTAATAAAGGCACTTAGCCTTTATTGTCCAGCTCTCACATTCATAAGTGACTACTGGAAAAACCATAGCTTTGACTATATAGACCTTTGTAGGCAAAGTAATGTCTCTGGTTTTTAATATGCTGCTTAAGATTGTCATTAACAAAACTTGTTAATGGTTCCTCATTCTTTCTAGGAAAAAGATAAAATATCAACATAGATAGCTCTGACTCTACAAGCTGACTCTTTTCTTACCTTACCAACTTTATTACCAGTTTCCCCCTTTTATTTCCCCTTCTACTGCTATTGATTTGGAACATATGCTCTCTTGCTTTTTCTTACTTTTCTTCTGATGATCTCTATTTTAGGAATGTCTTTTCTCTTTGACTCAACCTCAACTGCTCACATGTACTTCAACCACATAAAACATTCTTTTAAGAATACCATGTTTCTCCCATCCCTCCACCCAAGTTAAATATTTGGTTTTCTTTGTTATTGCAGCATTTTGAGCCCACCAGGCTCCTTTGTTCATGGGTTTCTCCAGGCAAGAACACTGGAGTGGGTTGCCATTTCCTTCTCCAATGCATGAAGGTGAAAAGTGAAAGTGAAGTCGCTTAGTCCTGTCCAACTCTGAGCGACTCCATGGACTGCAGCCTACCAGGCTCCTCTGTCCATGGGATTTTCCAGGCAAGAGTACTGGAGTGGGGTGCCATCGCCTTCTCCGAACTGCCTATACTAGCATCCGATATATAGTGTCCTTGGTCTCTCCACAGCCTGATCATTCAATCAATTTTTAATCGGTTTGTGATTTTTTTCTTTATTTTTTGTTACCAATAGTAAAATCCTTTCTATTTCTGACCTTTCTTCATATCCCAGTAGTCCAAGAAGATGAGAGGCACATGGAGAATCCCTGGTGTCAACTTACAGTTTGGACCTAAACCCATAAAGCCTAGGCTAGATGAGCCAGCCCACAGACCATGCACGGATGTGTGGTCAAGAAAAAAATGCTGCTTTTTAGAACCACTGAACTTCAGCATTGTTTGTTAAACAGCGTTATGGCAGCAATCGCTGACTGATAAAATCAGTTCCTTTCTTTCTTTCCCTTTCATTCTCAATGCTACCATCCTCTTTCTTTCATTATTCACCTGTAGTATCGCTGTAGACCACTGAGAAAAGTCTTCCAACCTTTAATTTCTTTTCCTTTCAACTTATTTTATGTACTACATCAGATAATCTTCCTGCTCTAAACCGTTCAGTGGTTTCATATTATTCTTCAAATAAAGTCCAAATAAGTAGTCTGTCTCCATTTACTGAAATTCTATCTGTCCTTCAACGTCCATCTCAAATGTCACTTTCTTTAGAGACCACTGTCTTCCTTCCAAGTGATGGGCTCTGGTTTCTCCCAAGGACTTTAGCATCTCCCCTGTTCTTCTGTGCCTCAGCCCCTGGTGACGAGCATTCTGTTCCCTGTTTGGTTTTTTAGATTCTCTATACAGAAAAGCTTGTGATATGTGATATCATACATTTATCTGTGTCTCATCAAGCATAGTGCCCTCAAGGTCCATCTGTGTTGTCCAAATGGCATGATTTCCACTTTTTTGAAGCAAATATATGTATACATATAAGTATATATACACACACACATCCCCTTTATTCATTCATCTGTTGATTTTTCCAACTTCTAAATATTGAAGCTCTCCAGCATTTAGTCAGTGAAAACTATATTTTTGTTTATTCTGCTTAGAACATTTCATCTTCTTGAATTTATGGACCGATATATTTCATTAGGTTTGAAAAATTATTGGTTATCGTCTCTTCAACTATTGCCTCTGTCCTCTTCTTTTTGTAAATCCAATTATATATGTTAGCTTTCACAGTGCCCTGTAGCCCTATTAACACATGCCTAGATTTCTCTTTTCTAGTTTATTTTTTGTGAACTTTCCCAGTTTTCTATTTTTCTTTTCAGTCTGGTATAATTTTGTTTTATATCCTTCCATGAATTCTTAATCTTGGTAATTACAATTTTAGCTGTTTTCAAACTCGCTGTGATTTCTTTTTATGGTTTTCAGCTGTCAGCTTTCTATGACTAAAGTAAACATGATTGTCTTAAGGTCTAATTATGGAAATTTCAACATCTGCAACCCTGGTGGATCTCTCTACTGTGTACTGTTTCTGTCATATCTCCTTGTGTACTTTAGTATCTTTGATTGTATATCAGATATTATATTTGAAGTTGGTTGTAGAATACTTTGAGGCCGATGTATATATTAGGTTCTTTGATCTAGGCTCTAAGAGTTTTTATGAAGTTCTCAAGGGCACTAGCAATCTAGGATTACCTTAATTCCGAGTCAGTATTGAGATTTTCCGGATTACTCAAATAATTTGAAGTCAGAATCTTTGATACTTTCCTGAAGATATGTATGTTTTTGTAATAGATAGGGATTTACTTTAAAAATATGTATTTATTTATTTGGTTGCGTTGGTCTTATTTACAACACGCCAAATCTTTTGCCGCGTCCTGCGACTCTCTCTAGCTGTGGCATGCAAACTTAGTTGCCCTGTGCCATGCAGAATCTTAGTTTCCTGACCAGGGATTGAACTCGCAACCCTGGGTGCACTGGATCCTTGCATTAGAAGGTGAATTCTTAACCACTGGACCATCAAGGCAGTCCCAGCATTTACATTTTAGCAAAGGAATTATCTTGTTTACTTTCTTGTTATTCTCACTCTTATGCACTCATAAAATCTCATGAATTTAAACATTCGTATACATTTGTGAGGCTTGAATTTGTTTTGTAACCCTGGATGTCTCCCTTGAATTCCAATCTTGTATATCCAGTGTCTACTCAGTTGTCTCAATTCAGATATTTAACAACATTTTCAAATTAAACCTGTCTGAAAATAAACTCCAGCTTTTCCCCAAAGCCTGCTCTTCTTGAAATCTTTCCAATCTCTGTTGATGGCAGATCTATCCTGGATACTTTGTCTAAAAATCCTAACACCATTGCCTACCAGGTCTCCCTGCGTCCACATGGAGAGTAAGATACCTTTTGGACCTCATGAGGTGTACCACATGGTATATTTTTGACCTCTTCTGCTACTTGGTTCCTAGTTCTTAGCTGGTTTTCAAACATTCCAGGAATGATTCAGGCTTTTGGAGGTGCTCACCCCTCTACCTGGACCATATTTTCTTCAGACAGCCACAAAGGAAATTGTGGGTCTTTTTTCAAATGACCCTATCCGGGAGGCTTTTTCTGACCACCCTGCTTGCATTTGTTATCTCCACCCTGCTCTAATCCTTGCCAATGTCTCATCATTCCCTGTAATAGTTCTCCTGCTTTATTTTTTTAGATAGCATTTATCATCCTCTGCAATACTATTTTATTTCTTTATGCTTACTTCTTATTTTTCTGTCTCTCCTCCCATTCCATTAGAATATAAGCTTCACAAGGATCTTGATCCATTTTCTTTACTAACAAATTCCCAACACCAGGAATATATTGCATGGCACATGATAACGTTAAATAAGTATTTGTTAACTGAGTTAATGTTCCCAGTCAGAGGAAAAAAGTGCACTTTGTGGTCATTTTCAGAACTGAAATCTTATTAATGCAAAAAGGCTGTTTCCCTTTGGGCCAACAAAGCAAGATTGCTTAAAATATGATCAACAAGAAATATTTAATCCCTCAAACTTTATCCTATTAAGTTGATTGCAGCTGTCCAGTTTATAATGAAATGCCAGTGGTTACTCTAGTTTTATGTTATAAAGGAACTTTGAGGCAGCAAATAAAAAAATGTCACTGAATTGATATATGCTGACAATTCGATTACCATCTGCTTCTCTATGCTTCTGGCATAATCAATTGTGAGTACTTATTTTTGTGTTTACACAGTGAAAGGCATTGGTGTGGTGTTTCACACAGACCACTTTAATCTGCCTGAACAATACTTTGATGAACTTCTGAGAAATGGCAGTGACCAAAATCTCTTGCCAATTAGATATTTGAGCCAGGACACATCAGGACATTGACTTAGATGTTTTAATATTATTCTACTCACTGCTCATACCTTAATAGGCTTTCAAAACATTAAATGCTAACCAAATTCTGAGAATTTATTTTTAATCCTGATTTTACAGATGAGGAAGCAAATGGGGAAGAAGTTAAATGGCTTATTTAAAGCTGTGTCACAAATTAACAGCATACTGGGACTTTGTGCCAGGCACCCTTGGCTCATGTTTCTAAGTTTATAAATGTCATGATTTGATGCCAGCATAATCCAGGAATCTAGGCCTGAGGAATATAATTTATCTTCTGGGGATGCTGCTGTGATGACTGGAGACTTCCCTGTTAAAATCCAGGGTCTGAAACAAGACCTGGTTCCCATTGATAAACAATGGAGCTCTAACGTGTGTTTCTGTCCTTCAGGAAGAAGCATCATTTTGGTGTTTCCCCAACCTTATAGATAGAGGGGCTAAAATAATATGCTTAATGGAAAAATAAAGAGTTCCACATGTTCTGATGTTAGTACAATGGAGTATTATAGTTTATAGAGTTAGAATTTTCTTCTCCAGGAGAATAGACTTAAGTTAGGTATCACTTTGCTAGACAACCACACACTCCGTTATAGATATGTGGAGTAGCTTGCTGTGTATCAAAATCCATGTGTTCCTTATTGGGTGTAAGGGATTATTACTGTATCTTGTCCTCGGGCAAGGACTCCTTTCTTTATATTAGAAAGAGAGGCTTAGAAGTATAATTATACTTGGTTAAAACTGCCAATTGGTTGATGAGGCTTTTTAAAAAATTCTTTCATATTCTTAGTTTCCTCATCTGTACAATAGTGATCATTGTAGAATTTCTAACAAAGTTGTTATAAGAATTAAATACAATAATCTCAGGTTGAATGTTTGGAACAGTGCTTGGCACATGACAAGTACTAAATGACTGTACTGTCATTCTTCTCATTTTCCTCAGAGCCATTATTAAATGATGATGATTATTAATTGAAGATGAGAACACATGCTCTTCAGATGAATACAATGGAGATAGTGAGGAATTCTTTTCATCCCCTATATTTCAAAGATCAGCTATGAGAGCTTTTGCTACCAGATGCAAGATAAGGACATCAACTACTTTAATAGGTAACTCCAACATAGAAAGTCAACAGCTAAATTAGAATTGTAAAGCAATAAAAGCAAACGTCAAGAAAATATTAAGTCATTTTTACTTAGATTTTTAAAAATGGCAAGAGTATAATTACAGACCATAGTTGAATAGTTAATTGATGTGAACCCAGAAAATAGAAGTTAGTGTGAAGGTAGCAGTATAAAACTAATGTTAACAGGTGGCATATAAATAACAGAAATTATGGGGAGGTGAGTGAGTAAATTATTTGGTGGGAAGATGGTCGCTACCTAGCCTAATTACAAGTCTATTAAGATGTCCAATGTGGCAGACATAGATTGTCCTATCTGTATCCTTTCCAACTTTCTTTCAATGTGTCCCTTTGTATTGCAGAGATTGGGAAGCTAAAAACCATTTCTCCTCGACTCCTTTAATAATGAGTGCCAAGTGTAGTTTAGGTCTTATCAGTCAGCTGAACCTGTATAAGATTTGAATTTGTACCTGAATTATGCCATGAAAAGAAGAGCAAGGAGTATCCATTTTTCTGGTTGAGATTGCTGTAGAGGTGGATGGCACTGGGTCTGGCCTTGAAAGTGGCTGCCCCTAGAGTTCAGTTTTAAGGTTGATTTTGATGTCTGCCTTGTTAATTATTTGTGCCCAGTTTTGCCAGCAAGGTGTACATTTTCAGACAGTCTTATCATCGTTAATTAAACAAATAAATCACATCAAATGTCAACTATTATTATTACTGTTATTACTTTGTTAAGAAGCAGAGTACAATGTTGAAAAATGTCATGAGGACATTTTTCAACACTCATAACTGAGTTGGGATCACCCAGGCTCTGCCACTAACAGCCTGGTGACATTTGGCAAGTTTCTTAACTCTCTGTGTATCAGTTTCTTCATTTGGAAAGTGGGGATAATAATATCTTCCTCTGAATGTTGTTGTAAGGATTGAATAGTCAGTATACATAAAGTGCTTAGAATGGTTCCTTGCTTGTGGTACATATATGGCATCAGTTCAGTTCAGTTCAGTTGCTCAGTCGTGTCCGACTCTTTGCGACCCCATGAATCTCAGCATGCCAGACCTCCCTGTCCATCACCAACTCCCGGACTTCACTCAGACTCATGTCCATCGAGTTGATGATGCCATCCAGCCATCTCATCCTCTGTCATCCCCTTCTCCTCCTGCCCCCAATCCCTCCCAGCATCAGAGTCGTTTCCAGTGAGTCAACTCTTCGCATGAGGTGGCCAAAGTACTGGAGTTTCAGCTTTAGCATCATTCCTTTCAATGAACACCCAGGGCTGATCTCTTTCAGAATGGACTGGTTGGATCTCCTTGCAGTCCAAGGGACCCTCAAGAGTCTTCTCCAACACCACAGTTCAAAAGCATCAATTCTTTGGTGCTCAGCTTTCTTCACAGTCCAACTCTCACATCCATACATGACCACTGGAAAATATATGGCATCAGCTGTTATTAATATCTTTCCAATTTGTTAAATGTGAATTTGAGCATTAAAGTGTCTAAATGATGTGAAATTCTGACTTATTAAAAGAGAACAACTAGTATTTCTGGGAAAACTTGGATTTCAGTGATTTTAGTAACTGAATTTTTTTTTTTCCACATTTGTGAAATAAACATACATAGAATAACTTTTTTGAGTTCACCTAATAAAAGCAGTGTACATAGATTAAATTATTCAGATAATTCTTAATATAACATAGTTTGCTCCACAAGAGTAATAAAAAAGTGATCTTTCTGTAGCTCTTACTGATGTTTATTGGAACCTAATGATTTTTTATTCTTATAATTTTTATTTAAAAGGAAGACGTAAATTATTAATACTCTGTCACATTTCCTGAGTTCTTTTTTTTTTTAAACTTTACATAATTGTATTAGTTTTGCCAAATATCAAAATGAATCCACCACAGGTATACATGTGTTCCCCATCCTGAACCCTCCTCCCTCCTCCCTCCCATACCATCCCTCTGGGTTGTCCCAGTGCACTAGCCCCAAGCATCCAGTATCGTGCATTGAACCTGGACTGGGTTCTTAAATTGTTTAAAGTAGGGTGATGATTTCAAAGAAAGAAAGTCAAGATATTTTTGATTAGCTATAGAAGTAAAAGTAGGCTATGGAATGAATTTTCTCTTTTTTGTCGGTTAGCCTATTTGTGGAACATTAACATCTTATCTTTATTTTTCCTCCTCTAATGGAAAGGTGACTATTAATGTTTCATTTTTCAAACATCAAGATATATGATCAGAAGGTGAAAGTGCTCGGGTATGGATACACGGGAAATCCAGTGCTTCTTTGTTGGCATTTGGTGTTGGGGGTGAGGAGCGCTGCCCCCAGACAACGCGGGTGTTCTGAGCTCCCTGCTCAGCACTCCCTCTGCTCCACTCCCGAGGTGCGCCGCACACGTTCACTGAGTAAGCACAGAGGCTCTCTGACAGCAGGCAGGCTTGCTGTATCAGGTCCTGCCCTGCCCTGGACTGATCCTCCTCAGGGATGTCAGCTGCCTTTGCTTTCCTTCTCCGGTCTTGTCTCTAGGATCTCCGAGACTCAAGGAAAGGGTCAGCCACCAGTCAAAAATTTTTATGTCAGTTCAACAAACAGACATAAAAGTCAAAGAATTTCGGGTTGCTCGCATTCTATGTAGAAAATTCAAAGTTAATGACTGATAAATCTATCTATCTATATATATATATAGATTTGTAGTAGAAAGAATATTTCTGTTTTACAGTTTGCCTCAGAATTCATTTGGGGGAAGGATAGATTCTGTTTAAGAAAGTACCCTCATGGTCACTGTGAGAATGATCTGAGAAACTGCCCCTGACACACCCAGCTTTCACTTTTTTCACTCTCCTCCTTTTTTCTCCTATGGGCTTGGTCAAAGTAGGATTGACTGAGATCAGGGGGATCTGCACTGCTCACTTCGTATAAGGATAGGAGAACTTTGTGTTTCTGAAAGAAAATCAAGCGAGACAAGGAGAGAAGTTCTTAGAATGAGGAAGATAACAGAAAGATTTAGATCAGCACTATATATATAAAATATTTTTATATTTATTTATTATTTATGTTTGAAATTATATGTAAAATATAATATGTCATATAGATATATAATTTAAATTTTTCTAGTAGGAAGACTTAAAAAGAAAATTGTGAAGTTAATTTTAATAACATGTTTTACATTAACAGCATGTCCCAGTTTTGACTAGCCAGATTTCAAGAGCTCAGTGGCCCCTGTGGCTAGTGGGGACTATATTGGGCAGCACAATATAGTGAGAGGAGCCCTAGCATCGTTACAGTTCTGAGTTGTGGGAACAGATGAGGGTTCTTAAATTAAAAACTTTAATTCATTTTCTGTGTTTTGCCAAGATTTAACCCCCTCTCCACCATCCCTGTGTGTTCCGTAAAGTGCTGTAATTGTATGTAGAGTATTTTTTTGAAAGTTATTTTTATCTGTATTGGCAGGAGTACAGTTTCTTAAGTATTCACCCAAGCCAAGAACATAACGTCTCCCCCTCGTTTCCAGAAGTCTGATAAAGCCAAGTCTCATTCATTCTACAGCCTTATCATCTCCTGTATTCCTCTCCTCCTATATCTCCACTTCGCTTTGTTTGCACTGTACATGAAAAAGAAAAGGGGCTGCGTTCCACAGTTGAACTATACAAGGCAGAGAAATAAAACAGCCATCAGAAAACAGATGTGAGTGAGATAAGAACCCAGCCTCAGGTCTGACTTTTTGTGACCCCATGGACTATAGCCTGCCAGGCTCCTCTGTCCATGGGATTCTCCAGGCATGAATACTGGAGTGGGTTGCCGTTTCCTTCTCAAGGGGATCTTCCTGACCCAGGGATTGAACCCGGGTCTCCTGCCTTGCAGGAAGATTCTTTACCATCTGGGCTATAGGGAAATCTCACAAGAATCCAATTGAAAGGACAAATCAGAGAAGCCTTGGAGATATGGCAAGTTTCCCACTCTGTATTGGATGGGAACTTGACTCACTTTTATTCAAGTACTAAAATTAATTTTGGAGAAGTTCATACCGTTCAAACAAGTAGTAATTTTTATGGGAAGGCATAAGTGTGAGATCTGAGAAAGTGTACCTAGGATGAATTAACGTAGCAATATTCTATCTTGGGAAAGTAATTTGCTGACCAGAACTAAATTACAGGTCGACAATATGGTATAGTACAGGTTTGCATACAAAACAAGTATGAATTGACATATGGTTATTTATAGTCTTTGTTTTCACATTTAAGATGACTACCATATATTTCATAGCAGGAATATTAATGTATAATGGGGTGCTCCCTCAGACCCCATGATCGGATGTGACATAATATAAAGTATATGCACTTTTCACTTTTTGAAGTCCTCAAAATTTAGAATCCCAAATTCCAGGTGACCTCTTGAGTTTCCTGTAAGGGACTGTCGACCTGAATTTGGATTGAAGGTGGGGTGAGGGCAGGGGGAGGAGGAATGGGAAAAGCTTTCCTAAAAAGCCGGACATCACAGCCTTGGCTTGTCAGCTTTCTGCTTACAGACACACCGCTTCTTCCGTGGTGACTGAACAAATGTCCTTTCTCTCTTTTCCTTAGCAGCCCTCGTATCGTTCGTTCTTTGTTGTTTGTCTTCTACCTCTGAAGTCCTATAGGGCTGTGTACAGGTCTCCACATAAAATTCAAGCAGTGTTGGACAGTTAGGGCAAACTCTTGAGTCTCAAAGTAAGAGTTGCTATTAATCAGAAGTTCACTTCAGAATTTTTCTGATGCAAAAGAGAAGATTGACTCAGGTTGATTATGTTTGAATGTGTTGCTTGATCTTGAAGGCGTCTGGAAAGCAGAACATGGGCAGTAAATATGGGCTAATGTTATGCATCTGTCATTAGTTTATATATAGCATAGTGATTCTAATCCTGCTGGAAGAGTAAGCAGCTCATGGCGTATGCTACTCAGGTATACGATCTAAATCTAGAGACTCTTTCATCTAAAAGAGTTAACAGTTCTCTAGATGGGGCTACTAATTTGTGTGTCCTTTTTTAAGTGATTGAAGTACAACTGATTTACAGTATTGCGTTAATTTATGCCGTATGGCAAAGTGACTCAGTTATATACACACATATACATTGCTGCTGTTATTCAGTCACTAATTTGTGTCCTACTTTTTGCAACCCCATGAACTGTAACACACCCAGGCTTCCCTGTCCTTCACTATCTCCCTGAGTTTGCTCAAACTCATGTCCATTGAGTTGGTGATGGTATTCAATAATCTCATCCTCTTTTGCCACCTTCTCCTGGCCTCAGTATTTCCCAGCATCAGGGTCTTTTCCAGTGAGTTAGCTCTTCGAATCAGGTGGCCAAAGTATTGGAGCGTCAACTTCAGCATCAGTCCTTCCAGTGAATATTCAGGGTTGACTTCCTTTAGGATTGACTGGTTTGATCTCTTTGCTGTCCAAGGGACTCTCACGAGTCTTCTCCAGTTCCCCATTTGAAAGCATCAATTCTCCAGTGCTTAACCTTCTTTATGGTCTAACTCTCACAACTGTACATGACTACTGGGGAAAAAAATGCATGTACATAAATATGTATTAATATTTGCATTCTTTTTCATATTCTTTTCCATTATGGTTTATCACAGGATATAAACTGATATAAACTGAGCTATACGCTAAGACCTGGTTGTTTATCCATTCTGTATCTAATAGCTTGCACCTGTTAATCCCAGACTCTCAATCCATTCCTTCCCCACCCCCTTGACAACCACAAGTCTGTACTTTATGTCTGTGAGTCTGTTTCTGTTTTGTGGGTAAGTTCATTTATGTCATATTTTAGATTTCATAAATAAGTGATTGCTGTTGCTGCTGCTAAGTCGCTTCAGTCATGTCCGACTCTGCGACCCCATAGACGGCAGCCCACCAGGCTCCCCCGTCTCTGGGATTCTCCAGGCAAGAACACTGGAGTGGGTTGCCATTTGCTTCTCCAATGCATGAAAGTGAAGTCGCTCAGTCGTGTCCAACTCTTAGCGACCCCATGGACTGTAGCCCACTAGGCTCCTTCATCCATGGGACTTACCAGGCAAGAGTACTGGAGTGGGGTGCCATTGCCTTCTTCGAAATAAGTGATTAGATGGGGCTAAAAGTGATCATGTATGGATGTGAAAGTTGGACTGTGAAGAAAGCTGAGCACTGAAGAATCGATGCTTTTGAACTGTGGTGTTGGAGAAGACTCTTGAGAGACCCCTGGACTGCAAGGAGATCCAACCAGACCATTCTAAAGGAGATCAGTCCTGGGTGTTCATTGAAAGGACTGATGCTAAAGCTGAAACTCCAATACTTTAGCCACCTCATGTGAAGAGTTGACTCATTGGAAAAGAGTCTGATGCTGGGAGGGGTTGGGGGCAGGAGGAGACAGGGATAACAGAGGATGAGATGGCTGGATGGCATCACCGACTCGATGGACATGAGTTTGAGTAAACTCTGGGAGTTAGTGATGGACAGGGAGGCCTGGTGTGCTGCGATTCATGAGGTCACAAAGAGTCAGACATGACTGAGTGACTGAACAAAATCTGTTATATACCCAGAGAATAATTTATTGATACATGGCCACAGAGATGTGTATATTTCTTGGGTATATTTAGAGGCATCCACAACACTCTGATATTTTGTATCTTTCTTTATATAATGCCTGATGCAAACTCTAGGAAGGAGTTTGCTCTCTCTGAAATTGAGAGTCCTGCATGACCAAAAGTCTTTGTTCCCCACAAATCTCTTCAGATTATTTTTTTCTGTTTATCTTACTGAGCCAAACTTCTTTCAAGAATTATATCTCTTCTATGTGATATTCATTTTGAAAATGCTTCTCTTTCTATGTACCAATGACAGAATAATGTGTTCCTTGCTGAACAGAATGCTGAGTAATTTCTTATCCAATAAAAATGAAAAAATGAAGCTGTTCAGAAGAAACTTCCAAATGGCCTGCAAAGAAAACTCCAAAGAGATACACCAGCAAGCTGGGAGATCAAAGGGTAACATTCAGGACACATCCATTTGCCTTTATCTTTCATCTGGGCAGCGAGTAATATGCCAGTCATTGGCCTTTTACTGTTTCTAAGGCAGCAAACAAATATTATAGTAACTGGAGAAAAGACCTGCAGTCTTGTGGTCGATAAGAGAAAACTCTAAAGTAGGCCTTCAGTTTACAGACAACTATCGTGATTGGTTTTCAGTCAGAGACCAGACGGAGCAGTAGTGATTGGCCTGTGCTGAGTCATCTCACCACAGAAGAGTAAGGACCCTTTCTCCAGAAAGATGCATGCATACACAGTGTTACATGACTTAGGTATTAGCGGATGGGTTCTCTGAAGCCTATGTCTATACACAGAATAATTCTAGAAAGAGAAGAACATAGGAAGCAAGTATAAATATGTTTTTTAATTTTTTTTTTTTTTTACTTTTAAACTCTGTTCTGGAATATAATGCTTTGTTTTGTATCTGTATCTTAAAGAAATTACTAAGAAAAAGTAATGGTCAGTTATTTAATTCTGGAATTGTAAGTGACTAAAATAATAGATAATAGGAATCACAATAAGATTAATTTCAAAATCCTGGCAGGACAGACCATCTTGAGATTTTTCCAAGGTCTAAAGTGTCAATTTATCTGGAGACTAAAGGAATTTTATCAAAAGAGCCTCTGTGGGAGTAGAACCACCTTCCTCATACTTGAGTTAATGCTGCCGCTCCGCAGCATGAGTTTGGACCTTTGAATATTCACTATCTCCTTTAGATGTGCTTCCTGTGGATGGTGTATGCTGCAGAGTGGAGGGAATAATGGGGATGAGAGGTCAGGGTGGCAGGTAACCAGGCACTAATATCTCTGTGAATGGTCTCCAACTTAAAAGACATTCAAGAATTACTGTTAACTAAGGAGCATACTCATGCGAAGAGATGACTCGTTGGAAAAGACTCTGATGCTGGGAGGGATTGGGGGCAGGAGTAGAAGGGGACGACGAGGATGAGCTGGCTGGATGGCATCACCGACTCGATGGATGTGAGTCTGAGTGAACTCTGGGAGTTGGTGACGGATGGGGAGGCCTGGCGTGCTGTGATTCATGGGGTCGCAAAGAGTCGGACACGACTGAGCGACTGAACTGAACTGAACTGAAGGAGCATACTGAATTCCATGCCTTATGGAATCCAGCAACACTATCTAAACATTAACTTTCTAGGGCCTCGAAATTCACCTTCTGGGCAGTTTTCATAGCTATTGTCTTTGTCTCCCTTTTGGGCTGCTCCAGTGGCTCAGTGATCAAGAATCGGCCTGCAATGCAGGAGACACTGGTTCAACTACTGGGTTGGGAAGATCCCTTAGAAAAGGAAATGGTAACCCACTTTAGTATTCTTATCTGGGGAATTCCATGGACAGAGGAGCCTAGTGGGCTACAGTCCATGGGGTGACAAAAGAGTTGGACATAACATAGCGACTCAACAACAATGACTCATATTTTATTCTTTTTACAACCAGCTATGACTTCCACCCACTCCAGTACTCTTGCCTGGAAAATCCCATGGACAGAGGAGCCTGGTAGGCTGCTGTCTATGGGGTCATATAGAGTTGGACACGACTGAGCGACTTCACTTTCACTTTTCATGCATTGGAGAAGGAAATAGCATCCCACTCCAGTGTTCTTGCCTGGAGAATCCCAGGGAGGGCGGAGCCTGGTGGGCTGCCCTCTATGGGGTCGCACAGAGTCGGACACGACTGAAGTGACTTAGCAGCAGCAGAGTCAGAAAAATGACTTCCTGGTGGCTCAGATGGTAAAGCCTCTGTCTACAATGTGGGAGACCTGGGTTCAATCCCTGGGTAGGGAAGATCCCCTGGAGAAGGAAATGGCAATCCACTCCAGTACTATTGCCTGGAAAATCCCATGGACAGAGGAGCTTGGTAGGCTACAGTCCATGAGGTCACAAAGAGTCGGACACGACTGAGCGATGTAAGAGATGTGGCTTCAATGCCTGTGTTGGGAAGATCCCCTGGAGGAGGGCATGGCAACCCACTCCAGTATTCTTGCCTGGAGAATCCCACGGACAGAGGAGCCATATGGTCGCAAAGAGTCAGACACGACTGAAGTGACTTAGCACGAATGCACATGGTGGTTATTATTGCCATTCTTATTTTTTGGATGAGGAAATGAAGGTCAGAGAAGTCAAATAACTTGCCCCCACATCCGTGTTGTGATAAATCTGGGACTTCAAGTTTTTGATTTCCCTCCTTTTGACTCAATCAAGAACAATACATTCCACATAGTGACACTTCCAGGCATTGGTGTGGTTATCACTATCAGTAAGGATTTGTAAAATGAAACTGAGTTCTTCTAGGGCAGGAAGGATCAGGGCTACACAAGTGTGCTAAGCTCTAAGAACCATGGATCACTGGGGCATGGTCGATAGAGAATAGTGGCTCTTGGGATTTGGGAATTTGGCAGCAAAAAACATAGAAAATAGAATCCTAAAAAAGAAAAGAAAATAGAATCCTTACTTCTCAGTTCTCTCAGTCTACTCTAACATAGCACAGTTTGATGATGAGGTGGAAGGGGTCTTTAGAAATGAGAAAAATAAAATAAAATAAAAAAGCAGAGGCCCAGTCAACCTTGTGCTTCATTCTTTACTAAAGAAGATGCTGGGAAGCTTTTCCCTCCCCAATTCCAGTTTGAAGCTGAAAGGCCAGAAGTACTAGAACAAATAGTGACCAAGGCACAGTATGTTCTAAACCTCATGACAAAGTAAATGCAGATAAATAGCAGGAACTGGAGGGCACTCATCCAAGAGTCTTGAAGGAACACAAGAATAAAATAGTCTGTGGGTCTAAGGCAATTTATAGTCACGGATGACCCTTGCGTGTTCCAGAGTTTGAGGACAGGTAACAAATCCACTTCCCTGTTAACAAAAAGTTCAACATTTGTTGCTGATTTGTTTTTATTTCTACTTAAAGCAATCAATTCACAAATGTTCATTGAGTATTTTGTGTTAGATATTATGACTTATTATGTTTTTGACGTTTCAGATTGAGTTTTACTAGATTTCCGGAAAGCTCAACCAATACCCAGACATTCCACAAGAATTCTTACAGATATAGCTAGCAGCCTGCCTATTCAGGACTTTAATCTATTATAAGTTAAATACCACTAGTTTAGGAAAAGAAAATCACAGACCAATACCCAAAACCAATAATATAGTTGAACAAAATTAGTTTTCTTTCAAGTAATTTAACAGATGATGTTTTATGGACTTTTCCTAAATAGAAATTAAGTTTTTGAATGAGGATTACAGCAAAGTGTATGTTTATTTATTTTCTGTCCTGCTAAACTAGAAATGGTTCTCTGGATTTTTTCAATAGAAGGTTAGAATGGCTTTGGATTGATACTTTTAAGTTCTTTTATTCCACACTTTTCAGTCAACTTACAAAACTATCAGAAAAAAGAATTTTGATAGAGTCTTTAACAGTGGCGATATTCACCCAAAGATAAGCAGTATATAGGTGAAAAGGTACTTTTGCTGATGGTTTTTAAAATGCAGCAATTAAGGCAAGATACTTTAGCAGCTGTAGATGTTGCAAACTTTTTTTTTTTCTCTTTAAATAATACTAATCTGTAAAAGACAGCTGGATTTCTGCTCCCTGCTCCATCTTTCCATGGCTCAAATGTTAAGGGAAGACAGAGGACCTATGGGAAAGGAGAGCGAGGAAAAGAAAGAGTCACACTTGGCTGTTCTTAAAACTAACTGCATTACAGCCCCCTGACTGTTGCTAGGACCAGGGTAGTAGTAGTTACAATGAGTCTGCAACATATTTGTATATCTTTTAATTTTGGATGACATAGTATGATTATACATTCCTAGAAAGCCTTATGTAATGGTGGGTCATTTAATAGTAAGATTCCTTTCTATTTATCTTTTCATTATATATATTACCTGGTTCAAGAAGTGAGTTTTTTTGTTGTTGTTGTTGTTGTTGTAAAGGGAAGGAAGTTAGACTTCAAGAGATTAGAGGAGGGTTTGTTTGACCTTCCTAAATGTAGTCATTCTCAGAGACCTGTATTTTATAGATGGTAATTAAGTTTTTCTTATATCTACCTATCAATTAATGCTGGTCTTTGAGTGAGAAATTAATGTGTTCCTCAGAAATTGTTGCTAGTTATCTGGAA